>NC_066513.1:15536783-15701783 GCF_024679095.1 Eriocheir sinensis | reverse complement strand
ACCAAGTCTTTTTTTCTGATTTTGCATTAATTAATGTCTTATATCTCATTTCTTAACTTCTTTCTTCTTATTTCTTTTCTCAACTTGCATTTCTTTATATTTTCTGCCTGCTCTTCGGTGTCATATGACCTTAGACGTTGCCGCATCGAGTGTACCTTTTTCCTTAAATCAAGATAGCGCTCAAACGAAGGCAACCCAGAAATACCTCAGTGAGTCAGCGAAGGGAAGGGAGAGAGAGCGATGTGAGAGGGAAAGTGGTACGGAAGAGACGGGGGGAAAAGGCATAAAGTGAAAAAAGAATCATGCGTGTGTGTGTGTGTGTGTGTGTGTGTGTGTTCCATTCCCCTCTGATTCTTGAGAAATCTGCGGCTAGCTCGAAATTTTGTGGGCCAACTTTTTTAGCCGAATATATGTTCCGAAGCGGAATTTAATGAGGATTCTTATGGTATCTTCAAATTCCTCATACGTCTATTAGTTCCCGAGTTACACCGAGAAAACTATTTTTTTCTCTTGTCAGAGTAGCCTAACAAATAAAAATCACTCAAAGCTCCTCATCTACGTTCCTTAGAAAGATTGCCATATGTTACTATTAAGAAACTTATCCCATCAACTGACGCTTCCAAATTTGACGCACTTTCATCGAAAACTTAATTTTTAATAATTTTTTATTTACTTTTATGGCGCGTTTCGCGTCATCGTCCGCCAGAACCTTTTACCCTTGATGACACGAAATGCGTCATCGTGCGCGAGAGGGTTAAATAAGTCCGATTTATCTCAAATTCACTGTCTGGGCAGACAAATATTCGGAAAAGAGAAGGCAAACCAGTTTGTAGATATATATAAATATGCTGTATATTCACGTCCTTATGGATATCTGCTTGTTGATTTGGGTATAAATACTCCTGAATCCCTACAGTTTCGCTCAACTCTCCCTTCCATCATACCTTTCTCCCTCCCTCTTCTCTCTCCTCCCCCCTCCCTCCCTCCCTCCCCTTCCCTTTCCTTCCCTCGTGTTATTAAATAAGTCAGATTTATCTCAAATTCACTGTCTGGGCAGACAAATATTCGGAAAGGAGAAGGCTAACCAGTTTGTATAATATATATATATATATATATATATATATATATATATATATATATATATATATATATATATATATATATATATATATATATATATATATATATATATGCTGTATATTCACGTCCTTATGGATATCTTCTTGTTGATTTGGGTATAAATACTCCTGAATCCCTACAGTTTCGCACAAACATTGTTGGAGAGCCTCCCAGGTGAACACGTATTCCAATGGTGAACTCCAGGAAAAAGGAACTCTTACACGTTCTATACTCCCAACATAACGAACCCTATGGTTTAAGCTCTCAGCTACTTCTGATCTTACTCTCTTAAGCCTTTGCAGCTGCTTTCTTAAACCCTCGAAGTCCGCCTTCCTGAAGTCAGGTATTAAGCGTTGTTTCTGCTGACTCTATCCTCCCATTTAATATTAAATCTAATTTCCTTATGATCACTGTTACCTAATGAACCCCCAACCTCAGTATTGCTTATTATGTCCTCTTCATTAGTTAACAACAAATCCAAAATATTTTCTTCCCTAGTTGGTGTTCTAATTAACTGCTTAAGGAAACTATCCTACGGCGGGAAATGAAAAAGAACCATGCAGCATGGAAAAACTGCATGGAAATTTGTGTGCCTGTGAGAACAAGACAACGCTTGCTGAGCACCCAATGATGATCACAAGACTAAGATTCCCACCTGCGGGATATACTGTGAAATTTATTAATCATGCTAAAGCATATGCGGCATCTTATTTAGCATTCTATGACTTTGAGAGTATTCTCGTAAAGCCTTCTTCGAATGGGTGTAAAGAGACATCACTTTGCCATAGCGTATGCTTACATTATCGTGAATAGAAACGGAGAAACAGTAGAAAGCGGATCCTATTGTGGAAGTAATGCTGTAAATTATTTTAGCTGAACCCACACTGTTTTGTATATAGAACGAACTTACATTAGCAGAACTCACACTGTTTTGTATATAGAACGAACTTACATTAGCTGAACTCACACTGTTTTGTATATAGAACGAACTTACATTAGCTGAACTCACACTATTTTGTATATAGAACGAACTTACATTAGCTGAACTCACACTGTTTTGTATATAGAACGAACTTACATTAGCTGAACTCACACTGTTTTGTATATAGAACGATCTTACATTAGCTGAACTCACACTGTTTTGTATATAAAACGAACTTACATTAGCTGAACTCACACTGTTTTGTATATAGAACGAAGTTACATTAGCTGAACTCACACTGTTTTGAATATAGAACGAACTTACATTAGCTGAACCCGCACTGTTTTGTATATAGAACGAACTTACATTAGCTGAACTCACACTGTTTTGATTATAGAACGAACTTACATTAGCTGAACTCACACTGTTTTGTATAAAGAACGAACTTACATTAGCTGAACTCACACTGTTTTGAATATAGAACGAACTTACATTAGCTGAACTCACACTGTTTTGAATATAGAACGAACTTACATTAGCTGAACCCACACTCCTGGAAGAAGTTAAAATTTTCTAAAGGCTACAATAAAATCAATATGACTGATGAAGATACGGCACATCACAATGAACAAACTCACTGTCTTCTCTGTAAATACGGGTTTTAAAAGGTAAAGGAGTAAAACATCATGAACATGAAAAATCAGGAAACAATTACATTGAAGCTTATTGTAATAGATGCAACCTTCAAATGAAAAAAATCACAAATTGCAGCGCACTCTCATTGCACATAATGCGGATTACGACATGACGTTAATCCCGCGTGAATTAACGCTACCTGACTTTGACAATCAAACTAAGACCAAAACATTCAGTTCATAAATACCATGAAGTCATCATAAATGACTTGAGATTTATTGACGCGTATGTCTTTATGTCTGGTTCACTAGCGGCTTTAGTGAACCAATTCATCAGCAATGGGAACGAACCCATATGCACATAACAGATGTTGAAAGATGTGCCAACACCTGCGTTGCCATTATTGATCAAGAGAAAGCAGGTTTTTTGTTATGACTATATGGATTCGATGGAACGACTTTCTGAGACACGTCTTCCATCCCGCGAAGATTTTTTCAATTTGCTTCAAGAAGCAGAACTTTCCGAAAGTGATTATAAGCATCCTCAGAATGTTTGGAAAGTAGCTGGGTGTCAGAGCCTGATGGACTATTTGTTGCTTTATGTAAAAATGGATGTTGGCCTTCTATGTGATGTCTTCCTAGAGTGGAGAGGTATTTTGAAAACCCAGTGGAGGTTGGATATTGTAAATTATGCTAGCCTGCCAGGATTTGCCTATGACTTTTCTGTTAAAAACACAGCCCAGACATATATCTTTGCATTCGAACAAATGTGCGTGGGGGCTACACAAGTGTTGTGCGTCGTTTTGTACGCACCAATAACATCTACACGAACCCTCAGTTTAATCCAAAACATGATAGAAACACTTTCCTTTCATATCTTGACTTCAACGGTCTTTATCCCACTGTAATGCAAGAGAAGTTACCATGTGGAGATATGAGAAAACAAGATGAGACAGAAATGCACTGGTTTTTAAGCGGGAGGGGGGCTAGGTCAATCAAGCAACCGATGGCGATTTTGGATACCTCATTCTGTGCGATACTGAGGTTGTCTCACGTGAAGTCATTGAGAAAACGGATGACCTCCTACTGACCATCAGAAGACACAATATCATCAATAGAGATATATCGTCAGCCGCACACAAATGGTATGAAGAAGAAAACCGTCCAGTACCGTGTAAGAACATAAAACTGATTGGAACACATGTTGCTCAGGAGAAAATGTTGTTTGCTCTGTCCCTCCTTAAACTGCTTATTCAACTAGGCCGGGTTGTTAAAAAGTGCATGCTATTTATATGTTTAAGCAAAAGCACTTTCTTGCGGACTTCATTCAGGATAACATAGAAGCCCGCAAAAGTGCTACTTGCCCTATCAAGAAAACTGCAATCAAGTGTATTTCAAACAGCATTTTTGGTCGATTCCTGATGAACGCGGCCAAATATAGTGAAGACATAGATATTGTCACCAACCGCGAAAAGTTTTTAAAGCTGGTCCGAAGTCCTTACTTTGAACGTGTTGTACCCCTCAATGATGGTCTTGTAGTTGTAGTTCGCCATAAGAAACATTCACAGGTGAATCATCCAAACTACAATGGCTACTACATCCTAGAGCTGTCCAAGCTGCGACTATATGATTTCTTTTACAGTATCATGAAGGTTCATTACGGGATCGGGCGAAACTAGTGTATTGTGACACTGATTCCTTAATAACAGAAACTGAAACTCCTGATCTATTAACAGAGTACTCGCAGGAACCCTTTAAAAGTTATATAGACACAAGTAACTTTAGCTCCTCACGTTCCTTGTACAACACAGACAATAAAGGCAAGCTCGGATTTCTCAAGTCTGAAATGAGGGAAAGAACCATCTCAGAATCTGTAGGTGTAAGACTAAAGTGCTACTCCATCCTCTTGGCAGACGGTGACCGGTTGAGTTCAGCTAAGAGCGTTCCAAAGCTCATAAAGAAAAAAATTGCTCATCAGCGATACAAAGACGTCCTATTCCAGAAGCAAACATTTACCTTTGGCTCTCAGGGATTCACAGTGTGCAATGGACGAATGAGTACAGGAAAATATCCAAGAGAGGGATATCTGTAGTTGAGGACAAAAGATACTACATTAGCACCTTGGAGTCACGGTCTTACGGTCATCCCGATAATTCTACAGGGGTAGAGGAGGAGGAGGAAGAGAAGGAGGCTGTAATCATAACTTGATCAAATTCCAATAAACATTGAGTTTGTTTGACTTGTTTATATGTCCTTTATCAAAAAATGGATGAAAAAAAAACAATAATTGTCTTAAAATTTATTCGATTTGTGGAATCATGTAGATAAAACGCTTCTATGTTTCGATCTGGCTCATATAAAAAAAAAAAAAAGACTCGCGAAATGTGCGCGGCGGCGGCAGCAGCGGGCGCTGCGACGACATTGTGCGACGACAGGATGCGACAGGATTGCGTGGGCCCGGGGCGGGGCGGGGCGGGGCGGGGCGGCAGCACGCTACCAAGTTATTCTAAAAGAGAAATGAGACATTGGATTTGTCTCTACTATGAACCGGACATGATAGTGTTCTTAGATAGTTATGCTCTCGATCCCAAATTATACTCTGATTATTTTAAATATATTGCTTACCCTGGGCTCAGTATATATAAAAATGCATTTCGACTTCAAAGCACGCGAAGCGATGTGTGCGGGGCTTATGCCATGTACTTTGCCTACAATGTTTCACACTTGGGTGTAAGAGAAACTCTTGAAAAAATATGTATGGAGTTTTCCAAGACCGAATATTCGAGGAATGATGAACACGTGATGAGATTCGCTTACAGCAAGTTTGTAATGCCCGTATGACATCAAACATTTAACACGTGTTCATAAAAAGAAAGTAGACTTTATTGATTTTTTCATATTGAAGTGTATTACATTCCATGAAGCTATTCTCAGCATAAATAATTTTCTAGTTCCTTTATCGTGGTTTGTATAACACGCTTAAATCAGTGGTCTGGCTCCATACAGGACCTCACTCGTCACCACCACTACCCCAGTGCTGCCACCCCGCCCCGCCCGGAGCCCGCGCAATTCCTGTCGCATCCTGTCGTCGCACGATATCGCCGCAGCTCCCGCTGCTGCCGCCGCCGCACACATTTCGCGAGTCATTTTTTTTTTATATATATGAGCCAGATCGAAACATAAAAGCGTTTTATCCATATGTTTCCACAAATCGAATAAATTTTAAGACAATTATTGTTTTTTTTTTTCATCCATTTTTGATAAAGGACATATAAACAAGTCAAACAAACTCAATGTTTATTGGAATTTGGTCAAATTATGATTACAGATTCATCATGTGCAATTTTATAATATCATAGACTCCAGCATTAGCCCTATATACAGAGCATTATGAGAGCATTTGATTTATTTGTTCCTGTTGCGCACTGTGAATCCCTGATAGCCAAAGGTAAATGTTTGGTTCTGGAATAGGACGTCTTTGTATCGCTGATGAGCAATTTTTTTCTTTATGAACTTTGGAACGCTCTTAGCTGAACTCAACCGGTCACCGTCTGCCAAGAGGATGGAGTAGCACTTACAAATTCTGAGCTGGTTCTTTCCCTCACTTCAGACTTGAGAAATCCGAGCTTGCCTTTGTTGTCCGTGTTGTACACGGAATGTGAGGAGCTAAAGTTACTTGTGTCTATATAGCTTTTAAAGGGTTCCTGCGAGTACTTTGTTAATAGATCAGGAGTTTCAATTTCTGTTATTAAGGAATCAGTGTCACAATACACTAGTTTCGCCCGATCCCCGTAATGAACCTTCATGATATTGTAAATGAAATCATATAGTCGCAGCTTGGACAGCTCTAGGATGTAGTAGCCAATGCAGTTTGGATGATTCACCTGTGAATATTTCTTATGGCGAACTACAACTACATGACCATCATTGAGGGGTACAACACGTTTAAAGTAAGGACTTCGGACCAGCTTCAAAAACTTTTCGCGGTTGGTGACAACATCTATGTCTTCACTATATTTTGCCGTGTTATAGTAGGATATCAATGTATTATTATTATTATTTAATATCACCACGAATTAGGCATACAGTTGTCAATGGAAAAAACTCACGACAGATAGATCACGCCACCTTATAGGAATGTCGTCCGTCAGTGTTTACCGTCTCAGTTTTGTATACTTCGCACTCCGATGGTGCGCATAGGTCACCTTGACGTACGTGACCAATTGTAACAATTATTTTCCAACCTGTAACTCGTCACTCCTTCACGAGAGTCCGACTGACACACAACGACAGTCGCTCTCGCTCCGACGCTTCTTGTACATATAGGCTACGAATATAATTCGCCTTAAGGAAGCTCAAGTCTTAATCAACGCCCTTTAAACGCCCCCCGACAAGCCCGTTACATTTGGTTGGCAGCGGTCCCCCCGCACCTGTGCCTTCGCTACCTCGTTCTCTTCCAAGCCACGAGAACTCACCAACAAACTCCGGGGACAGGCGTACAAAGGAAGGAAGGAGTCACAGTCCTGCCATCCGCGGCAACGCACCTGCCGTCCGCGGCAACGCACCATCCGTCCGCGGCAACGCACCAGCCGTCCGCGGCAACTCACCAGGCGCCAGCTACGAGCACCTCACAAGGCGCCGGCTACAAGCACCTCACCAGGCGCCGGCTACAAGTACCTCACCAGGCACCGGCTAAAAGTACCTCACCAGGCGCCGGCTACAAGCAACTCACCAGGCGCCAGCTACAAGCATCTCACAAGGCGCCAGCTACAAGCATCTCACCAGGCGCCAGCTACAAGCAACTCTACAGGCGTCAAGCCTACAAGCCCCGAGCACACCCACAGGCCTACGCAGCCGAAAGCGAGGGCCGCAATCTACAAGCCGCTCCCCCGCTTCAAGCCAGCACTGCTACGAGCACTGCAAGCCACTCCACGATACGGCAGAAGTATTCACACCAGCAAGGAGGAGGCACGCCCCGCTGACCTTTGAACACCCCACATGCCCCTCGCTCTACAGCTGGCGGCAACACTGCCGCTGCCGGAAGCATCGGCCCAAACCTCTTCCGGCAAACAGTCAGCAAGGGTACCCGCGGACATCTCCCGGTGACTGCAAGCTGTTACCACTACCGTTTCCTGCAAGGCGTCTTCTCAAGAGGTTAGACACCCAAGTCGTCTTATCTGCCACCGCGGCCCATCTCTTAATATAACAAGAACGCCGCTGTCATCATACGTCTGGCGGCAGTGTACCGGCACCCAACTGCGGCCGCTCAATTCGCTGGGTCAGCAGTTTTCAACAGCCATTACGAGTCCTCCGATGTCCGCCCTTCCCTCACCTCTCACCGCCGCTGTGGCCGCGGCCGAGGTTTCCTGACGCGCCTACAACGACTGCACGTACCCCAGGGCATCACAAACCGTCGCCCTCTCCACTACATCAGCTGATTAATCTTGGTATTTGTGGATATTCCCTTCTTGTCAAAATATGCCGACTCGGCTTATTTCATTATTGTTCCGCACAGAGGCACGACCTTTTTTTATTTCTGTGTTCCTAACACTGTTAATCAGTCATAATTGTGAGAGTAACGTTCATTCGCATACGATATTGATTCTTTCTTATTGTTTGCTAGCGAGTATATTGAGTATAGTGTGAGTTCCCTGATCAAAGTTAATCTTCATCAGTGTGCCCTGCCTCCGTTTTCTTTTCGCCGCTCGAAAGAAAACGTGAGCTTCAATGGTATACTCACTTAAAATACCACTTTGTTTATAGATTTCTTTCTTCATATACCCATAACATTATGGCATTCCATTATAACCTTAACTTCTATTACGTCTGACAGGCACCTTGCTAGCCATTCTTTCTTGCCTTTTTAGGGTTTCGGCGCAAACTATTAATTCATACACGTTCCGTTTAATGGTTAATATTTACAGCTATCAAAATATGCTCCTATTTTGTAAATGATTTACACCATAGTATGAACACAGACACTCTCGCTAAACTCGGCGACGCTTTAATGCATTTACCACAGACCACAGACGAAGAGGGCACGGAACACGATACCACAACCGGTGAGTTTACTAAGGTAATCTTATGTTCAGGCACTCATTATTGATCAATTACAGGCCGCAGAATTCGTTCACCACCGGGTTCGTCTGCATACTTACAACCCACTCAAGGTTCAAGAACACCCTCACCATCAACCCCTCGCAACGGCCGCAGCATTGCAGGCTCAAAGTAGGGTATCTCTCACCTGTAGTTTTTGCAAACAATCAGGACATTCTGAACATTCTTGCTTCGCGAAACGTAGGGAATCAACACATTCCAGACAGGGCTCAGATAGGAAATCAGGAGGTTACAGGGGCGGGCATCATTCATCACACAGGAACCCTAGGCCAAACCATCAGCGGAAGGCTGCCTTTTGCCTTATCCACGGGAATTGTTTTCATGATTCAGACAGTTGTTCTGCAATACAAAAGGCCAAGGAGGAACAGAAGTACAAGTCCTCAGCGGACAGTAAACCACACTCCTCTTCTCAGAATAAAAAGACATGACTTCGTGACAGCCCCAAGGCGTACATCCAAGTGTCCCTTAAGGACAATACTAATTGGGAGCAACTTGACTCCGTCATTGCCGCCTTGGGACGGACAAGCATAATTGCCCTCCCTTGCAAGGTGGGCAAAATTTCACTCACCTTAGCGGCTGACACAGGTGCCACAGTCAATGTCATCTCCGACTCCGATTACAGGTCACTGACACGACAGGCGAGTGGGGAAAATTGGCCGCTCCAAGAGAACGACCTGAATGTGGTAGGCGTGACGGGCACCACTTTGGGAATCCTTGGGCGAGTACCACTAACAGTCAGCTTACATGAAAAAGTATGTCCCTTTCGAGATTTCTTTTATGTCTCTAGCAGGTTTGGCTTACCTGTGGATGGGATTTTAGGATTAAACGCCATGAAAGACCTGCGCATAACCATAAACCCTGAAAGCAACGCGATCGTGTATCAAGGCCGACGCATACAGGGGATGGTAAATCCATCGCCTCTGTCACCTGTAATCCCACCCTCAGAGGGGGAAAATGACCAACCCACCACAGACTCAGGGCCTGCCACCGCCCAAGTGTCACCTCTTACGGTCAAACCACACGAATACATTGCAGACTTGTGGCGGACAGTAACGGCAGTCGTAGACGGTCCTCATATAGTTCCGGATCGTGCTGCAAAACTTGTTAAAATCCGTTTGCCTAACGCCCCTCCAACGGGCAGTGATGTGTGTATCGACGGAGCTCCTCACATACACCGCGTGACGGTGGAGGTAACTCTTGCTACAGTCAAGGGGGGAAGTTTTGCTGAGGCATTGGTAATAAACACGTCTGGATCCCCTGTATCCTTAAAACACGGTGTTAGATTATGCCAGTGTCTAGTGTATGGGAGAAATGTCGCCCCGGAACCAGCTGAATACCCTTCAGCCCAAGTCTCAGGCATAACCTCGGCGTGTCAGGCTTCTCCCGAACAAGACACAGCTAATTTAGAGGCATTCCTAAAAGTTACACACTGTTCCGAAATTAAGCCAACCTTAGTCCAGCTCCTGGAACATTATAGGGGGGCGCTTGCTCTACCAGGCGAGCCGCTTGGAGTTACGCAGTGTGCTGAACACCACATTAAGTTAAAACCCAATACAAATCCTGTATATATCAATGCGTACAAGCTCCCACACAGTCAGCGGGAGGTCGTGCAACAACTTATCTCTGAAATGTTAGAACAAGGTGTCATCAAAGAATCGAATTCCCCGTGGAATTCACCCTTGTTTCTGGTTCCAAAGAAAGACGGTTCTTATCGTCCTGTGACTGATTTCCGGCGTGTGAACACCGCGACCGTGGATGATCATTTTCCGCTTCCCGTTCTTAGAGATCTTCTGATGTGTCTCGGTAGAGGAAATAAAGTCTTTACGAGTCTTGATCTGGTCAGTGGCTACTGGCAACTGCCCATGGCCCCCGAGTCACGTGAAATAACGGCTTTCAGCACGCCTCATGGCCACTATGAGTGGACGAGGATGCCGTTCGGGCTCAAAGGAGCTCCCTTGACCTTCCAAAGGACAATGAACAGTATTTTTGGTGACTTGCTGGGCAACTCTGTCTATGTGTATTTAGACGACATCATCATAGCAAGTAAAGACGTGCATGCACACATGGAAACACTAAAAGCAGTCCTACACAGACTTCAAGAGGTCGGATTAAAGCTCAAAATCACCAAATGTGAATTTTTAAAGCCTCGGATCAAGTTCTTGGGGCATGTCGTGGACGAATTCGGCATCCACACAGTGGACGCCAAAATAAAAGCTATTGCCGAGTTCCCTCAGCCAACGTCTGCGGACAAGGTACGGTCTCTCTTGTCCCAGGTTATTACAGGCCTTTCATAAAGGACTTCGCAGCACGCGCGAGTCCCCTGACCCATCTATTAAAGAAAGACGTACCATTTCAGTGGCTCCCAGCTCAACAAACGAGCTTTGAGGATTTAAAGAAAGCGCTTACACAGGCTCCGGTCCTTGTCTTTCCGGATTTCAAGGACCCCTTTCAGCTTTGTACCGACGCTTCGGCTAGTGGACTTGGAGCCGCTCTGATGCAAACAGGTAAGTCCGGCAAAAAGCATGTGATAGCGTTCGCCAGTCGAGTACTAACAGCTCCGGAAAAGAACTATTCTGTTACCCACCTAGAGGCTCTTGCCATTGTGTGGGCTCTGAAGCATTTTCGTGACATAGTTAATTTGAAATTCAACTTTTTAAATTTGAATTTCAACTTTTTAAATTTGAAATTCAACTTTTCAAATTTGAATTTCAACTTTTCAAATTTGAATTTCAACTTTTTTTAATTTGAAATTTAACTTTTTTAATTTGAAATTCAAATTTTTAAATTTGAATTTCAACTTTTTAAATTTGAATTTCAACTTTTTAAATTTGAATTTCAACTTTTTTAATTTGAAATTCAACTCCTTTAATTTGAAATTCAACTTTTTAAATTTGAAATTCAACTTTTTTTAATTTGAATTTCAACTTTTTAAATTTGAAATTCAACTTTTTTTAATTTGAGGGTGAAAAGGTGTAGATCATTGAGGAGAGCAAAGCTGTAGGCTTGTTTATCAGGCTGGTCAGTGAGAGGGGATGAAAGCCAAAGCTGGTGGTGAACATTGAAATCTCCTTGGATGGAGATTTCAGCGAACGGAGAGTGGGTCAAGATGTGTTCCACTCTGGAATTCAAATAGTCAACGAATTTTATATATTTGGTAGAATTAGGCGAGAGATAAACAGCACCGATTTATCTAATAATAAAGTAACAATGAAGTCTTAGCCAGATGGTGAAAAATTCAGAAGAGTCAAGGTCGTGGGCACGAGAGCAAGTGATGTCGTTGCGTTCGTTGACGCAACATCCAGCTTTGGATTGAAATTTAGGATAGAGGGAACAAAGTAGAGATTGCTGTCAGTAGCCCCTGAGACCTGTGTTTCGGTGAGGAAGAGAAGGTGAGGTTTAGTGGAGGAGAGATGATGTTCCAAATAAGGGAAATTAGAACGATGACCGCGAATGTTGCAGAAGTTGATAAAGAAGAAGTTTGAAGAGTTACCAGGACACGTCTCGGGTCGGGAGCCAAAGTGGGAGTCCTCTCTGGGGGAATTTGTGGACCCCCCACGGCGGAGACTCCGAGGCATTGTTAAGTACGTCATTTTTAATATGAAAATTTTGGGAAATGGTGTGTGTGTTGTGTGTATGCAGTGTGGTGTGGAAAGAGAGAGGATCTCTCTTTAGAGAGCATGCTGAACTATGTATACTCTCTGGTGTTGATGAGACAATAGGGAAACGGAAAGGGATGACACGGGAAGGGTATTTCTTGGGCTTGCAGCACCCTCCTTGCTTCCCATATATATACCTCACTGGGAGTGGCTTACGCCCGATTCGGTAGGTGTCTTCCTGCCTCCTCCCTCAAAGTGAATATTTCATCTCATATTCGTGTCCTCTGATTTTCTTTTCGCGTTCATTATTGATGTTGATGTAATTATTATGGTCTTGTGTATTGTGTGCCAGTTTATATTTATTTTACAATTTTCATTTTTCGGTGATTATTTTCTGTAGGGAATTTGTCATCCACAGCGGCTTGTAGTTTTCTGCCCTTCGTGGCTTAAGCGGGATGAATTAATTCATGTTCGCTGTGATTTGTGCAGTGAAACGGTTGTACATATCTTGGATGCTGAAGGTATTGAGCAAATTGGTCCAATTTTTTATGTCAATATTATTCTCTTCTTATGTCCGCAAAACTCGCTTTATTATAGTTAGGTATTAAAAGTGCGTTTTCTCTGGCTTTTGTTTAATATTTAGGACACGTCTGATAATGTTGTGGTCGCTACTTGTAAATGGCTCGCCCACCTCACAGGCATAGATGAGGTTTCCATCGATTGTAAGGACTAAATCAAGAACGTTGTTTCCTCGTGTCGGCAAGTTAACTCTTTGATCAAGAAACTTAAGAAACGTGTCCTACGCAAAGTTAATTAATCTAGTGCCTTCTCTATCTCCAGAGAGGGCAGACCAGTTAATGGAGGGGTTATTGAAGTCACCGCATATTACCGCATTTCTACCTTTGATAACGTTCTTTTATTTCTGCATAGGGGTTACCATCGTTGTCGTCATTTGTTTTAGGAGGTCGCCATATTACTCCCAAAATATACTTTTCATTTTTAATCGTTGCTCGTACATACAATGAGTCATATGCTTCAGTCTCGGTTGTATTAGGCTGAATGACTTCTAAATTACTTCTCGCATATTATTACACCACCACTCTTCTCGTGTAGACGACATTTAGCGAACGCATTGTAATAACAATTAATAGCCAGTTCCGTTAGTTAATGCTTGTCGCGTGTATTCAGCCATGTTTCTGTGATGAAAATGAAGTCAGGTTTTTCCGCATTCACATGTAATATCAAGTCGCTACGCTTCTGAATAATGATACTGGCATTTACACAGAATATGTTTAATTTATGCACCCGGTGTTGTCGAAGAATAGGAGACAGGTGTTTGGAAGATTGTAACGAGTTAACAGATGGAGAAATTGAGTGTCGGTGCATTGAAGGATACCAAGTTCCTCCTGCTTAATAATAGTGATAATAATAATAATAATAATAATAATAATAATAATAATAATAATAATAATAATAATAATAATAATAATAATAATAATAATAATAATAATAATAATATATTTATCAAATTACAGACGCGCCCATGTTATTAAATAATAACTATGGTTACTCTTCAAAATCGATGAGAGACTAAACAAAACGACGGAATTTTTGTTTTCGAAAATATTTATTCAAACACAAACACAACCCTAATTGAAAACAAAACAAACAAAAATTCTTGAGTAACTCAAGGCATGTCGGAAATTTGAAGCAAACGTGACATAATAGTATGGTAGGGCATGATAGGGATCTTAGAAGTTGTTGTTGTTATCTTCTCAATCATTTCAATGAATGTCACAGTTCCCCAATCAGCGACGGTCATCATAACCATCACCACCGCCTTAGCCACTGCCGTGGCCAAATCTGCCATCACCAGTCTCAAAGCTGCCGCCAGAATTGCCACCAGCATAGTCGCCACCCCCAAAGCCGCCGGCAGAACCCCCACCAGTGCTGCTGCCGCCCCCAAAGCCGCCGCCAGAACCTCCACCAGCGTTGTTACCACCCCCAAAGCCGCCGGCAGAACCCCCACCAGTGCTGCTGCCGCCCCCAAAGCCGCCGGCAGAACCCCCACCAGCATGGTTGCCACCCCCAAAGCCGCCGCCGCCAGAACCGCCTTGGCCTCCAGCACTACCAGGGTAGCCGACATTACCGCCGACGAAGCTTTCACCACTGTCAACACCATCGTAGGCGCCGCCAGCCTCAGAACCACCACTGTAGCTACCAACACCACCGGCGAAGCCTTCAACACTGTCAGCACCACCATAGCTGCCGCCAGCGCCACCACTGTAGTCTCCGCCGCCACCACGGCTCCTCTCAACACTGTCTTGACGAAAGCGCCTTCCGTTTTGTTGGGCCACACACGTCTGGAGCGCCACTAACACCATTATTGCCGTCACCAGGTGCCGCATCTGTTAGTGGGAAAATGACGGTTAAATGCAATAGAATCTTTCTGTCAACAGAAATAGTGTAAGAGATACAAAGCAAAGGAAAAAGTCATATGCACGCCCTGGCATACTTCCAATGCGAAAATAGGAAAGCAGTTAAATAAATAAAAAACGAATCATGGTTCTAAGGCAATGAGACATAATGTATGAGATAAACAGACTGCATACACTCCATGCGTTTATTAACATTAACAATGAAAAGAGAACTAAAAATCAACTGCCCAACGTTGCATATCATCAAGCAACAGCGTACAGGCGCGGCGTCCAAGAGGACCGGGATTCGTGGATTCGAGTCCCACCTGTTGCTACAAGCTAACGATTTTCAGTCATCGCCGAGTGGCCTAAGACAACCCATATGCTGTCCTAAAGACCACCTATATATCAACCCAGACCGCAGGTTCTCTAAAAGAGGATCAAAGATGAGCTTCAAAGAACACAATGAGTCAAGTAAGATGACGCCATTATAAATACTTGCCTGCCCCATAACGGGTTGGGACCAACCACCATCCCCCACCAAGAAACCCTATTGACGCCACAGGCGGTTAGAAAAAAATGTTAAACAGAAGTCATGCACCATATTACGATAAGTAGTGAAAACTTACATTCAAATTCATTATGTTTGGGGTGGAGTTTATACAAAGCTAACCAACAGGCGACATTTTTTTTGTCCTTGAGCTGCCTTTTTCTTGCAAATTAAATACAACAGATATGATTTACAGGATGCCATGTTATTCCATATAGCACTATGCCCACAGCATGTATACTCTCTCTCTCTCTCTCTCTCTCTCTCTCTCTCTCTCTCTCTCTCTCTCTCTCTCTCTCTCTCTCTCTCTCTCTCTCTCTCTCTCTCTCTCTCTCTCTCTCTCTCTCTCTCTCTCTCTCTCTCTCTCTCTCTCTCTCTCTCTCTCTCTCTCTCTCTCTCTCTCTCTCTCGACTTACCTTTGCTTGAGTTGAAGGAAGGGAGTAGTTTGACGATGAGCAAGAGACTGCATCTAAGCCGCGATGAGAAGGCGCTTTTATACCGCTCAGGCTTCCTTCTCCTTCTCCTGCATCTCCTCCTCCTCCTCCTCCTCCTACTCCTCTTCTTCCTCCTCCTCCTACTGCTACTCCCCCTCTTCCTCCTTCTCCTCCTCCTCATCCTCATCCTCCTTTTCCTCCTCCTCCTCCTCCCCCTCCTTCTCCTTTTCCCTCCCCTCATCTCCTACATTCTTCTACTCATCCTCTTCGTACTTGCTTAACTCATAATTGTTGCTTTGCTCCGGTTCACCTTCACTCGTTTTCGCTTTTTTTTCCATCGTTTTTTTGTCTATTGACTAACTTGAGAAAAGTCCAACATTACAGTATTTATATTTGGGAGAACTTGTTAAAGAGCTTTTCAAAAGTTTTTGTGCTGCTAAATCTAAATTTTTTCCTATTTTTTTCTATTTTACGTGTAAATGCTATAAAAAAATATTAGCAGTCATTGAACTTAAGATGGCCTATGCAAATTATTACTGAACGAAATTATAAGAACATAAGAACATAAGAACGTAAGGAGTCTGCAAGAGACCGGTTGGCCTATACAAGGCAGCTCCTGTACACTCAACCCCACCTTACATTACCATCCATGGCTTTATCTAACCTCTTCTTGAATGTATCTATGGTATTAGCACCCACAACATGGCTCCCAAGCCTGTTCCATTCGTCCACCGTGAACCAATTCTTACCTATGTCTTTGTTGAATCTGAATTTGTCTAACTTAAAACCATTGCCACGCGTCCTACCTGGCTCTTTTACTATCAAAATCTTATTGACATCCCCTTTATTAAAGCCCTTCATCCATTTATAGACTTCGATCAAGTCTCCTCGCAACCTTCGCCTTTTTAGGGAGTGTAGATTTAAATGCTTCAGCCTGTCTTCATAAGACAAGTTTCTCACCCCCTGAATCATCTTTGTCATCCTCCTCTGTACAGATTCTAACATCTTGATATCCAGGAGCTCCTGTATTTATTAATGTGTTTTTGAAATAACAATATAAAGATACACATAATACATATATATATATATATATCAACAAACCACTTGTGCCAGGAATCGAACCCGTACTTTCTGAATAGAAATCAAGGCGCATACCAACCATGCCACCTGATGAGCTTAAAAACTTTACGCCAGAGGTTGCATTTAAGCAGCCAACCTGACGCCCCCATTCTCTTACGAGGAATGAAAGGTAAAGAAGTCCCGCTCACGCTCGGGGCAGTCGGAAAGAATTTTAATCAATCCCAGACGACACAACACCGTGGTATATATATCAAGGAACTGTCTTTAACCGACAGAAAAACATCTCAACAAACCACTTGAGCCAGGAATCAAACCCGTACTCTCTGAATAGAAATCAAGGCGCATACCAACCATGCCACCTGATGAGCTATAAAACTTTACGCCAGAGGTTGGAGCCAGCACAAACCCCCGCCCATTCTCTCTTACGAGGAATGAAAGGTAAAGAAGTCCCGCTCACGCTCGGGGCAGTCGGAAAGAATTTTAATCATTCCCAGACGACACAACGCCGTGGTATATATATCAAGGAACTGTCTTTAACCGACAGAAAAACATCTCAACAAACCACTTTCTGTCCGTTAAAGACAGTTCCTTGATATATATACCACGGCGTTGTGTCGTCTGGGATTGATTAATATTCTTTCCGACTGCCCCGAGCGTGAGCGGGACTTCTTTACCTTTCATTCCTCGTAAGAGGGTGGGGGCGTCAGGTTGGCTGCTTAAATGCAACCTCTGGCGTAAGGTCTTTTTAGGTCATCAGGTGGCACGGTTGGTATGCGCCTTGATTTCTATTCAGAGAATACGGGTTCGATTCCTGTCACAAGTGGTTTGTTGAGATGTTTTTCTGTCGGTTAAAGACAGTTCCTTGATAGATATATATATATATATATATATATATATATATATATATATCAGTGGTGGGCACCGATCACTTTTTTGCTGTTCTGATCTCCGATCATCCGAGCAGTTTGGGTAACTGATCCGATTCCGATCATCCGATCATTTTTTAAGTACTGCTGTTCCGATCACCATTCCGATCACCCGATCATTAAAACATAATAATTACTATTATTTTTTTAAATAATAATTACAAGAAAAACCTATTTTAGGCGTTCTTTAAGTAATAATTTCAAATAAGTAACAACTTAATTATTTGCTTATAAATATCTATTTTTTTCTCTTTCTTTTGGTATACAGGACATGGCAAAAAAAAAAGTTATCTTAACTTCTTATTTTAGGCATTTATTTAAGTCCACTTTTTTATTCAATTTCTGAAAGTATGAAAAAGGAATTATGTTCGCCATTTTAACTTTTGTTTGAAGTTGTGTTACATTTTTGACAAACATTTTTCAACTTTTTAATCGATATCTAGGAATATTTTTTTTACTATTCTCTAAAAACGAGCGATAGTGATCATTAATCTCCTATCCTTCCTGAATAAATAACTATCTAATCTGAATAAAAGATATTGGTCCATAAATAAATTAGTTACAAGAAGAACATAAGCAATAAGGTTTTGATTTTAAGTGAGCCGGTGTTGTGTCATCTGCCATCCACGTATCCTAAGACATCCCATCCTGATCTGCGTATGCGCGGAACCCGATGTTTACAAACACTGTTGATATCGTATTTTGTCCAGGCAAGATGGCGGCAAGACAGCATGGCAGCTTTTATGGGAAAATGGTCAAATTTAATAATGACATTGACCCCATAATTCAGATAGCCTACCATTAATTGGAGAGAATCCGAGAATCATGACCATCAATCAGAAGAGAGTGTAGGTTATCTCATTTATCACATATACTGACATACAAGGGGTGTAGGTTGTCTCATTTATCACATTTACCGACATACAAGGGGTGTAGGTTATCTCATTTATCACATTTACCGACATACAAGGGGTTTAGGTTATCTCATTTATCACATTTATTGACATACAAGGTTTCAGGTTACCTCATTTACCACATTTACCGACATACAAGGGGTTTAGGTTATCTCATTTTTCACATTTACTGACATACAAGGGTAGGCGGTTGCAGAGTGATTATTACTGATTAACGTGCGGGGCCAGTATTCATCACGCCATGGACAATGTCGATTCGAATCCCCACGCTACCACCTGGAATTTTTAGTCACCGCCGAGTGGATTAAGACTACTCACAGGCTGTCCAGAAGACCACCAATTATCCCGGATTCTAGAAGAAACCGTACAAGCAAATCAAAAATGAGTTCCAGGGGGCAGCATGAGCCAAGCATAACTAGCGCCACTATAAAAAATGCCTGTGCCATGACGGGCTTGGGCCCCTGAAGAAAGCCTACCGGCGCTATAGGCTGAGATGTAAAAAAAAAAGTTACCTCAAATATCATATTTACCGACATACAAGGAGTGTAGGGTTCCTAATTTATCACATTTACCGACATACAGGGGGTGTAGAGTACCTCATTTATCACATTTACCGACATTCAAATGGTGAAGGGTATTCATTAATCACATTTACCGAGATACAAGGGGTGTAGGTTATCTCATTTATCACATTTACTGACATACAAGGGGAGCAGGTTATCTCATTTATCACATTTACCGACATATAAAGGGAGCAGGTTATCTCATTTATCATTTATACCGACATACAAGGGGTGCAGGTTATCTTATTTATCACATTTACCGACATACAAGGGGAGCAGGTTATCTCATTTATCACATTTACCGACATACAAAGGAAGGAGGTTATCTCATTTATCACATATACCGACATACAAGGGGTGCAGGTTATCTCATTTATCACATTTACCGACATAAAAGGGGTTTAGGTTATCTCATTTATCACATATACCGACATACAAGGGGTACAGGTTATCTCATTTATCACATTTACCGACATACAAGGGGAGCAGGTTATCTCATTTATCACATTTACTGACATACAAGGGGTGTAGGTTATCTCATTTATCACATTTACTGACATACAAGGGGTGCAGGTTATCTCATTTATCACATTTACCGACGTACCTCATTTACCTCATTTACTGACATACAAAGGGTGCAGGAAGAAACTTTCATATTTCAAGCAATTCTTCAAATTCAAAACATACGTCAACATTTACTTTTAAAGAGAAAAAAAAAAAAACACTCAGGAGGGACATATCGCGATAGGCAGTCGCAATTCATCCATCCTTTGTTTGTAAACAAATCCCGCGCATGCGCAGATTGGATGGGATGTCTTAGGATACGTGGATGGCAGATGACACCACACCGGGTAGGACACGTAGCAATGGGTTTAAGTTGCATAAGTTCAAGTTCAACAAATACATAGGCAAGGATTGGTTTACAAACAGTAGTGTATGAGTGGAACAGACGTAGAAATCATGTGGTGAGAGCCAACACGATAGCTACATTCAAGAAGAGGTTAGATAAGTTCTTGGATGGGAGGGGTGTGGGGCGTTAGTTTGGTGCCGTGGTCTGGGAGGCATGTTGCGCTGTTTCGCGAGACCTCCTTCCTCCTCCTCCCCGGTTAAGAAGGGGGCGTGTCGAGGCGGGGCGAAGCCTCCCCTTTTAACCTAGGTCTTGTTGGTTTCCCGAAAAGGAACTGACGCTGCCGCCATTAGAGGGTGGTAACACTGCAGCAGAAAATGCATAACTGACAACTGGGCCAGGCCACTCGGTTACTGGAGTGAGCGGAAGCCTACTACTGCAGTCCACACCACACTGTCAGGGTGCGGTCAAGGACTATATACTGTAAGGAGAGCTCACTGAAACGTCATTGATGACGTCATGACTGCGGTGCGTCATCTGGTTTACACTCACCCTGCCCTCACGGTATAAAATGTACTAGAAAACCCTTATTTATTCTTATTCATGGTCAGATTTTGCGCTTTTTTGATTGCAAAGGATAAGTAATTAAATTAGGCAGCTGTTGTGTTGGCTAATAGTATACAATAATATAAATAATATGAGAAACATGGTAAACAAGCTGCAGAAATATTGCTCTGTTTACCATCGATGCTTACGTTTTCTTAACTTTTATTATCATAAGTTTTCTACAACTTAATTTGCAGGGGTAACTAATTCTGTCATATATAATGAAAGTATTTTTTTTTTATACATACATATATATTGTATAATATTTATGCAAATTATTAACTAAATAAATTTACCTTTACCAAACTTTCACAATGGAGCTTTATTGGCTTTTCTTTAATGTTATCACTTTCTTGAAAAATGTTTGGACCTCTCCCGCGCAGACTTCTCCTTCACTTTATTTTTTCGTTTGCAGGCCAAAATCCACTTCTTCAAAGGTGTGTTTGTCTCTAGGAAACCTAATGAACTTAACACCTTGACGACTTTCCGTAGTTGAGCCACTAGCGGTGGCTGAATGGATAGCGTGACGGCCCCGCGTTCGGGACGACGCAAGTTCAATCCCCGACCGGTGCCACCAAGCTGGGGCCTTTCAGCCGCCGCCGAGTGGCTTAAAACTACCCACATGCTGTCCAGAAGACCACCTATCAACCCGGACTCTAGATTCTAGGATTAAAGATGAGCTCCGGGAGGGCAGCATGAGCCAATGCAAAATGGCGCCACTATAAACACTCGTTTGCGCCAGAACGGGCTGGGCCGACCATCAGGACCCACCGGGAAGAAGCCTTGGACCGACCATCAGGATCCACCGGGAAGAAGCCTACCGGCGCAATAGGCCACGACGTAATAAAAAAAAAAATATATATATATAAATATATATATATATATATATATATATATATATATATATATATATATATATATATATATATATATATATATATATATATATATATATACACACACACACACACACACCACAAATCACCATTTTCACTGAGCACGCTACGGTGAGAACACAGTGAAGTGAACCAGTTTGCCGCCGAGCACCATTTGTTTACATGTGTGACGTCATCCGCGGTGCATTGTTGGTAAAACAAAATCTTAGTGAGCTATCCTTATAGTATATAATCCTTCAAGCATGGCGTCGTGTAACAAGTCCCGCCAAGCAAATAAAGCGACTTTGCGCCTGCGCGTCTCGTTCACGATACCTTACTAGGATTAAATAAATTAACGATCAATAATTATCGCTTAATTTTATAAATAAAGACGCTTATTGAAGTAACTATTTAGTAACGTGTATAAAAATAATTGTAAGAAGTCCGCAGTTACTTGTTGCCATGACAACGTTGACCACATTCTTTTCTGTGATCGGTGACCGGAAGTTAGTTTGTGAAGTTCCGATCTCCACAGTCCGATTACCTTTTACAAAGATGATCCAATCTTTGCATTCCGATCGTCAATTGCTGTTCCGATCAGATCGGTAAATCGGACGATCGGACTGATGATCGGAAGTGCCCAGCTCTGATATATATATATATATATATATATATATATATATATATATATATATATATATATATATATATATATATATATATATATATATATATATATATATATATATATATATATATATATATATATATATATATATATATATATATATATATATATATATATAAGAAGGGGTGACAGCTTTTAGTGACGAACAACTCTAAAGTAAAACAACTAAGTTAAATTAAATATTTATACCTAAATTATATATTCATTACACTCACACTTATCCTTGATAGGAAACAAAGCAACAGTATTTAGCCCAGGTATAGTAAAGTTATAACCCTTAATGACACAAGGTAAAAAGAGACAAGAAACAAGTAAAAATAGGCAACGTATCCTGCTCGTGTATCCACCCTTGTACTTCACCGCCAAAGAGGCGATGACGCCGTACGAAGTATATTCAGTGGGAGGTAGCACCTTAAAAGCCCGGCTTGCTTCGGTCGATGTATTGAGGTGTAGAAGCGTTGGGGTCGACACAATAGCCGGAATTGAGGTGTTGAGGTCATGAAGTGTCTGGGTCTTGGTGCTGGCGGTTGGAGCTCGTTAGTAGGATGGAAATGGTGGTTGTGTGTTGGACGAGCACCCGGAACGACTCTTCAAGGTGTCCGCTCGAGGGTCGTTACACCTCCCCCCTAAAGACGACACCTCAGGAAAGTGGTGGTGTCGTGACGGTTGGAGGGGGACGACTGGGCCCACACTGCTTCTTCACTGGCGTCAGTAAGCAGCACGAATGGTAGAGTGAAGTCTGTTGAGCGCGATGGGGTCTTGGGTGAGGAAAGTTTTCAGTTGGTTGAAGGCAGCCTGACTGTCGTCAGTCCAAATGACGGGCACCGCTCCGCTGGTCATCCGGGTGAGTAATGCTGCTGCCTGGGCAAAGTTGGGCCAGAACCGGCGATAGTAACCGCTCATTCCCAGACAACGCATGAGCGCTTTCCGAGTGCTTGGTGCCGAATACTGCAGGATGGCGGACATGTTAGCTGCCTTGGGTCGGACGACTCCCAGGCCAACCTCGTGTCCCAAGTACGTGACTGTCGTTTGTCCAAAGGTGGTCTTGGCCAACTTCACCGTGAGGTTTGCCTCCTGCAGTCGGGACAGCACCTTGGAGATTTGTTGGAGGTGATGCTGCCAATGGGTTGAACAAATTAATATGTCGTCCAGATAGACGGAACCTCCCTCTAACCCCTGTAATAATTCATTCATGGCACTCTGAAAGGTTGCTGGACTGTTTCTGAGGCCAAAAGGCATCACTGTGTACTGGTACAATCCAAAGGGAGTGGTGAAGGCGGAAATTAACTGATTCTCCACCGACAAGGGTATCTGGCAATAACCCATCAATAGGTCCATCTTTGTTAGAAATCGTGCATTTCCCACCTCGTCAATGAGATCGTCTACCCGTGGAAGAGGATAGGCGTCTGGAATCGTGACTGATTGACTCTGCGGTAGTCCGTGCAGAGCCTTAGCTGACCATCCTCTTTGGGTACAAGTAGACATGGCGAGGACCAAGGAGATTGGCTGGGGACTGCTAAGCCGTGTTCCAACAGGTAATTCACCTCCTGCATCTGTGCCCTCTTTTGTGGATGTAACCGATAATAGTGTTGCTTTATAGGAAGGGTTCCTGGCTGCAGTTTGATGACGTGACTGATAGTGTGGCAATGGCCAGGATTATCCTTAAGGACCGAACTGAACTGTCTGAGTATTTGGTTCAGATCATCTTGTTGCGAGGAGGAGAGGTGCTGAAGAAATTGCGGGAAACTACCAAGAATCTCCGAGTTCGACAATGGAGCCGATGGAATGATGTGGGTCAGCTCTGGTTCCTGAACCGTAAGCAGAGCACAAGGGGCTGCAGCCACTGGTATAGAGGAATGAGAGTTGACTGTACGAGTTACACGACATGGGTCTCTGAGGGTTGTCTGGTGAGTTCCGGGTGCTAATAGGGCTTTATTAAGTTAATGTGAACTAGCTGAGAAGCCGTACGGCGGTCTGGAGTCTCAATAATGTAATTATGTTCAGACAGTTTCCTCTGAACTTTATAAGGAGGAGTTATTAGATGGTCTTTGATTACCTTAAGGGGCCCCCTTACCTTCCTTCCATACAGAAGCTCAAATGGAGAAACACCTAAGGAATCCGAGGGTGTTTCACGAATGGCAAAAAGAAGGAAGGGTAGTCCCTCATCCCAATCACGATGCTCCTCGTGACAAAACTTGCGTAGCATGGTTTTGAGAGTTTGATGTTCCCTCTCAAGCGCGCCCTGTGACTGGGGATGGTGTGCTGTTGACAGAGACTGCTTAATTCCTAGTTGTTTAAGTACTTGGGTAAATAGTTCACTGGTAAAATTGGAGCCTCTGTCAGACTGGATCTGCTGAGGGATGCCAACAGTGGTAAACATGTGGGTTAACGTATTGGCTACAGTTTTTGCAGAAATATTTTTCAAGGGAAATGCCTCCGTATATCGTGTTGTAGGGCACAGGATGGTAAGTATATATTGGTTTCCCTTTGCTTCAGGAAGGGGACCCACTATATCAATGATTATCTTTTGAAAAGGTTCAGATGGTACTTTAATGGGCTGTAGAGGTTAGGGGGGTATTACTTGGTTAGCCTTTCCAACAATTTGACAAGTGTGACAATGATTCACAAAAATGAGTGACATCTTTTTTCATTCCTGGCCAAAAGAATTCGGCCAGTAGACGGGAGTAGTTCTTATTTATGCCCAAGTGACATGCAAGGCGGGCATAGGCAACCTCCATTATTGGATGTCTTAAGGTTTTTGGGAGTACTATCCCACGTGTCATCATCTCCTAACTGTGGTGGTTTATACATCCTCATGAGTACTCAGTCCTGCTGGTAATACGAGGGAGGATGAAGTATGTTATCCTTAGAAATAGCTTTAGCATGCAACTGAGTCAGGGAAGGGTCACTTTGTTGGGCTTCTTTAAGGCTTTGTTCAGTGAAAATAGTTGGAATGAGACTGGGGAGATAAGGTAGGCTCATAAATTTTACCAGCTTTGGATTGTGATCTAGTATGGGTGCAACTAGGGAGTAAGCCGGGTTGATCTTGTTCTAGATCAGCTGTTGGAGTCTCGGACAAGGGTGACTTACATAGTATTACTGATGGCTATACCAGACTTCCAGCAAGATCGTTATCCAGGATTAAGTCAACATCAGGTATGGGCAACATCTTATATTCACTTACTTCCACCTTAACAGCCCCCTGAACCAAGCCACACCTTAAGTCCACCCTGGCAAGATGTGCGGGAAAAGGATCATGAAAGTCCCTCAGGTACACCATTTCATCGGTGTAGTTGTCATAATTATTAGGTAAGGCAGACTGCCTGATGAGGGATTGGGCGGCACATGTATCCCGAACTATCCTAACAAGATGCTTCGGCTGGCCAGGGCCAAGAGAAACTGTACCGGTGGAACGGAAGGGTTGGAATGGGTCACTAGCTTTGGGTGGCAGAGTTTGAATGGAAGCCACGGGCTTTTTTGTAGCCGTCTTTGCCACTTTGCATTTGGGATCGGGACAGTTGGTAATTACGTGCCCTGATTTTTTACAAAAGAAACACACACGATTAGGCTCAGCCAGTTTACCATCACTAGTTTTGGTAGCTTCAGCACCTTCAGAACTACCAGGCAACCCAACATTAGGAGTGAGGTGCTTCCTCTCCCTGGTTGGCGACTTTTGAATTAGAGCATAGTTGTCAGCCAACCGGGCTGCCTTGATTAAATATGTCTCCTCCTTGTCGATGAGGTGAACCTTGATAGAATGTGGAACTCTTCGTAGGAACTCTTCAATAGCTATAAAGTTGAACAAATCTTCAAAGGTGCTTACTGCGGCTGACTTTAACCAGCGCTTTAATGCGCGAATTTTGTCCGAGGAGAACTCTGTGTAAGTTTGATATTGTAGTTTACCAAGGTTAAGGAAAACCTGGCGGTAACCCTCTTTATCATCATCATTTCATCGACGCCTGCTCCTAGGAGCTCCCACCAGGGGATGGCCACGGCAGAATAGTTTCCAACTTTCTCTATCCAGACACTCCCTCCTTGCCTGTTCAAAGTTTCTCAAAGATCTTTCCCCCCTCTCCTTAACGTACTCTTACACTCTATCCCTCCATTTCACTGGAGGTCGTCCTCTAGCATTCCCTCCCTCTATCTCACTCACATACACCCTTCTGGTCATCTTACTCTCCTCCATTCGCTCCATGTGGCCAAACCACTTTAAAGTCTGTCGCTTCACTTCTTCCACCACTCCACACTTCTTCCCTTCACCCCCGTGACACATTCCAAAATGCTCGTACATACTTTTATAATTCATTCCATCCATTCTACTCATACCACAAGCACTCCTGAAATAACTCATTTCCACTGCCTGCACTCTAGACCTCTGACTTTCATTCCAGGCCCACGTTTCACTTGCATATGTGAGGGTTGGTACTATTATTGTATTTCTCAAATCCCTCTTTCCCTCCATGCTCACACTTCTGCCATTCATGATTTGTCCCAGAGACCCTACCACCCTTTTTCCTTGCAATGCCCTTTCTCTTATCTCTCCCTCCATACCATCATGCTTACACATTACTGATCCAAGGTACTTAACTCATTGACCTCCTCCATTTCTTCAAAATTCAAAATTAATTTGCATTCTTTTTCACATTCAATTCCCACTCTATATGGGTATACAAAATCTACAACCTCACTTCTACTTCGCTCACAAACCATCACTTTATTTTTGTTAACATTTACTTTCAGCTTTCTCCTTTAACAGACACTATCAAAAACACTGACCAAAATTTTTAAGTCACTTTCATTTTCTGCACCCTCTTTAGTGATGGAATAAGCTGCTAAAATGGCCTCTTAACTGTTTTATAGTTGGTATTGTCTTTAATGTTATTACAGATTGTTAGCGCCTTTTCAGACAGCTTAGGCTTGTTGAGCCATACTCAATCTGCTGGAGGAATTTCAAAGTGATTAACTGTTGACTCAAATTCTCTAAAGAAAGCTTCAGGATCTTCATCAGGGAAAGAGGGAATCAATTTGACATACTTTAACAAGTCAGTTTTACGGGGAATTTGAGTCTCTTCAGGTTGTTTTGAAGTGAGCTGTTGTAATTGGTAGACATGTGTCTTCGCCTTATCTTCATTTTCAAGTTCTAACTGCTTGAGTTGCATCTCATGTTCCCTAATTTTTTATCTTTCTGCATGTTCCAGTTTTAGTAGCTTTGCTTGCATTTCTATCATTTTAATCTCTAACATGAGCTGAAAATCAGGGTTGGAGGCTTCAGAAGTAAGGAATTTGACCGTTTCTGTATCCCCAAGATGAGCAAGGATGAGAATTCTTAATTTATCCTTCCTAACATCCTGAGTGAATGGGATGTTGAAGGTCTTAGCAATATACTTTAATTAAATCGTCTTTAGATATTTTAGCAGCTTTGAATTCCTCTATGTCGGGGTAACCAGTAAACTCTACGGCGTTAAATGCAGCCATGATGAAGAGTTCCACAAACTATAAGTGAAACCTGCTAGAGGCCTTATAAACGACAAAATGTTACAAGGCAATAAGAGGCTTACTGTTATTCAGTTGAATAACCAGCAGGTCAATTATGGCCAAAGGTGTTCTTTAGCAATGGTTAACAGGGATAACAGCCGAATAATGATGGACTATTATCGACACTGATGGTAACTATCTAGCATTAACCAGGGAATGATGGTTGAATACCAAAAAAGGATTACTAGCCTTAACTGGATTGATAACGACTAGTGGACAGGCTGGTAATAACCGGCAGTGGCGGATCTAGAAAATATTTTTTTTGGGGGGGGCACTAGGCACTCGGCTCGCAACCGAATTTTTTCGGCTGAATAAAGATTTTGGGTTCTATTCCCGGGCAGAAGGAGTGTTAAAATGGGCTTTCTCTCTTTAAACCCCAGCCCCTGCGCCTCCGTAGCTGAGTGGTTTCTGTGACCGCCTACCACTTCTCGGGGCACCGGTTCGAGTCCGTTAGGTGACATCGGCGCACAGCCCACCCAGCTATTGCTCCTGATCATCCTTCCTTTCGGGTTGGTCGATAAACGGGTACCTGGGGAAATTTGGGGAAGGTAAATTGTGGGAGTCCGGACGGCATGGGGCCAAGTGTCCCCGGGCTGTGGATACGAGTCCACCACAGGCTTAAAAGGTCAATGAGGCGGAAATGAGCACCGATGCAACGCGCAGCAATATCGCATGCTCCCCACTTTACCTACGAGTATTACTTTATTAGGCAGATATTGTAGGCTAGTCTCTGGGTTACTAATTTTTCTCATCCCAGCCTGTCTTCCATACTGTACTTCTAAGATATGTTAGGTTACAAGAGGAGCTTCATTAACTGTTTTTGTGAAGTGAATGTGAAAAAGAAGCTGGGGGAGAAAATTTTTGCTCCTGAGTTTACTTACTCGATGTAATTTGTATTAGCAGTGCTTTAGTAAATAAAATAAAAAATGAAAAATTCAATTCACTGTAGCATAAGGGGCACAAATTTTATGACAAAAGCGATGACTAAATAATATATATATATATATATATATATATATATATATATATATATATATATATATATATATATATATATATATATATATATATACAGAGAGAGAGAGAGAGAGAGAGAGAGAGAGAGAGAGAGAGAGATGTGTGTGTGTGCATGTGTGTTTGTGTGTGTGTCACAGTGTGTGTCAGTGATGGGATTCAGCCGGTTCCCACCGGTTCGCAAGAACCTGTTCTTGGAATTTCTTTAATCCCGAGAACCGGTTGTTACTCTTAGCTTAAATCAGGGGTTCTCAATTTTTCACCCATGAACACCTTTTACTTATAATTTATTTTGGTAAATCCCTCATATATCTGTTACTGGCTTCTGATAGTCAAAAACACGACTAAAACCAGATTTGATGTCGGGTAGAGCCGAACACGGGTTCAAGACGAATGCGGCATTACGGATTTGAAGGAGAGCACCGTTACAAAGGCTACACCGACAGCAACCGCTGCCAGCTGGTTTTGTTTACTTGAATTACTTCCCCCTCACGGCAACCAGCTGTCATCAGCCTCACCTGTGTCTTCCTGAAGACAGACCAGCTGTCACGCCTGTGATAACCTCACAGGACTTCCCCAGGGCTCATAATGATCTTCAGATCTTCGTGGCCCTGACAACAACAACAAAAACAACATTTCTGCAGACACCACTGTAGCTGGTAGGATTTTGTTTTTGTTTTTTTGTTTTGTTTTTGAGGCTGTAGCTATTATTTTCTGTAGTCACTCATCACGACATAAGGAATGGTGATCTTAAATATGTCAAGATCACCTTGATAACCATATTACCCCTCACAAGTAAAGGTTGCTTAATAATATGCAGCAAAATATATAAAAAATAAACATTATTAATAAACTAATTAAAAGATTTTTGAAGCACAGAAAATAAATATTTTATAATTGCAAACAGTTGTTATAGATGTTAGCACAACATTATCATAACTGGTAATAGTCTAATGCATGGGTTCTTAACCTCTCCATGATCCCAGACCCCCATTGGATTGCTCAGTATGGTCACATACCCCTTCGCTTGACTGCTGATATCATCATCACCTAACTCTGACGGCGCCTACAGCTCAACAATCATTCATATTCAAAACAGTGAAGAATTGCAAGACGTTCGTGACAGGGTTGCCAAATATTTTGGGGGTCTAGAGGGCATCATAGGTTCATGAGGTGTGGGGAGGGTGGCGAGCGAAGCGAGCATGCGCAGGTGGTGGAGAAGTTTTGAAAAATAAGCAGTTTTAGGGGGATTTTGAAGCCGGTATAGAAATCATTGTGGGGCTATAGCCCCCACCCACCCTAGTCCCCCAAGAAATTACGGCCCTGTCCCCATATTTAGAACCACACTTAATTGCTTTCCAAATATTATAATATATATTCAAGAGAAAGAAATGTAATACAACTGAGTATTAATCAATTTTAGTAACAAAATAACACAAATTATAAATATTGAATAGCAGTGCTAGTTCTAATGTATCATTCTAACCATTATTAATAAATCAAATATATCTTAATATTCAAAGATTGAGTCCCATACCCCCAGCATTTGGTTCCCATACCCCTGAGGGGTATGAATACCCCCGGTTAAGAACCTCTGGTCTAATGGATAACATTTGCAACTACCCAAACATTTTAATAGTCATTAAGCATATACTGTCTGCTCAGTATTAATTATGCTTTAACCATTATTTGGACTTTTTTTTTAAAGTTGGGAAAATAACTAAAGTCAATAATTTCACTTCCTAGTATAGTGCCCCGAGATCTTAGGGGGGTGCACACTTTCTTCTTTTGACTGATACTTGATGGATAATATAATTAAACATGAATCTGATTAAACTAACTTGATTAACTGTTCCCGCGTAGCTGAGTATGAACGGTAGCTGCCACCACCACCACGATCTGTGGGCCGAACCACAGCTCAGTGGGGAGAAAATAAGACTGACACTCAAACTACGCCGGATGAAAGACGGGAGAAAACACTCGAGTGGGTAGCGTAGACTCTTAAGAGGGTGGAGGACGTTAGGCACGGTTTCCCTGTGCACCGTCTGGCCGATCTTCCTTAGGTATTAATGGGGTAACAGTGAAAAGGATAATATATTATAAAGGAATTTAATGTAAAAATATGTTAACAGGATTTAATGTAAAAATATGTTAACAAAGAACTTACAATTGACATTGACAAGTACTAGTGGAACCTAGGGTCGCGCACCAGGTTAACGAGAAAACGACTACGTATTAAATGTTGATTAGGGTGAAGAGGGGGTTGGGGAGTGTGTGTGTGTTGGGGACGAGAGGTGCGTCGCCGATGAGTCACATGACGAGCCTATAGGGCGGATGAACGGAGACTCAGTCAACTACTTAACACACTGGATATGTAGGTATATATAAATATATTAACACAAGGGAAAGAATGAGAATTCACTAATATTTTTTGGGGAAAACACGAGCAACGTGAAGGCAGGTCTTACCTATAGGGCGTATGTCGGATGAACGGTAGGGGTGGGCAGGTACCGGTACCAGTACCGGTACTAACGGTACCAGTTAAACGGTACGTTACCGGTACCAGATTGCTCGGATTTATTTATTGGATTTATTGATAATTCTTCATGTCCGATTTTTTTTTTAGGTTGCTACTAAATATTGTTATTGTTATTAGACTATGATCGAGTACATCCATAATAACTTTGCATGCTATTTTTCTATCGAAAAAATAAATATTCACTTCATTCAGAGAGAGAGAGAGAGAGAGAGAGAGAGAGAGAGAGAGAGAGAGAGAGAGAGAGAGAGAGAGAGAGAGAGAGAGAGAGAGAGAGAGATCACCATCATAGTCTAATAACAATAACAATATTTATTAGCAACCTAAAAAAGAAAAAGAATCGGACATCAAGAATTATCCAGTAACTCCAATAAATAAATCAAATAATAATATAATGGAAACGGGAGCTGTGATGGAAACGGAAAGCAGGACAAAATGGTGGGAACTTGGGGAGACGGTCAGCGAGGCAGTAACTCAGCGTCTCCACACAGGGCCCATACCGCGTGATACCACATGGAGGCGGGCGAGCGCCGAGCATCACTAAGATCCAAACGGTACCGGTACTAGCGGCAATGCTCAGTGCCGAGTGATAATGAGGTTTCCCGGCACCCGAGTGATCATGAGGCTTCGCGGCAGTGGCGTACCGAGGGGGGGGGGCCATGGGGCCATGGGGCCATGGCCCCCCCCTTTTGCAAAGAAAAATAATAATGAATAAATAAATGTTACAGGAAAATAATAGGAATATGTATATTAGTATTACGATTACGAATGTGTGTGTGTGTGTGGAGTTGAAAGCTCAGTGGCACTGAGTGACCGAGTTATTTCCCCTTTGGTTTGGTTTTGAGTTAATGGTAGGATATAAGGTGTGCTCTGAGTGAAAAAAAGTAAGGTGTTAAATGATGGGTTCATAAAATTGTGTGTAGAGTGCGATGTCAAGCTGTCAACTGAAAGCGGCGGAGGGGTGTTTGTAGCGGGAGCGGGGAGACAGGAAGAAGAGGAATACGAGATTGGGATGGCTCTGGCAGAGAGAGAGAGCACGAAAGTCGTAAGTGTGCCTTCTCTCCTTCTTGCCTCTCAGATTTACTTGATTTTAGGTGTAAGGTGCAGTCAAAGTGATTGGAGGACTATATAATTATACCATTGAGGCACCAAGCGAACTTGTCTGGTGACAGTGGTGAGTATGTAATAATTGATTATGTATTATGACGGGGAGTGGCAGGCGACACTACACGCGTATGGGACCTGTGACGTCGACCTTTGCCGCTATATTACCACCTTTAATGACCGTTTTGTGCTTGACAGTGGACAGTGTAGAGTGGCCGAGTAACTATTGTATGTTCAGCACTTGAACAATGGAGCTGCTGAGTTGAATAAGAGCAGGTGATCTATTTTGAGAAACATTCATTGACGACGTAGGCTCACGTGGCCGTTGCCTATTCATGTTATCCGTATAATATTTTCTGACCACAAATTCCAAATTTCTGAAAATTATGATCGATAGACTTCATTTTCTGTTTATGTAGTACTTTTTTTCTATAGCGTGTGTCATTTCTTGAATTCACGCAGGCTTGGGATTTGTGCCTTTCCATTCTTTACATATTTCCTCCTTGGTCACAAAACGCCAGAAAACGCTTCACGTACGTACTCTATCTGGTGTAAGAGAGTCACCACTGACTCGGCTGATGCCCCGGCTAATTCAGTTAATCAGATAGGTAAATAATGAAATAATGATTAAGAATAATTACTGCAAAACACGTTAGGTGAAGAATCAACAGCCAAGCCAAATCTATAGCAATAAGTGACCCAGGTTTTCTCATGAGTTTGGAAGTGCTCACCTCAGTTCTAAGTGTCACTAAACCCTTGCCAGAAAAGCTGCAGGGGTCACAACAAGAACTGATGGGTGCTCTTGGAAGTGTACAGAGCTGCATAGATGCATTTCAGTCCTATCGTGATGGAAATAAGTTCAACCAACTTTTTCCCCAAGCTGAGGAAAGGTACGAAGATATCATCCAGAAGCCTTGAACAATCAGTGGTCATCAGAAACATAATTAAGGCTAACCCTCCAACAGCAACTCCATAGGAGTACTATCGAAGAGCTATTTTTCTCCCATTTTCGGACACTGCTTTAGCACAACTCTCGGAAAGGTTTGCATCTAAACACATTAGGAGTTTTTTGTTGGGAAATCTTGTTCCCTCTCTTTCAGTTGATACTTATTTTATTGAACTGAAGAAGGCAGTTGAATTTCATGGAAAATTTCTTGATGGAGATGCAGATCTCGTTGAAGATGAATATCTACGGGGGCAGAGTTATTGGAAGAGTCGTGAATCTCATGAGAGGTCAAAGCAAGTTGTTGAGACATTGGGATGTGCCAAAAAATTGGGCACATATCCAAATTTTTCCACCTTATTGCAATTTTTTCAACCCTACCTGTTAGCACTTCCACCAATGAGCGATCCTTTAGTGCCCTTAAATTGCTTAAAACATACCTTAGGAACGCAATGAGTGAAAGTCGTTTAAATGGACTGGCCTTACTTTGTCTATTGTGACACAAATCTTGATCATGAAGTCCTTGATGAATTTGCACGTAAGAACAGACGCCTAAATTTGAGGTAAACCAGTTTCACTGTATTGTTGTTAACAGTAACTAATCTAATTCATCTAGTTAATTTTTATTTTATATTCATAAAATACCTGACCCAGTTTTCATGTATCTTGTACGTAAAAATATGTATTAAAGCAGCAGCCTGTATAAACGAAGATTATACATGTTATATGAATATAACATTTTTTTCCTTGCCAGTATATTACTTTTTTATGAGAACATGTAGTTCTAATTTAAAGTAAGTAGTGTAGTTTCGAGGGTAAGTTTTTGCAGTCCAAATTACAGAAATGAACAAGATTTCAAAAGTAATGTTCACTCAAGTAACATAAAATTAGTACTTTAAAGATTATTTAAATCTCCCAGATTTATGTTGTAATTATATGCTACCAACAAACTTCTAAAATGTACAGTGTATGTATATGTATGTATCAATGCATGTATGTATAAAAAAAATAATAGCTTTACCCTAGCGATCTAACCCGAATCCTCAAGCTGTAAGGGATCCCTGCGCTTGCAATAATACTGGACGCAGAAAAAAAAAATATATATATATATATATATATATATATATATATATATATATATATATATATATATATATATATATATATATATATATATATATATAGGCCCCCCCCTTTTCAACTTTCTGGGTAAGCCACTGCCCGGTACCGGTACCTGGTGCCGTTCATTAACGGTACTTGCCCATCCCTAATGAACGGAGACTGAGCCCCGATGTCCGCGAGAAGGGGACGCGTGTCGTTTGAAAATTGAAGCGTCTCAAAACGTGATTTATGGGGAGGGAGGGAAGTGTTAAATTAGCTCTCTCTGGGGAACAATTAAGTCGGGAGCAAAACTGAAAGGTAGAGAGGGCATACAAATGACTTAAATTGATTTATTTTGGTGAGCAAAATTTAGTAACAAAGAAAAATGAGGTTGCTAAAGACGCAGCCAAACATAGGCGAAACGGACATGTGTCTAGACGGTGTCTGGAAAACAGGGAGGGGGGAAGGGACTGTATGGCAACAGGGGGGCTACAGTTTAATGGCATTACACTAGAGTGTAGCATTAGGCAACCCAAAGATCAATCTTTGCACTTATATCGTGCCAGTCAGCACGGTTTGCTTCTAGAGACTGTGATAGTGAGCGAACCAGTTGTCAGCGAGTCTTGGAGTGAGAGAACCTGTTCCTGAAAAAAATTGAATCCCACCACTACAGTGTGTGTGTGTGTGCGCGTGTGTGTGTGTGTGTGTGTGTGTGTGTGTGTGTGTGTGTGTGTACAAATTACAGGATAAAGTTTCTTTTTTTTCTTTCTTTTTTAAATATATCAGTGACAGCCGTAACAAAATTTTCATTCGGATCACCGATGGTCAGTTCACGGTGTATGTATAGATTTACAAGCCCATCCAATCTCTCCTTACACATAGTTAACGGTCTGCATGATTTTATATGTTTAAGTGTAAAAAACGTTTGTTCAGCTGTAGCAGATGAAATGGGCAAAGTGGCATGAATAAGTAATAATTTCTTTGTTACAGGATAATTTTGTGAGCACTGCTCATATGTATCATGTACAGCATTTGGCAAGGAACTTTTAGGTACAGAAGATCAACGTGATCTCCACATTCTGAATTCAGTGGCATATGTACATCATCCAGGCCCAGAACTGGATCATTTATCAAGAAGTAGTCTTTGTCCATCAATTATGTTTTCTATGCCCTCTCTGGCCTCAATCCTCAGAAGGCTTATGGACCTGATGGAGTGCCTCCTATTGTCCTTAAAAACTGTGCCTCCGTGCTGTCACCCTGCCTGGTCAAACTCTTTCGCCTCTGCCTGTCAACATCTACCTTTCCTTCTTGCTGGAAGTATGCCTTCATACAGCTTGTACCTAAGAAGGGTGACCGCTCCAATCCCTCAAACTTCCGTCCTATAGCTTTACTTTCTTGTCTATCTAAAGCTTTTGAATCAATCCTTAACCGGAAGATTCAAAAGCACCTTTCTACTTCTGACCTTCTATCTGATCGCCAGTATGGGTTCCGCAAGGGGCGTTCTACTGGTGATCTCCTAGCCTTCTTAACTGACTCTTGGTCATCCTCTCTTAGCCGTTTCGGTGAAACTTTTGCTATTGCGCTGGACATATCAAAAGCTTTTGATAGGGTCTGGCACAAATCTTTGCTTTCTAAACTACCCTCCTACGGTTTCGATCCTTCTCTCTGTACCTTTATCTCCAGTTTCCTTTCTGACCGTTCTATTTCTGCCGTGGTAGACGGCCACTGTTCTTCCCCTAAATCTATTAACAGTGGTGTCCCACAGGGTTCTGTCCTATCTCCCACTCTTTTTCTGTTGTTCATTGATGATCTTCTTTCCAAAACGAACTGTCCTATCCATTCCTACGCCGATGATTCCACTCTGCATTACTCAACTTCTTTTAATAGAAGACCCACCCTTCAGGAACTTAACAACTCAAGGCTGGAGGCTGCAGAACGCTTAGCCTCAGACCTTACTATTATTTCCGATTGGGGCAAGAAGAACCTGGTGTCCTTCAACGCCTCAAAAACACAGTTTCTCCACCTATCCACCCGACACAATCTTCCAAACAACCATCCCCTATTCTTTGACAACACCCAGCTATCACCTTCCTCAACACTAAACATCCTCGGTCTATCCTTAACTCAAAATCTCAACTGGAAACTTAATATCTCATCTCTTACTAAATCAGCTTCCTCGAGGCTGGGCGTTCTGTACCGTCTCCGCCAGGTCTTCTCCCCTGCACAGTTGCTGTCCATATACAGGGGCCTTGTCAGCCCTCGTATGGAGTATGCATCTCATGTTTGGGGGGGGCTCCACTCACACAGCTCTTCTATACAGTGTGGAGGCTAAGGCTCTTCGTCTCATCAGCTCTCCTCCTCATACTGATAGTCTTCTACCTCTTAAATTCCGCCGCAATGTTGCCTCTCTTTCTATCTTCTATCGATATTTCCACGCTGACTGCTCTTCTGAACTTGCTAACTGCATGCCTCCCCCTCCCTGCGCTGCACTCGACTTTCTACTCATGCTCATCCCTATACTGTCCAAACCCCTTATGCAAGAGTTAACCAGCATCTTCACTCTTTCATCCCTCACGCTGGTAAACCCTGGAACAATCTTCCTTCATCTGTATTTCCTCCTGCCTACGACTTGAACTCTTTCAAGAGGAGGGTATCAGGACACCTCTCCTCCCGTATTTGATCTTCCTTTCGGCCATCTCTTTTGTTTCTTTTTTAGGAGCAGCGAGTAGCGGGCTTTTTTTTTATTATTGTTTTCTTTTTTTGTGTACCCTTGAGCTGCCTCCTTTGTTGTAAAAAAAAAAAAAAAATAGCGAACAGCCACAGCTCTCTCAGCCTCTCTCTCCCCCTTGTCCAGTACCCGTCCGATACGCTTACTAGACAAGTCAGCGAGGCGAAACTCCCAGAGCGTGAATAAACTGTGGTGTAAATACTTGTTTAATTAAGTTAAATTAAATATTTATACTTAAATTATATTTACATTACTCTTACACTTATACTTGATAGGAAACAAAGCAACAATATTTAGCCCAGGTATAGTAAAGTTATAACCCTTAATGACACAAGATAAAAAGTGACAAGAAACAAGTAAAAATAGACAATGTATCCTCCTCGGGTATCCACCCTTGTACTTCATCGCCAAGGAGGTGATGTCGCCGTCCGAAGTATATCCAGTGGGAGGTAGCACCTTACCAGTCGGGTGAGACTAGACTGACTTTCCACCGGTGGCCGGGTACTATTATAACCTCACGTTTGTCTTTTTCTTTTTGGCTTTAAACATAATTTTTATGTTAATGCGAACAGGTAGATAATCATCCATTTATGCATTTTAATAATAATGGTAATAATAATACTAATGATAATAATTATCATTAGTATTATATTTTGTAATTAAAAAATATTATATTTTTGGGAGGGGCACGTGACCAGGTGTGTGTGTGTGTGTGTGTGTGTGTGTGTGTGTGTGTGTGTGTGTGTGTGTGTGTGTGTGAGAGAGAGAGAGAGAGAGAGAGAGAGAGAGAGAGAGAGAGAGAGATTGACATAGAAAATCAGACCACACAGACCCCATGGTCCAGACTTGGTGGTCTGTCCTTAAACCTAAGTGATTTTACATTAATCAGAAGACTCCAAAACGTTGCATTTCTACTCTAGTTGATATAAGTTGAAGGAAGTGACGGTCGAGCTTATTTTTGAAGGAGTCAATCGTGTTACACTGGACCACTGATGGTGGAAGCTTATTCCATTCTCGCACTACAACGTTGGTGAAGAAAAATTTGGTGCAGTCTGAATTTACTTGTCTACACCTGAGTTTTACGCCATTGTTCCTCGTGAGAGAGAGAGAGAGAGAGAGAGAGAGAGAGAGAGAGAGAGAGAGAGAGAGAGAGAGAGAGAGATTGACATAGAAAATCAGACCACACAGACCCCATGGTCCAGACTTGGTGGTCTGTCCTTAAACCTAAGTGATTTTACATTAATCAGAAGACTCCAAAACGTTGCATTTCTACTCTAGTTGATATTAAGTTGAAGGAAGTGACGGTCGAGCTTATTTTTGAAGGAGTCAATCGTGTTACACTGGACCACTGATGGTGGAAGCTTATTCCATTCTCGCACTACAACGTTGGTGAAGAAAAATTTGGTGCAGTCTGAATTTACTTGTCTACACCTGAGTTTTACGCCATTGTTCCTCGTGAGAGAGAGAGAGAGAGAGAGAGAGAGAGAGAGAGAAGGGGATATACAAAAGTTTCTTACTTTATATAGCAACAATCATAAAATTAACTGTCATATATATCAGGAAACCTGACACTTTCCCTTATTTCCTTTCATTAAACATCCTCATTATTTAACCGGCCATAACATCAACACTTTCTAAAACATCGTTCTTTTTTTTTTCTCGCCAATGCCTTTTCCAGTAACTGTAACCTACGGGCATGGGTAATATAAACAGCAGGATGTTTCTTTTAATATATATATATATTTCGTGTAAAGGTAAAAACAAAACAGGTCCCATTTAACTAGTATAAACAACAGCATTTACTTTTTTTTAGCACTTCAAATTAAAGATGAGGTGATTTTGAGGTAATAATGAACAAACCTGGCATGACAGCATGGTGTTTTATGGTAATTTGGCATAGTATGGTGATATGCATGTGTTAAACTGCGATTATCTTTTAAGTTACTACCATTCCCATCCTATCTCTTTTGACCACCATATCTTCCATCACTTCCACCATATTCACCGCCCTCAAAACCATCATCACCTCGATAACCTTCACCACCATGGCTATCATCACCACCATAGCCATCATCACCATTATAACCATCACCACCACCATAACCCTCATTACCTTTATAACCATCACCACCACCATAGCCACCATCACCTTTATAACCATCATCAACACCATAACCATCCTCACCACCATATCCATCATCACCTTTATAACCCTCATCACCGCCATGGCCTTCACCTCCATATCTGCCATCGTCACCATCCCCATAGACGTCATCATCGCCACCATATCCAGCATCAGACAACTGTGGGGAAGGAGCTGCATAGGTCACACACGCCTGGAGCACCACCAGCGCTGCCAGCCCCACCGCCAAGCACCGGAGACGCAACATCTGTGGGTGTCAACGATACAATCAGTAAGTATTCAATGTTAATTCTTAAGGAGCAAAAACATGCATAGTTGGAGGAATACACTGAAGGTTATGTTATATTTTATCATTATAGGAACTTAATGACAAAATTAGGCAAAATGAATAAAATGTAACAGGTATATGAAAGATAGACAAGCAGACGGACAGAATCTAAGAGAGAGAGAGAGAGAGAGAGAGAGAGAGAGAGAGAGAGAGAGAGAGAGAGAGAGAGAGAGAGAGAGAGAGAGAGAGTGTGTGTTTTCATTGATATTCAGACCATAAAAACCTTATGGTCCTGACTAGGTGGTTTGTCAACCTATATGAGACTACAGTACATCAAATCAAATGACCATCAAGTCAACATTTCTGACTCAGCTAATATTAGGTGGTGAAAATGGCGTTCATTTCTTTTTTTATTCATTAGTCAATCGCATTGCAATTAACTTCTGAAGGTGTAAGTTTATTCCAATCTCGCGCTGTAATGTTGAGGGAAAAAATGGTGCAGTCTGAATATTGATATACGCTTTAATTTTGTGTCGTTATCTCTCGTTCGAGATGTCTAGTTGAGTATAAATAATTTGGATCTATCCACATGCGTAAAGCTATTAGGTATTGTAAATACATTAGATCACTCTCCATCAGAGGCGTCGCTTCTTGAGAGAACACGTTTGAAGATCATAGCCTCATTTTGTTTTTTTATATAGACTAAATTGTTTTCGAAGAAGACATCTTTATTGCCGTTAGTTTAACTTCTAATTTAGCAATATCTTTCGCGTAGTGGAGTAGTGGGGAATTAAATCTCTATTTTTGAATGAGAATTCTTTTAAAATGAAGCGCAACATTATATTCACTCTGTTCTCCTTCGTTGTACAATGTTTACTGTGTCTAGCTACGAATCCGCGGACTCGGGTTCGAATCCCGGCCTGGCTGTCGGCGTGCAGCTCACCCAGCTGTTCCTCCTTTTTTCGGGCTGCTCGATGCAGCTCAGTATATGGGACCTGGGGAATCCTGGGGAAGATAAACTGGTAACTCAAATGTCACATTGGCCTTATGCCCCGAGGTATTGGGTTCTTACCAACCACAGACTCAAGGGCCAATGCGACGGAGATGAGCATCGCGGCCACGCGCAGCCAAAGCGTATGCTCTACACATTACCCTTATCAGTGTTAGGAGAACTTGAAGTTTGACACAACTTTAACATCTACGTCCTTATTTAACAAGCTGCACGCTTTAGGGTTTCACACCACATATTTCATAATCGAACTTTTTTTTTTTTTTTTTTTTTTTTTTTTTTTTTAATTTAATGATCCGTCAGGCCATCTATCAGACCAAGCTGAAATTCCATACTTCTTTTGGAGGCTTTGCCTGTCGTGGTCTGAGGTTACCAATCTACATAATATAGTCAGCAAATTTAGTAATAAGGTTATTGAGTCCAACGTCGATGTCATTAATATGGATTATGAAAGTTGCTTGACCAAGAACTGAGCGCTAAGGGATACCATTAGTGACAGGTGCTCAATTCGAGGCATCTTCATTAAGATTTACTGCATCTTCTCATTCGTGAGAATCAGATCCTAAACTAAGACCTAATGCATTCAAGAATCACCAAGTCCGTGCCAAATCCGACTCGTAGTCACCCAGCTGTTAACGCCACTGGTTACCCGCATCGAAGCAAAACGCTCCCTCAGACAAGTAAAATTAAGCTAAGTAGTCTTATTTCTGACCAGAACTTAGGCTTAGTGTTGATGTACGTAGTATCTAAGGAGCCTAGAAGATAAATTCATGCCTTTTAATTATTTATTGTTGAGTCTACGTGTGGTTCAGGTGTGGTTCCCTAAGGGATATAAATATAAATATAAGGGAACTTCCCTTATATTTATGTCTACTCACTCTACTGCTTGAAATCCCAACACATAATTTTGGAAATAAATAAAATCCAAATTACTTGTATCGGCAACTAAATTATCCAACTTTTCCAAAATAATAGTTGTAGAGGTGAAAATAAACCTAAAGGCTTAAATTCCTCCACGAAGATCACACCAGTCTATAAAGGAGCATAAAAAAAAATAATAAACATGGCCACTGAATCGGCATTTCTCGGCTTTGCTATACTCTCTCTCTCTCTCTCTCTCTCTCTCTCTCTCTCTCTCTCTCTCTCTCTCTCTCTCTCTCTCTCTCTTACCATTGTTGGATCGAAGACAAGAAGTAAAACCTTTGGCGTAGTGTAACGGAATGTGTAGTGCTTGCGATCAGGGGCCACTTTTATACCTCTCCAGCTCTCCCTCCCTCTCTTCCTCTTCCTCCTTTCTTTCTCCTCCCACTACTCTTTCTTCTGCTTTTCCTCCGCTTTCTCCTCCACGTCGTCTATTACAAATTGTTTTGATTCCATTTACCTCCATGTAATCTTTCCTAGTTCTTGCATATAATACGTTCCTCCTGGCTATCTTTTTACTTTACTCCGGGCTACTTAGTTTCCTAAAAGGGTAATCATAATCCTCTCTTCTTCATCTTAGTGATAACTTTCACTATTATCCATCTGGAACAATCTTCCTTCATCTGTATTTCCTCCTGCCTACGACTTGAACTCTTTCAAGAGGAGGGTATCAGGACACCTCTCCTCCCGAAACTGACCTATCTTTCGGCCACCTCTTTGGAGTCTTTTTAGGAGCAGCGAGTAGCGGGCTTTTTTTTTATTAATGTTTACTTTTTTGTGCCCTTGAGCTGTCTCCTTTGCTGTAAAAAAAAAAAAAAAAAAAAAATCAAGAGGGTTGTGTTTGATTTTCTTCCTTTAACAATCAAAGGGAAAATGACAGGATTTTTCTAGTAAACTCAAGAAAGCACACAAACGTGTTGAGCAATCCACATTACAATTTGAAGAAAAGCATTTGTTCTGCGGTGATCTACTTGTGGAAGTTGATGATGATGATGATGACTAAGTTCATGCATGATTTTGTGTTTATAGGTATTTCTTAAACACACACACACACACACACACACACACACACACACAGCGCTGCTCTGCCAGGTTTCACGGTCTGGCATGCGGAGGATCGAGCCAGGCCCGGGATTTCTCCAGAGAGATATCACGTTTCTGGTCGTTTTTTAATCAATGCTTCACATGACCATAACACATTCGCTTTCTTTTATTTTTTTTTCTCATTATCAGGAGAGACCTTTTCATGGGACTTTCCTCAAACATGTATGTTAAATAATGTGTGGGTAACTCTAGCACGTATCTGCTATTATTTTTCTTATCTCCTCTTTCTTCCTTTTCTACTTTTCTATTTCTTTTTCTTGTTCTTTTTCTTCGCTATTCTTTTGCCTGCAGGAACGGAATAAAGTTTTCCACGAATCTAAATAATACTCAGGCAATGATAAATATTTGAACGCAAATTAAACTGTTTTTGTCAAGGATATGGACTTGGAACAAGTTTTTACTGCTTCTCTAAGATGACGCGTCTCATTAACGTGTCTAACCTCAACGATAGAGGAAAAAATAGGGAAAACGCTGGATTTACCACAACACATTCGTAAAACCCATTAATCAAATAACAGATTCATCATCGGAAATATTGCCAAGATTCGTGCAGATTTCTGATTGTTAACATACAACACAAATTTGAAGCGACAGGAAAAAATGTTACGTTCAATTTAATATAGAAACAACGCAAACACTGTGACAAAGAAATAAATACAAACCCATGCAGGTATGTATGAAAATGTAGGATACTTCCAAACTCCGGCAGACAACTAAAGTTTTTTCGTGTTCACTCAATCTGTCTCGAAAATTCAAAGGACCTACAGTTGTTTTTTTCTTTCTTATGGATTCGTACGATATACAATATTTTCCTTACAGTGACAGATCTTTACTAATTCTACATCAGGAAATTTAACAGGTCTGCATCTTATTTTATTTTCTTGATGGAAATACTTTTGCAAAGTCCAAACTTTTCCTTCTTTTCACGGATCATTATTCTACGTATAAAAGGTTAAATGAAAAAAATGTCTGTTTCTTTTGTTATGAATTCATGCAGCATGCACAACATTATTTTTATTCGCGGATTCTTTCATTAATTTTACTTCCGGGAAATTCTATTGACTATCTTTCTTTTCCTTTTCACAGGTTCATAATTCATACATGTTATTTCTTTTCATAAGGAAAAATCAGGAAAATTTGAACGATTTTTTAATTTTTTTTTTTATTGATTCGTGCGAAATCCTGTTATATTTTATTCTCACACTCTGAACATGATAAACATTCGAGTCGTATTCATCCCAGTGATAAATCAGCACCTGTCACGCCCAACACAGGGAGGCAGGAAGCGTGAGACATAAGGGGGCGGCTGTGAGGGAGGGGGAAAGGGAGGGTTGGTATATTTGTCCGGCTTGAGCGAGTTTGGCCCGGACATGGACAATTGAAGAGTCGTCCTTAAAACAACCTTGAAGCACCAGCAGGGAGGTAGACGTGTGTGCTTGTGTGTGTGTGTGTGTGTGTGTGTGTTGGGAAACGACTCCAGTTGCTTGTTGACAGACTGTTTGTGTTCGTTCCTATGCAGCATGGTATTGGTTATCGGGATCTTTTTTTAACGTTTTGTTGGTTGATCTACTAATCATCAGTCACGTATTTAGATCGATATGTTGCTGTTTACCGAGACTTATACTCGGGTCTGAATTTCTCGATTAATATTTGCGATACTATAACAGAAAAGATAGAAATACTGGGAGGTTATGATAATATATTTCTATATAATATTTTTGTATTAATCCTACGGCTGCTGCTGCTACAATTCTTACCACTACTAATAGTAATTTTGCTATTACTGTGGCTACTACAATAAAAACTACTACCACTACTACTACTGCTACTACTACTACTACTACTATCACTACTACTTCTGCTGCTGCTGCTACTGTTTCTTCTGCCTGCTGCTGCTGCTTTTGCCGCTAATACTAATAATAAGAAAAAGAAAAGAAAGATATTAACAACAAGAATTGGAATAAGTGTAGGAATAATAATAATAATAATAATAATAATAATAATAATAATAATAATAATAATACATTAACAACAATAACAATAGATGGCTAACACACTATTGGCAGTCGTTACGCTGAATACATTGAAGTTACACGTTGATTAATTTATATTACAATGTGTGTGTGTGTGTGTGTGTGTGTGTGTGTGTGTGTGTGTGTCCACCACGGCTGATCACGTGTTGGACTCGTAATCGCCAGCAGGTACCCTCCCGACATGAGCAAGTGCTCTTTATCGTCGATCTATGGGTACTGCCAGGACCTCACACACCACTCACCCCATCCCCCTTGCTCAATGGGGGACAGTAACCACTCCTAGTCAACGGAAAGAATCCGGTGTGAGCGGGCTCGAACCGCCGCCCGGTCAGACTGAAGCCTGGCAGTTGCGCCACGTGTGTGTCTACCCACCACACAGCAGTAGCAAGGTTAGTGCAATAACCTCACAAGGAACTGTACTTCCCCAAGACAGATGCCCTGAGGTGGCAGCCACACCAAAGCAGGTCTTGGCATGCAGCCGTGTTTGGGTGGCGTGTGAGAGAGAGAGAGAGAGAGGTGATAGAATGTGAGCGAGGATGTGAGGAGCATATTATAAGTACATTGAGAAAAGAAAAGTAAGGACATGGTAAAGGACATGGTGCGACTGGGAAATACATTGCCAAAGAACGAGTATGTTCTCAGTAGCTACAATTTGCTGATTGGATAATGACTTGAGGCAGCCTGGCCCCATCTGATCAGAAGATGCAAGCCTCTCCACATTACAAGTTTTATTATCTGTAACTCTTATATCACAAAACATTTGCTTGTTTCTTTATCACTGGACACTTAAAGGACAGTGAATAGTACATCATGGTGTGGAAAGACTTAAGAAGGTAAGAAAGATCAGATATTAGGAGTGTAGGTCAACTATGGTGACTGAAATGTTTATACTGCATTTTATTCAACACAAAAAGTTGTAATTGATAGAGAAAGTTCTCTTGAACACGATGATATCAGATTTCAAATGAGCTGGAAAGAATGGGAGGTAAGCAACATTTTTTTACAAAGTGGTAGGCGCAAGACAATATGGCTCCGTATTTTAGGACGCACACACTGACGCTGGGGTGGCAGGTACCGGTACCAGTACCAGTACTAACGGTACCATCTATACGATACAATACCGGTACCAGATAGCTCGGTACCTGTACCGATACTGACCAGTCGCTCATGATTTCCCTCATTTCTTCCTCACACGAGTGACAGGCTGAGACTGAGTGCTTAAGGTATCTCGGTGATATGGATATTCTCTCTCTCTCTCTCTCTCTCTCTCTCTCTCGGCGTCAGGTGACTCCAAACTTCGAAACTTCATTACCGTCACACATCGGTCTCTTGGCCAACGACGTTGCGGACCGTCTTGCAAGGGCTGCCTGTGACCTGGACCCGCCAGCTGCTGGTGCCGCTGCTACCTCCTTGCCGTGGTGCAAGAAAATGGTACGTCAAGCTGCCTGCAATTCCACCCGTCACCGTAGCGATGCTGAGAGGGCCGCCAGTGCGTCTATCCAGCACTACGAACACTTCCTGCCTCGTCCACACATGTACCGTCGCTCCGGTCTCATGGTTCGCCGCCATAATGTAGTGTGTGCTCGTCTCCGGCTTGGGTACCGGCGAGTGTGGCAGATGGCCGAGGCGGGGGACGCGCCTCACTGCTCTTCCTGCAAGCTGTGTGACGCGCCCAATGCTAACACCCTTGAACACTATTGCTTGGAGTGTCCACGTGTTGCTGACCTAATACCGCAAGGAATCTCACTTGTGGAGACATGTAAATATTTATTGTCTGGAAACAATCTAGATGTTATCCTCACTCGACATCCACATTTTGGGGGATGCTAATTTTTTTTTTTTTTTTTCCCCTACTGTTGACTCAGTATCACAGCGTGCCCTGTGAGGCACGAGTCGCCTGTATCCAAGTTAGCATCCTGAACACGTACTAGGCTTGGCACCCTTGCGTGTAATAAATTAATCAAAACAACAATCTCTCTAATAGATAAGTTAATGAAATAATGGAGGAGAGAGGAAAAATGAAAACAACGACGCAAGACAAAATGGCGGGCAGACCGTGTGACTCTGCACAGCAAGGCATAACTTGTCCCGACACTCCAGTAGGGGTGGGCAGGTACCGGTACCAGTACCGGTACTAACGGTACCACCTAAACGGTACGGTACTGGTACCAGATTGCTCGGTACCGGTACCAGATTGCTCGGATTTATTTATTGGATTTATTGATAATTCTTCATGTCCGATTTTTTTTAGGTTGCTACTAAATATTGTTATTGTTGTTATACTATGATCGAGTACATCCATAATAACTATACATGCTATTTTTTTATCGAAAAAATAAATATTCACTTCATTCAGAGAGAGAGAGAGAGAGAGAGAGAGAGAGAGAGAGAGAGAGAGAGAGAGATCACCACTCAGTGAGTGGATATCTCGGTGATATGGGTACTCGATCATAGTCTAATAACAATAACAATATCCCGGCGCCAGGCGGGAAGTGTTGCCAACTCGCACATATTTTTGCTACATGTTCTTGTATGATCTAAAATATACTGTAACGTTCTAGACTGTACTGTTCTGGATATATATAGGAGAAGAGGGCGAGAGGGGTCCAGTCCCAGTCATAGTAAGCTAGTGGTAAGTGAAGAGTCAGAGTGAAGTGTACTACTAAGGAAGAATATTGTTGTGCTGGAAGCTTCCCCCGGCGTCCATGGGGTTCTAGAAGGCTCCGGGAAGAGCGAGCAGGGGGGCGGGGAGCAAAGCCTCGTCCGCGCCCCGCGGGGCGCGGCCAGGCGCCAGGCGGAAAGTGTTGCCAACTCGCACATACTTTTGCTACATGTTCTTGTATGATCTAAAATATACTGTAACATTCTAGACTGTACTGTTCTGGATATATATAGGAGAAGAGGGCGAGAGGAGTCCAGTCCCAGTCATAGTAAGCTAGTAGTAAGTGAAGAGTCAGAGTGAAGTGTACTACCAAGGAAGAATATTAAACTACAGAAGCTGTGCAAAGTGTTTACATATCTCCCTCCCACGGAGTCTCCTGACGGCGACACGGAACCCAAGTAACACGTCCGGCATAACACTGGTGTCAGGAGAGTAGCCCTTTGTTTTTCGCCATGGAGACTCGTTCCCAAGCTGCCCAGAGGGACGACACGTTGACTGAACTTTTGGAAGCCTTGAGACTACAGGGGGAGAAACAAGAAAGAGCACACCAAGAACTCAAAGAACAACAAGAAAGAGCACAGCAACAACAAGAAAGAACACTCCAAGAACTTAAAGAACAACAAGAAAAAGCACACCAAGAACTCAAAGAACAACAAGAAAGAGCACAGCAACAACAAGAAGGAACACTCCAAGAACTCAAAGAACAACAAGAAAGAGCACCACATCGACACAGGTAGCCACCGCCCAGTGAAGCAAACTCCTCGAAGGATGGCACCAGCCCGTCGCAAGGAGATGGATGAGGTAATGGATGATCTCCGGCAACAGGGGTTAATCGAGCGGTCCAGCAGCCCGTGGGCGTCTGCTGTAGTGCTCGTCAGAAAAAAGGACGATTCCCTCAGGTGCTGCGTGGACTACCGAGCCCTCAACGATCTCACCATCAAGGATTCATACCCACTCCCACGGATCGACGACACGCTCGATGCTTTGGTGGGCTCCAAGTGGTTTTCAACACTGGATATGAAGTCAAAATGGCGGAGCAGGACAAAGAGAAAACAGCCTTCTCCTACGGTCAAGGCCTGTGGCAGTTTAAGGTCATGCCCTTTGGCCTGTGCAACGCGCCGGCCACGTTCGAGCGGCTGATGGAGATGGTGCTGGAGGGACTTCATTGGAAGACGGCACTCATCTACCTCGACGACGTGATTGTCTTTGGCCAGACCTTCGAGCAGGAGATGGAAAGGCTATCAGAGGTTTTCGCCCGGTTTAGAGCTGCACACCTTAAGCTCAGCCCAAAGAAATGCTGCCTATTCCAAAGGGAGGTCCAATACTTGGGACACATCGTGAGCGAGGCTGGAGTACGCACTGATCCTGAGAAGGTGGCTGCGGTAAGGGACTGGCAGACACCCACCAACGTGAAGGAGCTGCGGAGCTTTCTCGGGTTGTGCTCATACTACTGCAGGTTTGTGAAAGGCTTCGCTACGATTGCTGCACCACTGCACCTCCTGACGAAGAAGGGGCGCAAGTTTGAGTGGACAGCGGAAACTCAGGTTGCCTTTGAGAAGCTCAAGGAGGCCCTCATCAGCTCGCCCGTACTCACCTACCCAGACCCCTCTAAGCCTTTTATACTGAATTGTGATGCCAGTGATGAGGGGATTGGTGGAGTGCTGTCCCAGGCATGTGCCGACATGGAACGGGTTGTGGCCTACTACAGCAAGAAGCTCACCCCAGCCGAGAAAAACTATTGCGTGACCCGGAAAGAACTCCTGGCAGTAGTCAAGAGCCTTGACTTTTTCCATGCTTACCTGTACGGTGCAACTTTCACCATCCGCACGGGTCACGCTGCATTGCGGTGGTTGAAGTCACTGAAAAACCCTGAGGGCCAGCTTGCTCGCTGGATAGGTAAACTAGAGCAGCATCACTGCACTATTGTGCACCGATCTGGACTAACACACGGTAACGCGGACAGCTTGAGCCGGCGCCCCTGCCTACCTGAGTGTCAACATTGCCTCCAGAGGGAAAGCGTCCAGAATATGTGCCGCCGCACTACAGTGGAACAGACAGCGGAGGTGCCATGGGAAGACTTGGGAAAACTGCAGCGGGAGGACCGAGATCTGAGACCAATTATGGAGTGGCTGAGTCAATCGTCAACGCGACCTGGGTGGGAAGTAATCTCGAGAGAAAGCCCTACCACCAAGAATTACTGGACTCAGTGGGACACTCTTCGGATAGACGACGGGGTGTTGCAGCGACGCTGGGTCTCTCATGATGGTCTTGACCACTACTGGTCCACGGTGCTACCTGTGAAGTCCCGGGAAGGCGTCTTGAAAGAAATGCACGAGAGCATCACCAGCGGACACCTTGGGGTAAAGAAGACACTGAGTCGCCTGCGCCAAAGGTTCTACTGGGTTGGCATGAGGAAGGACGTGGAAGAATGGTGTCACGCGTGTGAGGTGTGCTGTGCAAAGAAGGGCCCCAAGAAACGTCACCGTGCCCCTTTGCAACTATACCAGGTTGGATACCCCATGGAACGGGTGGCAGTGATATAGCAGGACCCTTGCCTCTGACGACGAACGGAAATAGGTACATCTGCGTCACAATGGATTACTTCACCAAGTGGCCGGAAGCCTACGCCATCCCTGACCAGGAAGCCACTACCATCGCCAAGGTTTTGGTGGAGGAGTTCTTCTGTCGCTTCGGTGTGCCTAACGAGCTCCATTCCGACCAGGGAAGGAATTTTGAGTCAACAGTCCTTGCTGAGTGCTGCAAGCTTCTGGGTATCAAGAAGACCCGGACCACCCCTCTGCACCCACAGTCAGATGGAATGGTGGAGAGGTTTAATTGGACGTTGGGCCAGGAGTTGGCCAAGCAGTGCAACAATGATCAGTCTTCATAGGATCAGAAGCTGCCTGCGCTTCTCATGGCCTACAGGTCTGCCGCCCACGAGACTACGGGGTATTCACCGGCAAAGCTGATGTTTGGATGTGAGCTGCGATTGCCGGTGGACCTACTGACAGGAAGGCCTCCTGGGGAAAGCCTTCCAAGGGACGCCCCCAGTTTTGCCCGTCAACTAGAGGAACGGCTGGAAGAGGTGCACCATCAAGTCCGTGGTGCCTTGAAGTTCTCCGGGGAGGCCATGAAGCGCGGTTACAATATAAGGGCAAGCCACGTTGACTTCAAGGAAGGAGACCAAGTCTGGCTTTACAACCCGCAGAGGAAGAAAGGACAGTCTCCGAAGTTACAGAGCCCCTGGGAAGGCCCTTTTACTGTGCTAGAACGCCTTTCCGACGTGACTTACCGAATCCGGAGAACGGAAAGGACCAAGCCGAAAGTTGTCCACGTCAACCGCCTATGGAGGTACCACGGTCCGGGAAACTACACCTGGAACAACTATAGACAACCACGGTCCGGGAAACTACACCTGGAACAACTATAGACAACCAGCAGCCGACGAAAACGCAAGGGACGTCCAGGACCGAGAGGAGGTCGACGACGACATAGGCCTTCTGGACCTTTCTGCCGAGGGAGATAACCTCCCGGCTTCGGCAGATGTTCCAGGGACACCCCAAGAAGCGGACGACGACGAGGCGCACCAGGAGATAGACGCGCAGGAGACACCGAGCAGAAGACAGAGACAACGCAGGCGTCCACAGCGATATGACGATTATTATGTTTTTGATTAATTCTCTTATGTTTGTATATAGTTAAGTGTGTGATCGGGACGATCACAATTAAGAGGGGGGGATAGTGTTGTGCTGGAAGCTTCCCCCGGCGTCCATGGGGCTCTAGAAGGCTCCGGGAAGAGCGAGCAAAACCTCGTCCGCGCCCCGCGGGGCGCGGCCAGGCGCCAGGCGGGAAGTGTTGCCAACTCGCACATACTTTTGCTACATGTTATCCAGAAGCTGTGCAAAGTGTTTACATATCTCCCTCCCACGGAGTCTCCTGACGGCGACACGGAACCCAAGTAACACGTCCGGCATAACATAGCAAAGACAAGTGGACAAAAACAGTGCTCAAGTACCTCCATGAATATATCATCAATATATACAGCCTCAGCAACACGACACAACAGAAGATAGTAACATCCATAAAAGAAAAAGATACCCAAGAATGGAAAAATGAATTACTTGCAAGAGACTCCCTCACCCTATACAGAAGATACAAACCTGACATCAAGGAAACTGACCTCTATGAAAATGACGAGGCCAGCAAGATTTTAATGCGCTGTCGCAGCAACACCCTCAAATTAAACAACAGAAACAGGCACACCAACGGGAACACACTGTGCACACAATGCAACACTAACCAAGACAAAACGCTAGAACACTTCCTACTACACTGTGATGCATAGGCTACAGAAACATCAGACAACAACTACCCTTCCTTGAAGTGAACACAACAACTGAAGAAGAAAAACTGGCTAATCTTTTACTTTTTACAGACAACCGAAGTGTCACTGAGAAAAAACAAACTATACTACAAATGTGGAAACAGCGAGCACAACAATCATAAGACTCACCAAAGTAACAACAAAGACAATACCAAAGAAAATTACTAAAGTGGGGTCCAAGGCCTAGTGGAGTGTTATTTGGGGTAAGACAGTGTTAGAATTCATTGTTGTGTTACTGGGGAAGGGATAGATGTGTGTTATGGTTTGTAGTGTTCTGTGTTGAGGTGACGGGCAGTGTGACGTGACAAGTGTGTATTCCATAGTGCCAGACAGTGTTAGTAGTGCCACAGACAGTGCTATGTTAAGGTGTTACGTGATGCAAAACAGATTAGTTACCCAGTGTTACAGTGTCTCGTTACTGCTTAACTTACCTGGTGTAACCCCCCCCCCCCCTTGTGACGTGGGCTCTGGTGTTATGCAATGCCACAGACATTGATATGTGGTGCCAGGCAGTGTTTATAGTGCCATAGATTTGTGTGGTGCCAGAAGCAGTGTGATGTCAGTCGTTGGTGCCAGGGATGGTAAATGTATAGAATAACACCCGCGGGACCCAAGAACAATGCTTTATTTTTCTCCCTCACTTCCCCTCAACGTTACCAGATAACCGTAGACATAACATTGTATTTTCTGGTTTCTGGCCCATAAATATTGCAAAAAAGAGTATCGATAATTACTGATTTTAACAATAATTATAAATGCATATAGTTATCTTTATGGCTGTGATAGTTTTGGGTCAGAAATTGGCAAAAACAATATGCCAAGTACGACAATCTGGTAACGTTGCTCCCCTACCCTAAACTACCCGTCGGCACACACTGCAGGTAAAAAAATCTAACCTTACTTACCATAATTTAAATTACCTAACCTAATTTGACCCCCTCAGCCCCTCCCTGTTTTCATATTTGATTTGAGCAAGCCGAGTAAATTTAAACTAACCTAAAATCTAACCTAACTTACCCTAACATAAATTTCCTAACCTAATTTGACCCCCTCGGACCCTCCCGTATGTCACAACTAGGTAAATACACAAACACACACACATACACACATACGCACACACTTAGGGGGCTTTTTCTTATTACCCGAAACACTTACGGTAACTTCTGTCGGCCACACTGTAACTTGACGTAACCCACCTAACAGGGGTCTTCGCTCCCCTCGACCTCTTCCCCCCTGTTTTTGGGCTGTTTTTTAGGGGGGGAGGGGGGGTAGCCATCATAGGTTAATGAGGGGGGGGGCATAGCTGGGGGAACTTTTTGAAAATTAACAAAGAGGTCTCAGAGTTGAACACTGAAGCCGCACACAGAGAGAGAGAGAGAGAGGAAGGAAGGAACCCCATACTGTACTGAGCTATCTCCTTTTACTGTAAAAAGAAATAATAATGATAATAATAATAATAATAATAATAAACATGACAGTTCCGCAGGGAGTTGCTGGAGCCAGTGAAGAGTGCGCCAGCTGATCAACTACCTGTCAACCACCAACCGCCTGCTCCGCCAATACATGTTCAAGCATATGGGACACATCATCGCAAGGGTAACTATTGATTTCTGTTTGTTTATTTATTTATTTTTATTTTATTTTCTCTTTTTGTCTCTCTCTCTCTCTCTCTCTCTCTCTCTCTCTCTCTCTCTCTCTCTCTCTCTCTCTCTCTCTCTCTCTCTCCTATTTTCCTTCTCTCTTCCTCTCTTCTCCTTCTTCTATTTTCCTCTTTTCCTCAATCTTCCTTCCCTGTTCCTTCTATTTCCCTTTAGGTCTCCTCTATGTACCTCTTTCTACCTTTGTCTACCTTTAATCTATCTCTATGTCCCTCCAATATACCTTCTACTCACCTCAGTCTTCTTCCTTAACCATTTCTACCTCTCTCTACCTTTATCTACCTTCAAGTCCTAGGCAGGAGGCAATACATTCAAAGGGAAGCTGCTCAAGAGTTTCCAGCTGAGGGGAGGAAAGAATGAAGACGCCTATATCCTGATTAGGGCTGGTTCAGGCTAGTAACTTATAGGGCTGATCCAGGCTTGTAATATCCTTGCTGAGAGCCCAGAATTTCAAACTTGTTAAGGCTTTGGTGGAGGTTGTGTTAGCTGTATTTCCATGGGTAGTGTTATGAGCCTAGGGATAGTTTGACAAGGCATTGGTGGAGGTTGTGTTAGTAGTGTTTCCTTGAGCCTAGCAACGGCTCAACAAGGCTTTGGTAGAGGTTGTGTTAGCAGTATTTCCATGGGTAGTGTTATGAGCCTAGGGATAGTCTGACAAGGCTTTGGTGGAGGTTGTGTTAGTAGTATTTCCATGGGTAGTTTGATATATAGCTCTTCCTCCTCCTCCTCCTCTTCTTCCTCCTCCTCCTGCTCCCCTGCCCCTTATTATATTCTTTTCCTATTATTTATCAATTTATCTATCTATCTGCCTTTCCCCTTCTCCCCTTTCTTTCACACATTCAAGCTTGTAATATTTTATCAATCAGCCTTTTCCCCTTTCAAACATGTATTTCTGTATTTCTTTATCAATCTATTTATCTATTGACCCTCCTGTTCCCCCCCCAGACAGCACTGGTGGGCCACCAGTGCTAGGTGCTTGTTGCAGCAGAGCATGAGGAACTGTTGTCCATGAACCACGACCTCAAGCGGAAGTTAAAGGCTGACCGAACGAAGATAACCAGACTCGGGGAGGAGATGCAGATACTGTACGGCTACAGGTACACACACACACACACACACACACACACACACACACACACTCATACACATATACACACATTACATGCATACACACACACTGTCCTGTTTCCTGATGCAAGACAATCAAGATCTTTCATTCCTTTCTCTGTTATAGACTTAGAGAGATGCTTAAGGAAAACAAAAAAGTTATGCTAGTTGGTGACTTCAATTGTAAAGAGATTGACTGGGAGGTATTCGAGAGTAATAGTGGAGATAACGCAGGGGGAGATAGATTCCTAAGATTGATGATGGAAAATCTTATGATACAAAGAGTGAATGAACATACAAGATACAGAAGTGACGATGAACTGGCAAGACTGGACCTAGTACTAACAAAAGGAATATACATCAAGGATGAACTAAGGCATGGATGTCCACTGGGCAAGAGTGATCATGTAGCCATAGAGATTGATACAGAAGTGGAGGTTACTAAAGAGGACGAATCTTACAAATCAAACAGGCTAAACTATATTAAGACAGACATGGAAAATCTTTGGAAGTTTTACGAGAAAGTGGAATGGGATGAGTTACTGAGAAAAAATAAAGTACAAGAAAAGTATGATATCTTTATGGAAGCCTATAACACCGGTGTCAAAAAATATGTACCCGTATACAGACCCAAAGTTAAGGGTAGGAAGGACTGGTTTAATGCCAAATGTGCAAATGCAAAAGAAAAAAGGGACAAAGCATGGAAAAGATTAAAAAGAAGGAAGAATCAAAGAAACAAAGAAGACTTCAGAATGGCGAGAAATGAATATGTGAAAATAAGGAAAGAAGAAGAAAAGGGATATGAGAAGGATATTGTGGAAAAATGCAAAGAGCAGCCTAAGTTGTTTTACAGATTTATAAATGGGTAGACTAAACCGAAAGAAACAATAGAAAGACTGAGAGACGGGAAAGTGGAAGTCAATGACCCTAAAGGTATGGCAGAGTTATTAAATAGAAAATTCCAGCAAGTCTTTACCAAAGAAACAATCTTTATTGAGCCACAAGAGAATAAAATAGAAGTTCATATGGAAGAGATTATGGTAAACAAAGAAGAGATCTATAAATTACTGGGAGAACTAGAAGAGGGAAAAGCAGTAGGACCAGATGGGAGTCTCTGGGTATATTTTTTAAAAATGTAGAGATGAATTAATTGTTCCAATATACGACATCATAAGATGCTCAGTAGCAACAGGTACGGTGCCCAAAGAGTGGAGAAGGACTGAAGTGGTCCCCATATATAAAAGTGGAAGGAAAGATGAACCTTCAAACTACAGACCCATATCCCTGACAAGTGTTTTGTGCAAAATATGTGAGAAAATAATAAAGAAACAGTGGACTAAATTTCTAGAAGAGCATAAGTTAATTACCAGCAAACAATATGGATTTCAAAAGGGCCGATCATGTGTTACAAACTTACTCAGTTTTTACTCAAGAGTGACAGACAGAACACAGGAAAGGGATGGATGGGTTGATTGTATTTATCTAGATTTAAAAAAGGCCTTCGACAAAGTTCCACATACAAGACTATTATGGAAACTGGAAAATAAAGGAGGATTGAAAGGAAATATGAAAAAATGGATGGCAAGCTGCCTAATGGGAAGGGAGATGAGAACAGTGGTCAAGGACATAAAATCAGAATGGAGAAATGTAGAAAGCGGAGTACCACAGGGTTCAGTATTAGCACAGATAATCTTCCTGGTATATGTAAATGACATGGCTGAAGGAGTTAATAGCTACATAAACCTATTTGCTGACAACGCTAAATTACAAAAACATGAGAAACAAAGAAGATTGTGAAATATTGCAAGAAGACCTATACAGAATTTGGAAATGGAGTATGGATTGGGAGATGGAATTTAATGTGAAAAAATGTCATGTTATGGAAATGGGTAAAAGTGAAACAAGACCAATCTGGATATACAAAATGGGAAATGGTGAAACATTAAAAAAAGTGCATGAAGAGAGAGATCTGGGAGTAGTGATGAGGGATGATAATCAACCAGAGAGTCATATAAATCGGATCTTTAGGGACACATATAACTTGGTGAGAAATATTGGAGTAGCATTTAACTACATGGACAAGGACATGGTGAGAAGGCTAATCACTACCATGATTAGACCAAAATTAGAATATGCAGAGGTAGTGTGGTCCCCCCATAAGAAGAAGCATATAAAGAAACTGAAAGAATACAGAGGATGGCATCAAAAATGGTCCCAGAGTTGGAGGGATTAATATACGAGGAAAGATTAAAGGAAATGAACTTAACAACACTGGAACAAAGAAGAGAAAGGGGAGACCTAATCCAAATTTATAAATTATTAAACAAAATAGATGAGGTAGATAATGAAGAACTGCTACTAACAGAAGGAAACATAAGCAGAAATACGAGAGGACACAGTAAAAAAATTGAGAAAGGGGAGATGCTTGAGAGACACAAAGAAGTATAGCTTCCCGCAAAGAAATGTAGAGGTTTGGAACAGTCTGAGCGAGGATGTAGTATCAGTGAGGACTGTGCAAAGCTTTAAAGATAAGTTGGATAAATGCAGATACGGAGACGGGACCACACGAGCATAATGCCCAGGCCCTGTAAAACTACAACTAGGTAAATACAACTAAGTAAATACACACATTCACACACACAGGCATTCGACAAAGTACCGCACAGAAGACTAATTTGGAAAATTAAAATTAGGGGTGGAGTGGGTGATGGACTGATGAAGTGGCTGGAGGACTTCCTAACTAACAGGGAAATGAGGACAATAATCAAGGACAAGGTTTCCAACTGGTGCCCAGTGAGGAGTGGGGCCCCACAAGGTTCGGTGCTGGCGCCAATAATGTTTGCTCACAACCCTGGAGGAAAGAAGAGAAAGAGACCTGATAGTGGTGTACAGGGTGGTGAGCGGGGTGGAGAATCTGGACAGAGAGGACCTGTGTGTGTGGAGCAAGAGAGAAACGAGAGGACATGGAAAAAAGTTGAGGGAGACCACGTGTAGGCGAGATGTGAAAAAATTTAGCTTCCCAAACAGAAGCATTGAGCTATGGAATAGACTGGAGGAGGAGGTGGTTTGTGCAAGAAACATTCATGATTTTAAGGAAGAGTTGGATAAGAGAGGATATGGAGACGGGACAGCACGAGTGTAGCTCTTTTCCCGTATGTCACAACTAGGTATACTCTCTCTCTCTCTCTCTCTCTCTCTCTCTCTCTCTCTCTCTCTCTCTCTCTCTCTCTCGATGGTGACCTGACCACTATTATTATTATTATTATTATTATTATTATTATTATTATTATTATTATTATTATTATTATTATATATTATTTTCTACTTCTGATCCTTTCTTTCCCTTCAGGAGGAGAACCGAGCCCTGGCACGTTGTATACAAGAGGAGCACGAGGCTGTTGTCCAAATGAGGCTCTGGTCACAACAGGCCCAGTGGCATGACCTTTGACCTGACACCCCTATGGCACCTGTCTGCTAGTGCCCCAACACCCACAGCATCCCTACCCTAAGGCCCTGGGCACTGGCTGGTCTTGTCACATGGTTCAAGAGTGCCTGCCAACCTACCCTGTGGCACCTAAGCTTCAAGAGTGCTAGCCTAACTCTCCTGGGGTACTACTGTTGGCACTTAAGGGGGAGATTCGCCTTAATTTTTGTAGATGCGGGTGAAAAATATCGGTTTTCTGTTCTACAGCCAGGCAACACCTAGTATCCCTCTAGTATCAAATGGTGAAGTTCTTTTTTCTCTACCGCAATTTTAAAGGGCCTAGCGAGCAGCCCTTTAAATGTCTATTAAATGTCCGTGACGCGCAAGTAAGGGAGGAGTATGCATGTTTTTTTTTGTTTTTTTTTACGCTTGAAATAACTATTTTATGAAGAAATAATGAAGTGAAAACACATTCTCATACCTCTGGCATCCTGAACCATCCTTCCCAACCCTCCCAGCCAGCAGCCAGCAGCGCGTATAGCGATCACGCCGATCAGAGAGAGAAGAGATGCCAGAGGGGTATGACATGCCGCCGCTCCTCCTGCTTATCTTGTACTGATCCGTGCCTTATTTTAAGATCTGCTTCCGAATGAGTTGAAGAGGAGAATACTACAGAGTAGAAGAGCCTGGGTATTGGGCAGGGAGAGGAAGGAAAACATCGCTGCTGAACGTGAGAGTAAGGATGCTGGCCTGCAGCCACCACCACCACCACACATGCTGCCTACCACGGTACTTCCACCGCCTCCATCACCACACCTGCTGCATCATCATCTGCTGCTTCCACACCTGCTGGATCATCATCTGCTGCATCAACACCTGCTGCATCGTCATCTGCTGCTTCCACACCTGCTGCATCGTCATCTTCAACACCTGCTGCTGCCACGCTTCGCGTGCCACGTGCATTGACAAGGACTCACCTTACATCCAGCCGTTTGCCTGCTGTTACTGAAGAGTATGACGAGAAATATATCGTAACTGGAAGCCAGTTACGTGCTATGGTTGCTGAGCTCCAATGCAAGAAGCGAGGATGCAGGAAGAACGTAGTAGTAACACCTGCTGCTAACAGATGGGACACCACCATCAGTGTTGATTGCAAGGAATGTGGAACTAATTATTGCCATGCACCACCTAGAACATTCAAGCTAGCAGGTGGGGAGGAAAACAAGTATACTGAAGTAAACCTCCAACAAGTATACCACAGCCTTGTGACGGGTGAGGGTCGAGGAATGAAAGGAGGAAAGAAGACTAACACCTAGAAAGAGGAAGAGACGTCAGAAAAAGAAAACACCAGGCAGCCCTAGCAAACAATATCAGGCTGGGGTGTTCTAATCAAACCTGGCTACAATGAGTGATGTGGCGCATCATGATACCCTTGCCTTCGAGCATGTAATACCTAATAAATTTTTATTATGGGGGGACCAGGTGCCAGATTATTAGGTATAAACACCATATGTATCCATATGCATAAACAAATATAACTGGAATCTCTTATTATAGTTTCACTTCACTTGGAACATGAAAAATCGGAAGGCAAACTTTGATCGCTGTTTTCTCAAAACCATGGATTTTCACACACAAATGCTATCTCCTCCTTTAGTTTTTGTCCGATTTGGCCGAAATTTTGGGACAAAAGCATTGAATGGTTGTAGAAAATGAATCCGAATCCAAAATTTGAAAATAGGTAAAAACATTTTTTTCAGTGATTTTTTCACGTCTAGACTAGTAAAAAAAAAAATAAATAAAAAAGAATAAAAAAAGAAGATTTTCAAAAATTTCGGTTCGGATATATGGTAACATAGATGATGTGATATTACTGTAAAAATCACATTAAAATTGGTGAAGAATTGGCGATTCCAAACGAATTCCAAAATTTTTGAAAAAACACAAAAAAATTCATAATTTTTTTTTTCAGTCATATCCACACCAAATATGGATATGATGATTAGCATAATGCTATGCATGTACTGTGTGAATTAGAAGAAACTCGCGCTATTTCTTAAACATAGGGGGATCTCCCCCTTAAGCTTCAAGAGTGCCTGCCAACCTACCCTAGCCAGTAGGCTAGGGTAGGCTGTATCCCCCCATTGTCTCAATACCTCGCTCTCGCAGCCAATCATATCCCCGAACGTCATCGCTCGTCTTTACCATTGGAAGGGAAGCTATTCGTAAACAAACTTTACATGCCTCCTTCAGTCCTCCTGGCTTCGTACTGAAATTTGTGCAACACGCAACATAGAATTAGACCTAGACTTTGAAGATTCTGGCTACACAAATATTGTTATTAGAAATGATCCCAGTTATGTGCATCTCAAGACAAGTGTATGGAGTCCAGATTAAGCATGGAAATGGAAAGAAATCTTAGAGAAGAAAAATAATATATGCTTTACTGCCAAGAAAATATTAGATTCACAGCTATGCATCTACCATCAGAAAGTCATTTGTCTGCATGGAGAGAAATGCCACAAAGGAATTGTCTTGGCTACAAAGTTCATGTCTAAGATTCATCAAGAGTTTCGGGAATCTAGAGAAGTTGTGTTTGTTGATACCACTTCTCATGTTGACCAAATAAACACAGCACTGACACCTCTTCTTTGTGCCAGCCCTGTAGGAGCTCTCCCTCTTGGTGTAATATTTACATCATCACAAGAGGAAACAAGTTACACCAAAGGTAAAGTCTTAGTGGACTTCAATAATCTGTGAAATTGAAAATGGGGTTTGTGTGATGGAAAATACTGTGCATTATGGCAAGCAAGAATACATTTACAGTGATTTTAGGCTGATATAAAGCTGATGATACATTTCTATCTTTCAGGTTTCCTCTTACTGAAGAAGGTGCTTGGTGAGAGGGCATTCTACAGCCAAGGTCACCCAAAAGTCTTTATCACGGACAGCAGTGACCCTATGAGGAAGGCACTAAGAACAGTTTGGCCAGAAGCTGAACAATTCCTTTGTGTTTTCCACATTCTGCAACAAGTATAGAGGTACTGTATCTAATTGGGACCAATTATCTTGATATAATTTCTCTAATATATGTACTGTTTAAATTAATGGTAACCCATGCAGACCTAAGATAGAAAAACTAATTGCATTTCAGTGGCTACTTGATGGGTCCCACAAGATCAAGAAAGAGCATCGCCCACTGCTGATGAGCATAGCCAAGCAGTTGGTGTATGCAGACTCTGAAGCTCAGTTTTTTGATCACTGGGATGCCTTATATCAGACACCAGAGGGCAAGCGGTATGAGAAATATACCAGGTAATTATAAGTTTGTGATAGGTTTTCATCTAAATTAGTACGGTACCCATATATCACAGTGATATATTTGCCTTTACTTACATAATATATAGAATACTGTTTTTAGGTTTAGTACTACTTATGAAATTTATATGGATATTGATTTTTCATTAAGGAATATAAGTAATGTGAACTGTTCTCTTATTGATATGGTGTTCATTTTCCTCACACTAAAGAAGAAGTTCCTGGGAGAAGAAACTACTGGGATTGGTGACATGACAATTGGTAATTACTGTCATGGAATATATAATTGTAAGATATTCATTACAGTATGATTCCAATCTGGTGGTGGATTGCCTGCCTTTTTCTTTGTTATTTTGCCTGCTTCTGAAACTGTTGAGCTAATTATTTGTGAAATGCAATGCAGTCTTAATTGTATTTTATGCAGTTACTTCTCCGGGAAAGGGAAGGGATCACTCATGATGTAGTAGGGGTAAACCGGCTCTGCTGTCGGGCCCTGTTGCGAATATTACCATCCGTATGGTAGGGCAAAGCTGACTCTGGAGCTCTGCTGTGTGAGTGGGATCCCTTCTCTCTCCCCTAGAGGCATAAAGGTTGAGATAAGAGGAGTTCCTGTTAGTGAGTGAGTGTGCATGTGTGTGGAGACGCCTTGTCTCGACTACCCTCCACTAAGGGAGAAATGTGCCCGGTTTATAGATATATGCATAGATAGACTTTTGCATATCCGAGCCCTTGCACTTTATTCTATATATTTGAACTTTTTATGGCAAAGTTGCACTGTATTAGTGAAATGCTTTGATAAAGTTATATGTAGATGCTTCTGCCATGACAGCTTCCTGGTGGAGCAAGGCGTCGTAGATAAGATGTAATATTATCCAGTATTGGCAGATACCTGACGACAATGATCGAGAGGAGGAAGGAATGGAGCATCATGTACAGGGCTGGAAGTTTGCTGCGTGGCCACCAAACCAACAATTTTGCAGAGGCCAACATAGCAATCATCAAAGATGTCATCCTTAACAGGTTAGAAGAGTTTATACGTCACACATCACCTGATGATCAGTTATCTTTTTAGTAAAAGCAACTATCATGTCCTGTGCTGTTGTAATTTTGAGCACTGGTAATAAACTAATGAACCTCACCTAACTCAACTTATCCCAAATTAGATTGTGTGATTTACCCATAACATCTGACTTGCTTAGATTGTGTGATTTACCCATAACATCTGACTTGCCTTATGCAAGTAACCTTTAGTAATACCTGCCAATTACATAGATCAATAAGTCCATGTAAGTGTGATAATTATGTCACAGAGCGTATGCATGGGTAGCCCTAGGTTAGGTATTACATGTTAATCTGTTTAAAATACTCATAGAATGAAGGTTACATTGGGGTGGCTGATCTTTTGGTGACCCCTGTTTCACCATTCACTGGGCTATTTTACTGCACTCTGCATCAACTCTTTTTCTCTTTTAAGTCCTGGTTACCTCCTTAATATAATTTTACTGTACATAGTGACCTTATACTTGAATGTTACTGTTATGGCCATCCTCCCAAAGATGATTCTATTGACCCACTCTCCTTTTACTTTACAATATAGACTCCAAGCACTTTCCCTGTGTACAGTATATACATATTGCACTAATCTGATTGCCTTGTTTTGTTTTCTAGTACTGATTGATATTTTTCCCTTCCAGATGCAAGGCCTACAATATCACTCAGTTGCTAATCTTCATGAATGAAATATATGATAAGTATATGCAGACATGTCTCTGTGATGTTGCACTGGGCTGAAGAAAACCAACAAAACCAGCCAAAAGTTCAATTTCCCGGTAGTAGTAGTAATGAGACTGGTGTACAGTATGTTGTTGATTTAAAAACTGGTATATGTGAGTGCAAAATTGGTCAGACAGGTCAAGCATGTAAACACCAAATAGCATGCTCAGAGGCTTACCTCCTGCAGTTGCCACAGATATTTAGCAATACCCCTGAAAATAGGCAGTGGCTTGCAGGTATAGTTCTTGGCAAAGAAAATGTGCCCCCTCTTGATTTCTTTGCTGACTTTAAGGAATGTCCTAATAAGCAGGAAAACTCCAGTGGTCCATCTTGTAATCATAATGAAAAAACTGCTGTAACAACATCCACATCTCATAAGACAGAAAAACAAGAACATAGCAGGAGCAATTCGCCTGCCATACCTGATGAGCACAGCAGTAACTATGTCAGGGAAGGACTAGAGCTGATGCAGTCCACATCCACTGAATCTGTGCCCCAAAATGACAACAGTGAGTTAGTTGGAAATAATGTTAAGCCATCAAGAGCTGGTGTAGAGGGGATAAATGAAATGAACAGCACTTTGCTGGAGCTGTTTAGTAAATATGAAGATGATGTTCTTGCAGGTTTGCATAAGTTTATAAAGAAACTAAAAGCAGTTAGAACTACCAGTCAATTAACCAGCATTTTTTTCAAAGCAGTTAGAACTACCAGTCAATTAACCAGCATTTTTTTCAATGCTGCATCATCAGGTGTAGGTAAGACAGGAGCTGGCCGTGGTAAAATACCTTGTCAGCCTACTTCGGTGGCAAGACGTATTACTGGCATGCCAAGAGGAGCTGCACCTTTTGGCAAAGGCCGAAAGCGGGAGGGGTAACCTTATTGATAAGGCTGCAAAACGACAAAGGAACTTATCAATAAATGTTTCACAGAATCAAGCTAATGCTAAGAATCATGGTTCTGGCCATTAAGCTGCTTAGCTGAAATACTGTATTAATTTAAGAAACTACATTTCTCATGTTTGTATTGTACTGAATAGTTTATCAGAGAGTAAGTTTTTGTCCAGTACTGTATTTAGATGTATATGTGGTGTATCAAGCATACATCTCTGGAGAATCATTTCATTAGTTTCCAGACATGGTCATGATTATGATTACATTCTTGCACCTCGTAAAACAATTCCACATCTTTCTGCTGGTACACTCTACACGGTGTCCTAATTTTACATACCTCTACATCCCTCCTCTCAAAAAACATTACCTTTCCCTACATTCACTTTTAGTTTCCTTCTCCCACACACATTATAAAATTCATCTACCACTCTGAAGCTCCTCCTCACTCTCTGCAAGCAACATAGTATCATCTGCAAATAGACATGCAACCACGACCCAACTCACTCCATTCAACTTCTTGCTTCTACTTTTCCCACTTTGGCTTTCATTTTCCTCATACAACTATCCATGAAAATATTGAACAGCGATGGCAACATCACATCCCTGTCCCACTCCCAATCCTATGGCAAAACTCTCGCTGAGTTCTCCATCCACTCTTACCCATGCATTTGCATCCCTACAGAAGGCCTTAACTCCTTCCAGTAACTGTCCTCTCACCCCATATATATTTAGAGCACTTCATAGAGCCTCCCTTTCCATCCTATCATATGGTTTCTCTAGGTCCATGAAGGCTGTGTACAATTTTTTACCTTTTTACAAATACTCCTCTAAAATTATTATAATTGCAGATTGCTGATCTACACAACCTTTTCCCTTCCTAAACCCTCCTTCCTCTTTACTAACCTTTCCTCCTGTTACTTCCATCAATCTCTGTCAAAACTCTCTCATATACTTCTGGCAAACTAAGAAAACATATTCCCTTATAGTTATTACTACTACCTTTGCCTTTCTCCACTCATCTGGTACCTCTCTCTGTCTCCATGCACAGTCACACATCAACAACATCCATTCTATCTCTTCATCCATGCTTTCACATTTCTACTGTTATTCCATCTACCTACACCTGCGCTTTGCTACACTTTAGTCTAGCTATTGCTTTTTTTACCTCTTCTTTACTATTTCCTCTCTGCGCACACTTTTTCCCTGCTTCCATTCCCATGCTTGACACTATTTTACATTAATCAGAAGACTCCAAAACATTGCATTTCTACTCTAGTTGATATTAAGTTGAAGGAATTGACGGTCGAGCTTATTTTTGAAGGAGTCAATCGTGTTACACTGGACCACTGATGGTGGGAGCTTATTCCATTCTCGCACTACAATGTTGGTGAAGAAAAATTTGGTGCAGTCTGAATTTACTTGTCTACATCTGAGTTTTACGCCATTGTTCCTCGTGCGCAAAGTGTCATCGATCATAAACAATGTTGATCTGTCTACATTCGTGAAACCATTAAGTATTTTAAAACATTCGATCAGTTTTCCTCGGAGGCGACGTTTCTCAAGAGAGAACATGTTAAGGGTAGAAAGCCTTTCTTCGTAGGATTTGTTGCGCAAGGAAGGGATAATTTTTGTTGCCCAACGCTGAACACCTTCTAATTTAGCAATATCCTTTGCATGGTGGGGAGACCAAAACTGTACCGCATATTCCAAGTGGGGTCTGACTAAACTGTTGTAGAGCGGGAGTATTACATCTTTATTCTTAAATAAAAAGTTTCTTTTAAATGGAGCCCAACATTCTGTTCGCTTTATTTGCTGCATCGATGCATTGCTGTGAGAATTTGAGGTTTGACGCGATTTTGACCCCCAGGTCCTTGACGCATTGAACGCTTTTGAGTTTAATGCCGCGCATTTCGTAATCGAACTTCTTCTTCCTCGTTCCAACTTGAAGGACCTGGCACTTGCCTACGTTGAAGGGCATCTCCCATCTATCCGACCAAGCTGAAATTTTGTGCAAATCCTCTTGGAGGCTTTGCCTGTCTTCGTCAGTGAGAACCGAGTTACCAATCTTTGTGTCGTCTGCAAATTTACTAATGCGGTTATTGAGTCCAACATCCACGTCGTTGATGTAAATAATGAAGAGCACTGGGCCAAGAACCGAGCCCTGAGGGACGCCACTAGTGACCGGCGCCCACTCTGAGTTAAATCCGTCAATCACTACTCTTTATTGTCTGTTGCTCAACCAATTCGCGATCCATTGGTTTACTTGACCGTCAATACCTATTTGCTTTAATTTGTAAAGTAATTTATGATGCGGGACTTTATCAAACGCTTTCTGGAAATCAAGATAGACTACGTCCAGTGATTTGGTTACGTTATAAACAGTGAAGAGGTCGTTATAAAAGGTTAATAGATTTGATAGGCAGGATCTTTTGTTTCGGAAGCCATGTTGTGAGTCCCCAATTAATGAGTGGCTTTCAAGGTAACTCACAATTTTGTCTCTAATTATGCCCTCAAGTAGCTTACCTACAACCGAAGTTAGACTAATGGGCCTGTAATTACCTGGTACTTTTTTGTCTCCTTTCTTAAAAATCGGTGTCACGTTAGCCTTTTTCCAATCTGAAGGGACGATGCCTTGTCGCAACTTGCTTCCCCTTCCATCTTGGCATTCATTAAGCATTCAAAATGTCTTCCATACTCCTTTCACCTCCTCTTTACTACTCATAAGAGCACTATCCTCTTCACTCACACACTCATTCACCCCATTCCTCCTCTTTGTCTTTTAACCATCTTTTCAAAACAACTTTTTATTCTCAAAAAAATTGTCATTCAACTTCCTACCAAACTCCTCATCTACTTTCCTTTTACTCTCATTTACCAAATCCTTATCTTCTGTTGCCTCTTTTTTCTCATGTGTCCTCCATGCACTTCCCTTTCTTCCACCCTCCAACCGCTTCAGATGTCGCAGTAGTCACTACACCTTTAAGCAGACTGAATGCAGGATCCAAACTTGTTTCTTCTCCAACTGCTGTCCTGGCTTCTCTCAGTCTCTCACATACTTTACTCTCATATTCCTCTCTTGCCTCTTTTCTATCTATCTTTTCACTAGCTAACACTTTATTCACCCTTACTCCTACTATATCCCCATCAACCTTTCATCCTGATCTTTGCTAAAATAGTATCTGATCCTTGGAACATGAACATTTACTACCTTTACATATATTACATCCTTTCAAAGTTTCTGATCGCGAGTGCAGTGTAATCAATGCAGTGTATACCTATGGATCATTTTGTGGTGAAAGAAGGTGTTCACTATAAACAATTCTCTTCCAGCACTTATGTCCACCAATTGCTCACCATTCTCATTTACACCCTCCACACCCCACTTCCCTACCACACCCAGTGGCGTACCCAGAAAATTGAAAAGGGGGGTGACCAATATATATATATATATATATATATATTATATATATATATATATATATATATATATATATATATATATATATATATATATATATATATATATATATATATTTTCTGCATCCAGTATTATTGCAAGCGCAGGGATCCCATACAGCTTGAGGATTCGCTAGGGTAAATTTATTATTTTTTATACATATCTGTATTGATACGTACATATACATACATTGTACATTTTAGAAGTTTGTTGGTAGCATATAAGTACAACATAAATCTGGGAGATTTAAATAATCTTAAAAGTCCTAATTTTATGTTACTTGAGCAAACATTACTTTTGAAATCTTGTTCATTTCTGTGATTTGGACTGCAAAAATTTACCCTCAAAACAACACTGCTTACTTTAGAACTGCATGTTCTGATAAAAAAGTAATATACTGGCAAGGAAAAAAAAAAGTTATATTCATATAACATGTATATTCTTCGTTTATACAGGCTGGTGCTGTAATACTCTTAGGGTAGGCGGTGGCCGAAGTGATAGCGTACTGGACCCACATTCGCCGCGTGATGGACGACGCGGGTTCGAATCCTTACGCTACCACTCGGATTTTTCAGTCACCGCCGAGTGGCTTAAAACTACCCACATGCTGTCCTGAAGACCACCCATCAACCCGGACTCTAGAGGAAGCCGTCCAAGCGAATCAAGAACGAGTTCCCGGGGGCAGCATGAGCCAATGCAAGATGGCGCCACTATAAACACTCGCCTGCGCCAGAACGGGCTGGGCCGACCATCAGGCCCCACCTGGAAGAAGCCTTGGGCCGACCATCAGGCCCCACCGGGAAGATGCCTACCGGCGCAATAGGCAACGTAAAAAAAAATAAAAAAATAAAAATACATATTTTTACAAGATACATGGAAACTGGGTCAGGTATTTTATGAATATAAAATAAAAATTAACTAGATGAATTAGATAAGTTACTGTTAACAACAATACATTGAAACTGGTTTACCTCAAATTTATGCGTCTGTTCTTACGTGCAAATTCATCAAGGACTTCATGATCAAGATTTGTGTCACAATAGACAAAGTAAGGCCAGTCCATCTAAACGACTTTCACTCATTGGGTTCCCAAGGTATGTTTTAAGCAATTTAAGGGTGCTAAAGGATCGCTCATTGGTGGAAGTGCTAACAGGTAGGGTTGAAAAACTTGCAATAAGGTGGAAAATTTTGAATATGTGCCCAATTTTTTGGCACATCCCAATGTCTCAACAACTTGCTTTGACCTCTCATGAGATTCACAACGCTTCCAATAACTCTGCCCCCGTAGATATTCATCTTCAATGAGATCTGCATCTCCATCAAGAAATTTTCCATAAAATTCAACTGCCTTCTTCAGTTCACTAAAATCAGTATAAACTGAAAGAGAGGGAACAAGATTTCCCAACAAAAAACTCCTAATGTGTTTAGATGCAAACCTTTCCGAGAGTTGTGCTAAAGCAGTGTCCGAAAATGGGAGAAAAATAGCTCTTCGATAGTACTCCTATGGAGTTGCTGTTGGAGGGTTAGCCTTAATTATGTTTCTGATGACCACTGATTGTTCAAGGCTTCTGGATGATATCTCCGTACCTTTCCTCAGCTTGGGCGAAAAGTTGGTTGAACTTATTTCCATCACGATGGGACTGAAATGCATCTTTGCAGCTCTGTACACTTCCAAGAGCACCCATCAGTTCTTGTTGTGACCCCTGCAGCTTTTCTGGCAAGGGTTTAGTAACACTTAGAACTGAGGTGAGCACTTCCAAACTCATGAGAAAACCTGGGTCACTTATTGCTTTAGATTAGGCTTGGCTGCTGATTCTTCACCTAATGTGTTTTGCAGTAATTATTCTTAATCATTATTTCATTATTTACCTACCTGATTAACTGAATCATCCGGGGCATCAGCCAAGTCAGTGGTGACTTTCTTACACCAGATAGAGTATGTACGTGAAGCGTTTTCTGGCGTTTTGTGACCAAGGAGGAAATATGTAATGAATGGAAAGGCACAAATCCCAAGACTGCGTGAATTCAAGAAATGACACACGCTATAGTAAAAGAGTACTAAATAAACAGAAAATGAAGTCTATCAATCATAATTTTCAGAAATTTGGAATTTGAGGTCAGAAAATATTATACGGATAACATGAATAGGCTACGGTCACGTAAGCCTACGTCGTCAATGAATGTTTCTCAGAATAGATCACCTGCTCTTATTTAACTCAGCAGCTCCATTGTTAAAGTGCTGAACATACAATAGTTACTCAGCCAACTGTCAAGCATGAAACAGTCATTAAAGGTGGTAATATAGTGGCAAAGGTCGACCTTGCAGGTTCCATACGCGTCTTGCGTCGCCTGCCACTCTCCCCGTCATAATACAGAATCAATTATTACATACTCCCCACTGTCACCAGACAGATTCACTTGGTGCCCCTACAGTATAATCATATAATCCTCCAATCACTTTGACTGCACCTTACACCTAAAATCAAGTAAATATGAGAGGCAAGAAGGAGAGAAGGCACACTTACGACTTTCGTACCCTCTCTCTCTGCCAGAGCCATCCCAATCTCGTATTCCTCTTCTTCCTGTCTCCCCGCTCCCGCTACAAACACCCCTCCGCCGCTTTCAGTTGACAGCTTGACATCGCACTCTACACACAATTTTATGAACGCATCATTTAACATCTTAATTAACTCAAAACAAAACCAAAGGGGAAATAACTCGGTCACTTGGTGCCACTGAGCTCTCAACTCCACACACACACACACACACACACACACACACACACACACACATTCGTAATCGTAACACTAATATACATATTCCTATTATTTTCCTGTAACATTTATTTATTCATTATTATTATTCTTTGCAAAGGGGGGGGGGGGGCCATGGCCCCATGCCCCCCCCCTCGGTACACCACTGACCACACCTGTAGTTTCACTATTTCCAACCCTTTCATTCATGTTGCCAACTAGCATTATCCTGCAACCTCTCCCTGTAGCTTTTGGTTGGATCTCATGTCTGGAGACTGTAAATGTATGAAGATGCCATTCTCTAAGAATATTATGGATTATCAATAATTATTTTAAGTTTTATTTTCTACTTATCTGATAGCTACTTTTATCTTGTGATAAAGTCCCATACGGGCTTGGAAATGTGTCTGTGATGTTTTGTGGAGTACAAAGATATGATTTTTTGAAACAATCATGTTATCCTGCAGCCGCTCCCTGTAGCTATCAGTTGGATCTCATGTCTGGAGACTGTGTAATTTTTCTATATCAACACTGACCCTATGAGGTTTCCAACAAGGGCTGCTAATGAGGGCAAGACACGGTTCAAGGACACCAAGGTCAGATAAGAGCTTGTGAAGCTTTCTAAGGTACGATTTCGCTGGAATGTTAGGGGTGGGCTGAAAGTTACCAAGAGCCTGCCTAAACTGAGTGTCCCCATGACAAACCATGCGGCAGACTGTGCGGCAAGTAATTTCCTGAATTCTGCAAACAACAATGGGCAGTTCCAACTCAGCTCGGAAGACTTCAAGCTTTGCCGTCCTGGAACAACCCAGAATAATCCGCATTGCCTCATTTTGTATGAGCTCCAGGGGCTTCAGTTGAGAGGGGCTACAACGCACCAGAACTGGTGCAGCATAATCGATCAGAGACCGAATGGCAGAGAGATAGAACATCCTAAGAATGGGAATTCCTGCTCCAAGACCCCTGTTTGCTAATACACGTAACGGGGCAAGGCGAGGTAGACAGAGATTGCGTACATAGTCAACACAATGGGTATACTTCTTAAAACTAAGTTGCACTCCTAAATACTTATAACATTGTACTCGGCCTAATGCGACAGTATTAAAGCTCGGTGAACGACATATTTTGAGACTTGTCTGATATTTAGTTTCTGATATTTAGTTTTTGAGGCATTGACAATCAGACCCATCAGACCCAAAGGTCCTCAAGGTGCTGCAGGGCTGTGGTCAGGGTTCCAGGGGAATCACACTGAATGAGGATGTCGTCGGCATAAATAAGAATTTCAGTGCCCTGAGGAAAGGAGTGCCGGGCAATCTTATCCATAAGGATATTGAATAACATGGGGCTGAGGACTCCACCTTGAGGGGTGCCTAGGTCAAAGGACTCTTCAGGTGATACTGCACCCTGGAACCATACCCTAGCCCGTCTGTTGTACAAATACTCCCTAATCCACCCTAAAAGTTTCCCTTTCACACCTTTCATGATGAGTTCCTCCATGATAACATCCTTATTGGCCCTATCAAAAGCACCCTTGAGGTCTATAAAAGCTCTGCAGGTGACAGTGTCATTACTCAAACATTTGACAAAACAATTGGCAGTGGAGCGACCCTTCATAAACCCATGGAGATTAGGGGACATCAAGTCACCCACCTTATAAATGAGACGGTGCATCCATTAGCTTGCATAAACAACTGGTGAGAGAAATTGGACGAAAAGTGCCGTCACCCTTAGGTATGGGAACAGTGAGAGGAGATATCCACGAAGGAAGCAAAACACTGGAGGAATACGACATGTTAAAAAGATCAAGAATGGGGTTATCAGGCAGGGCAAGGAGAGGGTAAAGGAAATCATAGGTTAAACCATCCTGACAAGGGGCCGTCGACTTGCCAGGCCGAATAGCGCGAAGGAGCTCATCCAAAGTAAAAGGAACACAAGTGTCGTCTACCAGGGCCACATTATGATGTACAAGGGCCATGCGCCGTAGCTGATGGCAGGCAAGAGCATCTCGATGGGCGGCAGGCAGCCCAGCCACAGCAGAGGCATTCGTCCATGTTTGCAATAAAGTCTGTGCCCTCCCAGCAGGATCAGGATCCCTAACGGGATGGTTAGGTTTGCCCCTGACCCTGTTGACATGGAGCCAAATCCTCTGCAGTGTCTGAGTCTTACGCAGCCGCCCCAAGAAGTCACCCCAGTATCGCTGCCGAGCCTGTTGACGAAGGTCAGTGAGGTGTCGAGCAACAGACACCATTGCATCCCTGGCATCATAGTCGGTGGGGTCACGCTGCCACCGCCGCTGGTAGGTGGCAAGAGTTTGCTGGCAAGAAAGTATGACAGGATCCTTAGCATAAGAGGAGGAGCAATGAAGTGACGGCATGTACCCTAGGACTAGGAGCCCTATAAGAAGGGGTCACAAAGCCTTCAATAACTGCAACAAGGCCCTGATACAAGGAATTAACATCGGAGAAGGTGGCCTTGGCAGCAGTGTACCAAGACTCAACACATGAAACAAGCCTTGGCACTCGGGCAGCAGGAACAGTAAGCCTCTTTCTAGGTGTAATAGGCACAAAAGATCAAGGGAGAGTAGTTTCCAGAGCCAAGTGGTCGCTGAGTAAAGTAGGCAACAAGCAAGTCTCAATAGAGCACGGGGGCATGTTGGACAGAGCTATATAGTCTAACCTGCCACCTTGAGTGTGTTGGGACACTGTCACCTGTGAGCGTTACAGTATCTGTGGCGTCAAGAAAAGCTTTCCAACGAACCCCGTTTATATTGGTGGTCAAATGACTGCGTAGGTCCTTATGACGAGCATTGAGATCCCCCATTAGCAATGATTTTTCTTCCAAGAAGCAACCTGGGAGGTTGTCAACACGAAAGGCACAAGCATGGACATACAAATTTATACAATACAGGGGACGATTAAGAACATGCAGACACACAATAAGAAACTCCATACCCCCCGTAACCCCCATCTCATGAAAAGTAACAGGAAGTCCATGTTTGACATATGTTGTTAACCCTCTACTGCTACCATCTCCAGGTCCTAGAGAGTGATTCACATAACCTCTCAACTGTGGCACCTCTGGTCCGACTTCCTGTAGGGCAACGATGTCGGGTTTCTGCGTTATAGCATACGAGTGGAGATCAGTAAACCGGGCACGCAGCCCGTTAATGTTCCAGGTCAGGAAGCGATAGGTCGTGCAGGCCATTACGAGGCCAAGGAGATTTTGGACCCTTCTTTTCTTGTATTAAATCAACTCTTTTATCACTCATTAATTACTCAATAAATGATCTCCCCGTCTCGTATCCCTGGTAGCGTGATCCGGCTTAAGTTGTTATTGGAGACTGGAGTTCGGGGATAAACAAGGGAAAAAGAAAATATACATTTATTTAAAATTAAAATGAAAGTAATTGCCTTACGCAATATTCTATGCTCAGACGATCATAACACTGGCATACTCAACAATGGATGCAACATATGACAAACGACATGTCTTAAACATAATACTACAATATGTGCTCAGTTGTTGCCAATAATAATAACACTCGTCGTTCCACAAGCAGTGGTTTGTATCTCTCTGCTTACATCACAATCATTATGTACTCTCTTCACAAAATCCTAATAACACATTCCTATAGTATAATCTACTACAAGTCATGGAAACACCAAATTATACCACACCCAGTGGTTTTACCTTTGCTTTACATCGCAAACAAATAATCACAATCCTGTCCCACTGACAATCTTACTTCACATCTCCTGCATTATAATCTCCAGGACAATACAGTCGGTTTCCCTTAGATTCTCGAATTTCTACTCACGATTAAGATCACAACAGCCATTCTCGGCTGAGTGAGTAGCAGGTCTGCTTGAGGCGAGAACCAAGCTCGGTTTACCCATACCACTGATTTCTAGGCCACACTTTTCTTTGCTTGAGGCGGACTTACATCCTTGACACGCCCTTAATTTTCTACATAACCAATGGCCAATACTTCCTGTCACACCCATCTGCTCGCTCATTATGTTGTATTGTTTTACTTCTCCTGCTAATCGTGAGTCAGTCTTAAGACACTCCCACAGCGATTTTTCTGTTAAATTATTGGCTCATAACATGTCGCCACGACTGACGTCACGGGTCAGAGTCTTTTTCAATGGTTGTTCACACTTTCTGACCACGCCTACTGGGTATCTGTTTTCTGTATCTGAGTCTGGGTATCTGTTTTCCTTTACCCTCGTTGTTTCCCCTCTTTTGTACTTGAGATGTTTACACTGTTATATATGTCACCCTTCTTGTTAGTGTTTGTCCTGTCAGATGTTTACACAGTTGTATATCTCACATTCCTCTCTGGGTATCTGTTTTCCTTTATCTTCGTTGTTTCCCTCCTTGTTAGTGTTTGTCCTATGAGATGTTTACACAGTTGTATATCTGTCACCCTACTTGTTAGTGTTTGTCCTGTCAGATGTTTACTCTGTACTGTTATGGCTATTCCTCTTGTTTGTTCGTTTTCTGGTTCCCGACAGAGATACCCAGGGGCTGCTGCTGAGTGCCATCCATTTTTGCAAGGATGGCCTGCATGGTAGTAAGCATTGCCCGCTACCGAAGTCTCCAGCGAATCCAGCCGAGAGTAGACTGCGGTTAGGCCAGAGTCACCCACAATCTGGGCACCGCTGCCGGAGGTGTGCGAAGCTACATGGGCTCCCGTAGCCTCCACAGGAGGAACTGGACTGAGAGGAGTACTGGCTGCTGCCTGAGGCTGGGGATTGGCTGCCGGCGAGAGCGGCAGAGAAGAGGACCCTCCAGCGTCAGCAGTCACAGGAACCGGGCCAGGAGGAGGACATGGAGCAGGGGGAACAGGGCGAGCTTCCACAGCAGTGAGGCGCACAGAAACTTGAGCAAGGACAGCTGAGAGGTTGGCTATTTCCTTTTGGAGGGAAAGCAGAATACTACTAGAGAGGTCAGCAGCAGAAGCGGAGACTAGTGGACCCCCAGCGGGGACTGCAGGGGCAGGTGAGGACTCACTGACAGTGCCAGCGGAGGGTTGTCGAGGTCCAGAGCTTGGTAGAGGAGTTTCCCAGGCATTATGGGCAAGGGGGCGGTGCAGGGCGGTAGGCGGTAGGGGTCCGACTGCTCCCGAAGGGGGCTGAAGAAGGGGGCAGGTTTCACAGGACACGCCCTGGAATGGGCATTATGAGGGCCACCAAAATTGCAGCACCGAGGAGGAATGGAGGCACCGTCCTGGATACGTTTCTGACACTCCTCCGAGAGGTGACGGCCAGCACAGAACCGACACCGAGGCAAGGATCAACACTTCCAGTCCTTATGACCCCAGCGACTGCAATGGTGGCAGAGGTCAGGCTCATGTCGGTAAGGAGTGACCCGCCTCCTGCCCAGCCCACATATCCACACTTCATCAGGAATGTCGCCCTGCTGAACCAAGTAGTTGTGGGTGCGCCTCCTGACCCACAAACCGCCTCTTTAGTGACAGAAAGCAGTTCACCGACACATAGGTGAGCACACCATGAACAAGAACAGTTCTTAGTGACCCTTCCAACGGGACCTCCCCCAGAAAGCCCTGCGTCACAAGCTGATCGTACACTGGCCCAGTATCCAGCGTGATGTAAGGAACGTTCCTACCCTCCTTGAACAGCGGGTTGGCCTCTGGGTGCTGTTTGAGAAGTCCCATGAACCACAGGTGCTTGGCAGCCGTCGTGTTCTGACCTGTGGTGAGGGGCCACAACAAACTACGCCGTGTCTTGGGCACATGTCCCTGGGTAACAGTAACACCCGCAGCTGCTGATACATCCATACTGTGACCCTCTTCCGGGGCAGGAGGGACAAGAGCCGCTTCTGCCGGGGCGAGAGGACTCAGCTTAGGCACGGGCGGCGAGGAGGGTGACTGAGCGTGACTTTTTTTTCCATGGTGTCGGGCGATGACGAGGAGGAGGAGGCGTCACTGGTTATACTACCGGCTTGACTGTTGGCAGGACTCCGTGAACAGTATCTGGGTTCATTCCCAGGGAGGGAGGAAGCACGCTCCTGCCGGAGAAGCTGCCTGGGCCGAGCGAGGCGACGTTTTTTGGCTTTGCTTGTCATAACAAAGTCAGCGTGGGGGACGGGAGCGTAAACTGTAAAATAATATTTATGTTATTTACTTTATTATTATATAAAGTCTAGATAATTCTTGGTTTCTAGTCAATTGTGCCAAGATTGTGTTGAATTGTACAGGTAACAAGACGTAATTTCATATTACTAAGGCTATTAAATAGCATTAGTAATATGACTGCGTGCGACAAGGGGCCAAGCGCCAACCATCGTGAAATTGAGTTAATAGTGTATTTAGCTCTATAATTTTCCCTTCTTCTTAGAAACAACAGTAATATGATCGTAGCTCTGCTGTGCGTGCAGCAAACGTTGATTAATCATAGTAGTGTGTAGCTCATCAACCATGCCATTGCCATCACCGTCTCATTCAGTAAATATCACACGTTTGCAGAGGCAGTTGTTGTTAATTGTGGTCAATTCTAACACAAGACATTAGTATACACTATTGTTACCCAAAAATTATCATATACATGAAAGTTTCTTTAACTGGCAGTATAAAGGAACTTTATTGGAGGGACTTTGATACGTAAGGTTTCTCTAGCAATACGTGCCTCACCAGCCAGCCCAAGCTTTCTTACGGCATTGCTGGCGCCAAGGCCAAGGTCGCAGCTGATTGGCTGCACACTGATGGCAGGCTACATCTTGCATGATTGAATGAGACATGTTTCTATAATACATGCCATAGCTAACCTCATTTGCGAGATAGTCAGTTTCGGTTGACACCATCAGACTCAGCAGTAACTGTAGAATCATGATGTGTAAAAACTTGATAAAACAAAATAGAAAATGGTTTTACGATGAGTTGAACTGTGACGATGTTAAAAAATGTTTATAACATGTTTTACTTTTGCTCGCTTTATTCGAAAGTTGATTCATTGAAAGCTGAAATCTACATTGCAATTCGTAGGAAAATCTCTCATGAACACGATAGTGTCCTTAAAATGCAGATAAATATCCACATATTGAAAACACAAAGACATTTAAACGAACATTTCACTTGCCGGCCGGAAGCTAGCCCCGGCAAACATGGCGCGCGGCGGCGATGGTGGGGTGGGGGACGGGCCCTGGCGGCGGGGGAGTGGGAGGGGGGGACGGGGAAGCACCAACACGTCGTGTGTCGGGCACTCATCAATTTTTTTTGTTTGCTTAGTTTTCTTCAATTTGACATGTGTTGTAGCTGGGAATATGCATTAGAGTTTTCGTTTGTTAATGATGAATGCAGCGGCGCTAGAAAAAAAAGTGTCACCCGTCCTTCCAATGCAACTTATCAATGAATATTAGAAGAAGAAGAAGAAGAAGAAGGAGAGAGAGAGAGAGAGAGAGAGAGAGAGGCAAGGTTACGTAGGTGAAGGAAGTCATGGTGGGAGGGAGGGAGGGAGGGGAGGACGAGAGAAGGTAAAATGGGCGTGTCATAATAGGGCTGCATGTGACAAATACCTATGTATTACGTTAATATTCAATGTATTAATTAGAAATTGTCATTGGCAGACTACATTCAACATCGTCACATTCAATTTTATCACATGCTAATCTTCATTGATGACCACTCATTCCATGTTTCGAGTAAATTAACTGTAAATGGGTCCGAGAAAACACAAATTCAGCCGAAGACCTTCCATTTCGGGCACGGACACCACCATGCTACTGTTGCGTCAGCCTAGACGTAATAAAAAGTCATGACCTTGACATCAGGTGCTCAGGGGCATTAAATCTACTACATCATCCAGTGTGTCAGGTGTCAACGTCTCAACTCCATTCTGCGGCCAGTCTTGAGTTAGTGTGTCTGCTAACCTCACACGCTCATGGTGTCAATCAACTTCAAGTATCTGTCAGCCTCACAGTATCAAACTCATATTCTGTCAACCTCACTGTGTTAATTTCACAGTGTCAGTCAACCTCACATTGTCAACCTCATTGTGTCAATCAACCTCACAGTGTCTGTCAACTTCATGATGTCAATCATCCTCACTTTGTCAACCTCAAAGCACCTTTCGACCTCACAGTGCCAATCAACCTTATAATGGGTGTCTACTTCACAGTGCCAATCAACCTTACAGTGTCAACCTTAGTCTGTCAACCTCACAACGCCAATCAACCATACAGTGTCTTCCGACCTCACAGTGTCAATCAATCTTACAGTGTCTTTTTACCTCACAGTGCTAATCAACCTTACAGTGTCCTTCGACCTTACAGTGTCAACCTCAGAGTGTCTTTCAACCTCACAGTATCTACAGCTTCAGTGTTAACCTCATAGTAGGTTTCAACCTGACAGTGTCAACATCAAAGCGTCTCTCACCTCAGTATCAACCTCACAGTGTCTGTCATCCACAAAGTATCATTCAGCCTCACAGTTTGTCAACCTCACAGTGTCTCTCAACCTCAGAGTGAGTCAGGCTCACAGGGTATATCAACCTCACAGTGTCTGTCAACCTCAGTATCTGTTAACCTCAAAGTTTCAACCTCATATTGTCAACCGCAGTATCTGAACCTCACTGTGTCAGTCAACATAAGTGTCAACCTCAGATTATCAACCTCACTGTGCCTGTCAACCTCAGTGTCTGTCAACCTCACTGTGTCATTCAACCTAACAGTGTTAACTTCAGATCGTCAACCTCACTGTGTCTGTTAACCTCAGTTTATGTCAACATCAGTGACGTTCAACCTCAGTGTGTCAATTTCATTGTCTGTCAACATCACAGTGTCATTCAACCTCACAGTGCCTGTCAACTTCAGAGTGTCATTCAACCTCACAGTGTCATTCAACCTCACAGTGTCTTAACCTCACTGTGTCAACCTCACAGGGTCTCTCAATCTCAGTGTCTGTCAACCTCACAGTGTCTGTCAACCTCACAGTTTCATTCAACCACACTGTGTCAATCTTACTGTTTGTCAACCTGACAGTGTCTCTCAACCTCACTTTGTCTATCAACCTCACACACTGTGTTCAATCTCACAGTGCCAATGAACCTCAGTTTTTCAACTTTACAGTCCCAATCAACCTCACAGTGTCTCGACTTCTCAGTATTAAGCTCACACCATTCTCACAATGTCGATCTTACAGTGCCAATCAATCTCGGTGTCAATCTCCCAGTGTCTGTCAACATTACAGTGACAATTAGCCTCACAGTCCGTCTGTCAACCACACAGTGCACGGCTGTCAACCTCACAGTCCGTCAATCAACATCACAGTCTATCTGCCAGTTTCACAGTAAATTGTGTAGGAGAGCCGGTATGATTCGGACACTTTTTAGAAAAATATTTTTAGAAAAAGAAGTTTAAGAAGTAGTGTAATTTTGTTGATCTCAAAATGTTCCTCCATCATTTGGCTCTTTAGGCTGCTAATATGACACTCGTAGCTATTTCCAGTTTTCAGATGTAGGTGATGAAAGACAAGTTTCTAAATCGTCCGAACCATCCCCACCCGTGGTGATGGTTCGGCCAGGGAGGTGGGATAGTACGGACACTCATAATACTCACCATAATATTAATATAACTTAAGTTTGATTGGCTAATAAACAAGATTATATCTTCTACAAAACATTTGTATAAGGACAAAAGTATCCTCTTGATATTTAGAAGGGGAAAAAAAAGAACTACAAGAAATATCACAAAAATTTTGGTATTATGGCTTCCTTCTCTTCTCACAAGCATAATATCTGAATATAAATCAACCAAATTAACCTTTTTATAACCGTTGCAACACCTATAATGTTTAAATTGATATAAATTTAATAAAAATCATGAAAAAATCAACCGTCCGAATCATCACGACTCTATAAAAAGCAAATGTGTGGTCACACTCCTTTTCCAGCACGAGAGCTGGGTGATCGTGTTATACGGCAATACCTTCGCCGTGCATCGCTGCATCACCGAAATAATTTACATCTCGCTAATTAGCACGTTTTTGAAGCGAGAGCTTACGATACACCCTGAAAATATTACATACGAGATGCAAAAAAACATAAAATAGGACTTGCAGCCAAAAAAACCAGCTCTGAGGGCGTGGTTGTCCCTTTGTGGACCAAGGCAACAAAGTTTTGCGCATTCACACAAAATCTCGCGGCACTCAGTCCCATACACTTTACAATAAGTGCGATGGCCGGACCATCCCACTGTCCGAATCATCACCGCTCTCCCTACTATAAGGATGACAATCAAGAGAAACATTTACGACGTGTATTTTCATGGTTGTTTGAAAAATACTGCACTTATGAGGATATAACGAAAACACTGCCAAAGAGTTTTAAATGCAGTGTTTGACCAGTAAGATTTATGACAATAGTAGGAATTATTGGGCATAATGATTTTTTTTTATATTAGTAAAATTCATAAAAATGTGGTAATGGTAATTACCTAAGCATTCTAAAGGACTAGGAGAGAGAGAGAGAGAGAGAGAGAGAGAGAGAGAGAGAGAGACGAACGGGGAAGAAGTGTAGTGGAAGGTAACACAAGGAGGAGGTAATCGTACGCCTGGCAGCGTTACGCGTCGTCCCTCCCACGGATAGGGTGGCGCCTGGCCGCCTGCGGGGAGGACTAAAATTATTGTCATTCAATGAACATAGTACAGACGAAGTATAACACATAGTTGCATATACTGTTTATGACACACGAGACAGGTAAAGTAAAGCAATGTTGAACGACCGACGCACGCAGTGTCATTACCTTTACATGCAGTTTTCTCGTTTGTTTACTTTTGGCGCTTGACCCCTCGTCGCCGTCAGCGCTTTATTTATAATTATTAGCTTGCATCATTCATTCATTTTTGCACCTATTATTATTTCACGTAATAGACTAGATTATGAGACTAAATTATGAGTCCTTATAAATTGTGTTTCCAAAGGAACTTTTGTTTCGCCAATGTGTTTTTATTAAGTTTATGAATAAAACTACTTTAAATTAGAGTTTAATAATTATTTCACTAATAATATACTTAATTGCATTTCAGTTCAACAATTACTTTGATAAAATACGTATTTTGTCATGTGCAAATGTCTTTAGATACCTATTAGGTCTATAAATTACCATATATATATTGTAGTATATATTCAACACAAAACACAGCGACAATTTGTCGCCGACAAAGGACACCTGGGCATATAAGATCCCCATTACCACCAATAGCTTAGGGCATCATCAAACCTAAAACTGGCCCTGGAATCAAGAGCTCAGAGCGAGGCCCGCCCGCTGACTGACAAATAGGCGCTGGCCGCTCACCAAGTCGCCTCCCACAGCGGGTTGAGAAGCCTCGGCGGTTCGTACGAATGAGGCGTCGAGCGGCTTCATGCGAACGGGCAGCGGGAGTGTAACAGGTCGTTGCGGCGCCTCGGTGGTTGTTCGCGTCGTCGAACGGCAAGATGCGGGCGGGCGGCAGTGCCCTGGTCGTTCGCCTGCTAAGTTGGTAGTTTCCCTCACACTATAAGGTGTTAGGAATTAGGCCAGTTAACCAGGGGATTAGACAAATTAACTATTTCCCTTATGGAACTAGTCTCGGGCCAAGAGTTCAAGTCAACTAAGAGTATCGTCTGAGCTCAAATAAGCCTTGGATGGTACTTACATACTTCGCTCATCGGCTCCCAGACCGAGACAGTATCACCGTATTCACTGCCTGAAGACTAAACGCATTTACCATGAAAGGAATGACAATAGTTCAGTGTTTCCTTTCATGAAATAATAAATTACTGCCCCTGCGAAATTAAAGAGCAAGGATAATTTAACCGATCGAAAGCTACGCCATCTGGCGAGGGAAATTCAAAATACCTCTTCAGACACACGTGGTTGGCTTTCGACCTCCATCAACAGCTTTCAAGCAATGAACACCTCAGCACTTTCGCCCCACGTTAACTCGCGGCAGTGCTGATTTATATTTAGTCTCGAGGACAGCAGGACTCCTCTAGGACGTACTTCAAGAGACCACTATCTTTTGAAACCCTTCGAAAGATAAGTGCCTCCTACAGTGATTACAAATAGGTATTACTATCAGGCCTGTTAGGATTATCGTTGTAACGCTGGGAGGTGCTTGCAGGGGAAAGCCCGACACCCCTGCTGTATTAGTGGTAAGTGGTTTGTGTGTCTTTTTGTGGAGTTGTCCTGGAGAGGGTTAAGTGTCTTGCGAGAAACATAACCGTTGGGTACGGTAAATTCACTGTATCAGCAAAGGATACTATAGTTAACAAGTACTTTTGCAATGGTCGTTGATGTGTACCTACCTTTTGTTGCACTCGTCATTCTTATCCTCTTCACCTTAATCATGTCCTTTTCGCCTTAATTAGTAGTTCCCTCATCCCATGTGTTAAATTCTTGTCAGTGCCCTTGCACCCCAAATTTATCAGTACTTACGTTCATGATCAGCTTACCTGCCATCCCACCCACCAAGGGAGGGGAGGAAGGGCTCTGAGGGGTAGAGGTCGCCCAGGCCTCACTGGTCACCAAGAACCAGCTCATCACCAGGACATGTGCTTGGGTGGTTGGATGGTGGTAGTGGTGGTGCATGAAAACTAGACTAATATTCAATTTTTAAAGTTTATTTAGAGCATCTACAGGCACATCCCTCCCTATGGCACCTGGCCAAACAGATACCTACCAGTTGGTCTATCCTCATCTACATGGACTTAGTAGATACATCAGAGAATCACTTTCTCGAAATTTTTTTGTTAAACTATAAATAATAATAAAATGGGGATTTTGAGATATGATTCCTGATAACGGTACATTAAATTACGTTGATTAGTGATTTGAGAAGCTATGTTACCAACCACAATACAAATACCAACAAAACATGCACACAGCAGTAGTTAAAGGGAGGTGGATGACACCACATGAAGCTACTACACGGACACACTCACACGGGGAGGCGGCTGCAGGCCCTCAATGCTCTGGAGGCAGAGCTCGGATTCTATATCACAATATATACATTAGGCAAACTACTGGGTGTGAATGTGAGGTACTGTGCCTCTGAGGGGGTTCTTGGGCTACGTTTTGCTATCTGTGGAGGCCAATGGGACAGACATTGCATTCAGGACACATTTTGTTCTGGGATAAAATCATGATTTGTGAACTCTTGTGTCAGTCATATGAATTATTTTTTGTCATGAAACTTAAAACTGGAAATCCCCAATAGCAGCCTAAAGAGTATGTGATGATTACAAGATATCACTAACATAAATAACAGCTGAAAAGGGATTATACTTACAGAAATGCATATTGAGTGCTCTATGATAATTAACATAAAACTATAATTAAGATAATGTTATTCAAGCAGCAGAAAATCTGAATGGGAATGTTTAAGATGTGAAGGAATATGTGAATCAAAGTCCAGAGCTAGATTACAACATGTCTAAAACATGAATGCCTCAGTATAAAAAGAATAAAAAAAGGAGCAGAGAGCTTGTGAAATAAGGAAAACCAGTTAGCCTGTGTTTCCGAGCCAGACTCTCTGCTGCTACAGGTTGTCACTGTATACTGGTAACATCTAATCTAGAACATCAATGTTGATCCTGCTTCTTGCGGTGGCTGGCGGTCACCTCGCTATGGAGCCTGGGCAGGCCGAGGACACGTTGTAACTGTGGTATATGTATGTCACTAAGAAGCGGAGAACACTGTCAGTGCAACATCTTCATCATCTTACAGCTAAACACATCTTACAAACTATAAGTATTAAAATAGCCTTAACCTATGATGTATACTTTGGTTATATAATTGTATATGTCTATAAAATAAATTTGAAATTAAGAACAACATTTTGGATTGCCATCCAAAACAAAGTAGCACACCACATAATCAACAAGTATAACAATCACTTTGCTCAAGAAGTCTTTACCTGTATAATGATAGTACTCGCATAGTCCAAATATCAGGCTTGGGTTTTCACTAAGACCTGGATAAATACATTGAAAAAACTACCATTTATTATACCAACACAAGATTGCCAACACACACTACATAATCTGGACACACAGGGTGATCAGCTGCTTGGTGTTTGGAATGACCCTCTCTTGCTAAGTGAGGGGGAGCAAAGGAAACCTGGAATATTGCTTGCTACAGTATAGTGTTGAAACGGGCAGAGAAATGTGCTTTTCACAGGTCATGACTACTGACTCCATCTTGACGGGGACAAAACAACAACTGAAAGGAGGTGCAACCACAGTTTAGCAAATAAATTAACTTTCTACTAAACCTGGTATCTCAGTTACCTTGTTACATGCTATCAATGATGTAACAAGTCAAGCAACATTACCTTTCAAAAAGGTACAAAAGTCTACTCTTAAGCAACTTGAAAAGTGCAAGGCAGCACACATATATGTACATACACTTGTCACCAATGTTATGTACACAAGGGAATATTAATATGTCCAGTTTGTACAATGACATGGTGTATAAATGAGTTTCACTATGAGGTAATGCCCAACAGCTATGGACAAATGTAAATGTAACCCTACTTGCTAAGATGTCTCTACTATATACAAATCTAAAATATGCTCTTATAAAGAGGTGTGCAAAATTCTCCTAAAGGAATATGGTCCCAACACATCAAACACATTTCAGATGTCTAGACACTGCACACAAAACAAGCTGCTGGGGCCACATTCAGTCAGCTGAATTTTCTTTTCTTTTTTCCAGCAATGCACTGCCCACCAGCTTATGGAAATTCCAACTTTTCTCAACAACATGGGCTACTATCATTATAGGTTGGCCATTCTTCAATTTAGAATAGGTTCAGGTTCAGTTTTGATGGCGTCGAGGCCATCGCGGTACATTAGCGATGTGCGATTGACCATGTTGGCGAGGGAGGTGGCGATATCACCGTGATTGTCGTACTGGTTCTGGGGCTGCACAGAGCGGGCCAAGGCGTCTCCATTCCCTTGGTTTGGGTTCATCTGAGGGTTGGCCAACTTGCTGAACAGCAGCGCCTCGGAGGCTGCATCCAGGTCGTTGGAGTTCATGCGGGAGGTGTGAGGGTTGAGGCTGTTCATGGCGTTCATGACTTGCAGGGCAGCAGAAGGGTGGGGCTGGCGGGGGAAGCCTGGGTGAAAGGGGTTGATGGGGGCTTGGGGGTGCTGGGGGGGCTGGTGGGCTGGTAGGTGTGGGTGACTTCCTTCCCCAAACAACCGTGCCAAGTGGACTGGGGAGGCCAAGGAGGTAGCAAGGGGTGAGGTGAGTGCCCCGGGCAGCAAGCTCCCCAGCTGGGCGTGCTGGGAGTGGTGGCGCTGTGGGGGGCCACGCTGGGCCTGGGGCATCTGTCTCTGTTGCATCTGCCCTTGGCTAAGCTGATTGTGCAACTGGTTGTGTGGGGGTGGTGCCCTGTGGTGCCTTTGCTGCTGCTGCTGCTGTTGTTGCTGCAGGGCTGCGGCAGAGTGCTGGGTGGGGCTGGGGCACTGGAGGGGGTTCGGGTGGGGGTTGTGAAGGGGGTTGTGGGGGGGCGCCGGCCGTTGCATGGCGTACGGAGAATGGTGTGGAGGCGGTGCCACAGACGGGAGCTGAGGCTCCTTCTTGACTAAGGGCTGCTGCTGCTGTAATTGCTGTTGCTGTTGTTGTTGTAGTTGCTGCTGCTGCTGCTGTTGTTGTTGCTGCTGCTGCTGCTGTTGTTGCTGCTGCTGCTGCTGTTGTTGCAGCTGTTGTTGCTGTTGTTGCTGCTGTTGTTGCTGCTGTTGTTGTTGTTGTTGTTGCTGTTGTTGCTGCTGCTGCTGTTGTTGTTGTTGTTGTTGTTGTTGTTGTTGTTGTTGTTGTTGCTGCTGCTGTTCTTGTTGCTTTTGTGCATCTTGAAGATTTTGTGTCACATCCTCCTCCTGCTTTACAATCAGTTGTGGCTGTGGCTGCTGCTGCTGCTGCTGCTGCTGCTGCTGCTGCTGCTGCTGCTGCTGTTGGTCCTCTTCTCCCTGCGGCTGCTGTGGCTGCAGTGGGGGCTGGGTCGGTGACTGTCTTGGCAGTGCCCCTGAGTTTGGACTCTCTGGCGGTGGGGCCTCACCACTGCTTGCTGTGGTGGTGGTGGTACCGTTGGTGTTGTTAATACTGTCGTTGGCACTGGAGAGACTGAAGACCGGGGAGGTGAGGGAGGAGGAGGAGGAGGTGTGAGTCATACTGGTGAGGCAGGCAGACACCATGTTGGGGCCTAGGGGAGGAGTGGTGCTGTCCATGGTTGAAGGTGCCAGTCTAGCGTCCAGTGATCCGGGACTTCCAGCGGCAGGGCCCATGGCGTTGCCTGGTGTTGGGGGGGTGGGCAGGGGCAGGCCGATGGGGGTGGTGGCAGACGGTGTGGTGGAGGGGGTTTGGAGAGGAGTGGAGGGTGCAGGGGTGGAGGGAGCCGGGGTGGTGGCGAGGGGCGTGCTGGGGGCGGTGGAGAGGCTGCTGTTGTCCGGGTTGTCCATGGTGGGGGTAAGGCCGGACAGGATGCCAGACACGGTGGGAAGGGCTGGTCCGTTGGGCTTCATGGCCATGGCGTTGGGGTCCTCCTGGTGAGAGAAAGATCACAATGAGTTTCCATTTTAAATTTCTTGTTGGGTTTCAGTTTTGTGATAGCTAATTTCTAGTTAAACTGTTTCCCATTTAATTGAACTTCCAAATGAGATTATCCAAGTGTACATCTTAGTTTAAAAAAAATCCTCAATACACTTTTTTGTTTCAGAACTCTGCAGAGGTTTACCCTTAGACAGAGGCAGTATTTGAAGGGTAGCTCCCCCCAAAATGAATCGTCTATATACAGTCACTGCCTACCTTAGGACCGTAAAATAAATATAGTTACACCACATAATAGATGTTATAACTACCGCTATCTGAAAGTGTTGTTATATTTCTGCCATACAAAACTGACTGACTGAGTTCTGGACCACCTATACATGGATCCACTGCTGTCTAAGCGTTCATCTTAAAACTTATAAGTGATGAATCTAACTTTCTGTGACTTCCTGAGAACAGACACATGACAGCCACATTACTGGACCCAATTATTACACAGGGCGAGACAAAAGGTCATGATGAATACTATATGAAGACTGATGAGCCAATGAGAGACTCCGGCAGGTGTTTGTCTGTCATCAAAGTCTCCTTATTAAGATATATGAAACTTGTTAATGTAAATCCTTGTTAGGCAGGGTCTGTTTTTGGTGTAAGAATATGTGGCTATTTATTTAGCAAAGAAAATTTCATCTCTTCTACTGTCATTTATTATTTTTTTATTTGTGTATTTTTTTTACAGCAAGGGAGACAACTCAAAGGCAATTAAACAAAAAGGCAACAAAAACCCGTTAAGCGTCGCTCCCAATGTCACTCTTAGTATTTTTTTTCAGATAATGGGTAGAACAGATACTCCAATTACTTCATCCTTAAAATCCATCACGTGCAGTTACAAAATAATCCATGAATTTCAATAAGTGGTATGAGACTACGTGGCGGAAGTTTGTGATTGTACGTACACACACACACACACACACACACACACACACACACACACATACACACATACACACACACACACACACCCTTGACTACTACCACCAACGCCAACATGAGAATCACAGAAAATACTAACCCTCTGCATCTTGCTGGCTGGCTTGTTGTTCTCCTAAAAAAGATAAAGAGAGAGAGAACAATGAACACCAATACTACATGTGGAATACAGGACCGAATGCTGAACGGGGGCATGAGTTCTACGGGTCAGGGGGATACTGTGTGTGGTTGCTGTTACTGGTGAGGATCTTGATAAAACCACGCTAGTGAGGCCAAGTGATAATAGAAGTACACACATATCTAACATTCATGGAGAGGAAAAGATAAAGTTTGCATTTTGGATAATATTTTTTTTTCTAATATCAGATGTGTATAAGATCCTGTACTCTCTAGTTTGATATTCTGACTCACATGATAGCTGGTTCTTGAAAGTGTATCTAAGTAGCTGAAATACATAGCAAAACTTCCATTCTGGGGCCTAATAATCTGATCACTTTTTACCTAAACCACTCTTCCCTGGAAATACATAGCAAAATTTCCTTTCTGGTGCCTAATAATCTTATCAATTTTTACCTAAACCCCACTTTCCTGGAAATACATAGCAAAATTTCCTTTCTGGGGCCTAATAATCTTATCAATTTTCACCTAAACCCCACTTTCCTGGAAATACATAGCAAAATTTCCTTTCTGGGGCCTAATAATCTTATCAATTTTCACCTAAACTACTCTTTCCTGGACTCCCATTTTAATATTTACCAGACAAACTCTTCACTAGAATGTACTATATAGTCTCTTAAATAATGACTGGATCCTAAAATATGTCGTACAGTCAATAAATAGCTTGCTAACATCTGAAAATTATATCAACTCAAAAGATTTCTACTAATTGTATATTCTGATTCATCAGTAAACTACTAGACAAAACTTCCAGCCAAAGAAAGGAAGGAAATTAACTTATGAGGCAGAGATGAGCCTTTCCTAGCCTGTGAACCCTCTGTAAACACACTAATTATTTATGTTGTTCCCAAAAATCCTGCTATTCCTATCTGTCTGGGGCTTAAGAAACATCGCAGAATAGAATGTGCCAATGTGAAAATACACCTAGTGCTTGAAATGTGTAAATATGTCCATGCAGTAGTACATTGAAATTTATTGAGAGAAAACTGAATGAAGACTCTAGGTAGTAATCTTAGTGCAATGAGTGCCGGAAACTGGAGCAACACTGAAAAATATATGAACCAAGAAATACTTTGAAAAAGTGACAATAATACCCTACAATTGAAAATGAATGAGGACTTGAAAGTCCCTATACAGCAGGACTTGACTTTCACGGGGCGAGGATAACAAGGGGTGAGCCCACTTTTTCTTCCATACGAGGCGAGTGGAACAGTAAGCAACCAACACTTAGGTTTAATTAGGCTGGGGAACTGTATATTTTGAGTGATGTAGTATTTATTAAGAAGGCAAATTATAGTTCAAGTTGATGATTTTTTAAACGAGGGAACAAAACCAACATTTGATTAAGTTTAAGGCTTGGGAACTGTATTTTGAGTGATGCAGAATTTATAAACAAGGTAAATCATAGTTCACATTGATGAGTTCTTATATGAGGGAACAAAATAAGGCAGAAGTGTGTGATGGATCTTGCATAGCCTTGATTCATCATACAATTTTCTTCTATTACTTAAAGTCAAATGATGTACACGCAGTTTATCACAGTTTACCTTCTCATCCTTTTTTTTTCAAGCACTAATTTACCGATATGATAAAAAAAACACGATAATAATAATGATTACTGATTTTTTTGGAAGATGAAGACAGGAGCACCAAAAAAAAAAAAAAAAAAAAAAAAGGACCCCAGAGATTATTATTAAAATGTCTCGAACGTAAACATTTATTTATATACTTACCTATTTACTTATTTATTCCCGTGATGCTTAATGGAGTGACAATTAAGTAGTGAAAGTCAAGTCCCGCGTGCAGTGCTCTATAAGAAGGCACACGCACACACGCACGCACACACGAAAAAAATAAAAAAAACATTTACGCAACACCCAACATCATCCCTTTCTCACCTTGATCTTGCCTCCGCCGCCATACTTGTGCTCATTCTCTTTGAACATGGCAGTGTCCCGGAATACTACAGCTCTGATGACGCCTTTGATCTGCTCCTCCGGCCACGACCCCAGCAGGATCCTCTGGGGGCGGCCGCGACCCTTGGGCCTCATGTCGCCGGGCTCCTGCGAAGGGCCCAGCAGGTTGTGGACCCGGTTGGCGTACAGCACGAAAGTCGGGTACGGGATGTCGTACTTACGGGCAGCCTACGGGAAGAAGGCGGGTTAGGGGGGCATGGCTACTACTTCTACTACTATTATTACTACTACTACTACTACTACTACTACTACTACTTTACTCCTCCTCGTCCTCCTCCTCCTCCTCCTCTTCATTTCTTTTAATACGTATTGCATAAAAGTTCTTTCTCTCCTTCAGCGTTTCTTTTTATCGATGGGAGCTTTCCTCTGACATACTTGAAAGCCTTACCATATTGTGGAACTGAATATATTTTTATTTATTTATTAAGCAGTAGAAGAAGAGGGTCAATAGAAGTGGTCGTGTACAGTAGAAAAGGTCATGATTAGTAGTAGTGGTCGTAGTCAGTATAGAAAAGGTCGTGGTCAGTAGAGAGGTCATGGTCAATAAGTGGTCGTGGTCAATAAAAGTGGTCGTATCAGTAACAGTGGTCGTGGTGGCGTTGCAAAGGCTATCTCCGCGACCCTCAAATGAAGAATAGGTCGTGTGTGTCAGTTGAAGAGGTCGTGGTCGTGGTCAGTAGAAGAGGTCGTTAGAGTAGTCGTGGTCAGTAGAAGAGGTCGACAGAGTGGTCGTGGCTAATAGAAGAGGTCAGTATATAGAGTGATCGTGGTCAGTAGAAGAGGTCGATGGAGTGGTCGTGGCTAGTAGAAGAGGTCAGTATACAGAGTGGTCGTGGTCAGGAGTGGTCTTATTCGTACCTGTGAGAGCGAGAGGCCTTCCTTCAGCACGGCGTGGATAGCCTCCGCCATGGTTTCGGGCCGCCACGACTTGAGAGGCCCCCGCTCCCTGAACCTCAGATTCTGCAGCAAGGACTGGGTCTGGTTCCAGCTCTTCTGCCAGGCCGCCTGCACCTGCGCCTGGTACGTGTCTGTGGGCGAAGGGAACAGGAATTAGCGGCGGAAACAGGTGGAGTAGAGGACATCAAAAGAAAAACAAGAAAAAATAATAATTACACACACAAATAAAAATTACACGTCTCTCTCTCTCTCTCTCTCTCTCTCTCTCTCTCTCTCTCTCTCTCTCTCTCTCTCTCTCTCTCTCTCTCTCTCTCTATGCTTAGAAGAAAAATGATAAGGCTAAAGTTACTATGAAAGTTATTATGTTAGTCTGTTTTGTGTACTTTGGCAGTTATTGGAGAGATAAATAGATAGGTGGGTAGACAGATAGTATACGAAAATCGGTTACCGGCGTAAATATGAGAAAGAAACGTAAGCAAAACTGAATAATGAAAATGACCATGAAAAGAACAACAACAGTAACAAAGGTAATGATAATAATACAAATAATAAAAAAAGAACAAAACTAAACTCAAACGACAACACAAAGGAATAATAATAAAAAAAATAATATAAAAAACAAAAAATCAAACAAAAGGGAAACGGAATAACGAAAACCATGAAAACAACAGCACCAATAAAATCAATAGAAGCAATAAAAAAACCCAGAACAATAAAACCAAACAAAAACAAAGGCCAAGGCAGGTGCCCGGTCAACAAACGTCCAGAGGATAACAATAATAATAAGGAAGAGGCTTTGGCAGGATGGTTCTATCTGATGACATCCGTAATGATCCATACAGCTGGTGGCGGCGTGTGTGTGTGTGTGTGTGTGTGTCACTATACAACTATACGGCTGGTAATCTCACACATGCATTCATACGTCGTAATTCTTTCCTTCTATACAATGAAATGCTCTTTGTATAATAACGGTCTGTATAAAATTGTGGTCACCCGGATGCTGCCCCGCCCTGTGTCCCGGGGTGGTAATGGGGACTCATCCACCGCCGGGTCAGTGCGACGGAGATGATCACTGAGGTCACGCGCGTGTAAAGTGTATGACCTCCAACTTAATCTTTATATCATTATCATTACTGTTTTTGTTTTTGTTGTTGTTGTTGTTGTTGTTGTTGTTGTTCTTACTGTGTGCTGTATATAGCCTACCTGTGTGTGTGTGTGTGTGTGTGTGTGTGTGTGTTATTCGTGTCTATTGTTACGACTGACGAAAAAAACCCGACATACAACGAAAAAAGAATAAAAACCGTGAAAATCGAGAGAGAGAGAGAGAGAGAGAGAGAGAGAGAGAGAGAGAGAGAGAGAGAGAGAGAGAGAGAGAGAATCACCCACCAGCGTTCCTCATCCCCCCCCCTCCCTTCCTCCGTATGTGTCGGTCGCATATAATAATTGCATGACGACATTTGACGGCAATTAATGTGAAGGGAAGGGAGGAGGGTGGGGAGGGAGGGGAAGGCAGCTGCGGCGGCGTCCACAGTATCCAACACATATTTCACACGGGAAGACACACAGATGGTAGACTGACCACCACCATGACCCCCCAACCCTCATGTGTCCCCTGTGTCCCCTCCCTCCAGCCTCCCTTCCTCCCCCCCCCCCCCCACCTGTCCTCTCTCCTATCTTCTGTCTCTGTCTCTCTTTGTTTCATTCTCCTTCCCATCCTTCCTTTCTTTCTCTCATTTTCTCTCCTTCACTCTTTTTGCCAGTACCTCTTTTGCCTCTCTCTCCTCCTCCTCCTTCCCTTATCTGTCTCCTTTTTCATCTGCTTCCCCGTCTTTTCCTCCCTTTCCTTCTCCTCATCCCTCTCCCCTTACATGTTTCCCTCTTCACCTGGCCTCCTCCTCTCCGTTCCTCCTATAACCCTACTCTCTCTCCCTCCAGCATCCCTCCCTCCCCCTCCACCACCAACCTGACTGATCCGTGTTCTGGTCCGGTCAATCAATCAGTCAGTCAATCACTCAAGCAAGCCAAGGACAGATACGTGTGTGCCGCGCTTACGATAAAGGCTAAAAAAAAGAGAAAGTTTAAAAAAGAGAGAAAGTGGGAGGTATAGAGTGGATGATGTGATAAGTGGATGTTTGTGTGAGTGTTTGCATGTGTTAGTGGAAAGTTTGAATTAGTGCGATAGTTTGGTTCTTGTTTTTTAAGATTAGCATACCTGTATTTTTTAATCAATAGGTGGAGTGATAAAATAAGAACGCACAGGTGAAGTATGTAATTTAACCTCACTTTTACCTTTCCCCTATCCCTTTCCTTCACACACACACACACACACACACACACACACAAAAAAAAAAAAAAAAAAAAAAAAAAAACCCTGGCTCGTCGTTATTTGTTCCCTCGGTTCACTGAAGGATAATTGAAAGTATACGTAGATTTTTTCCCGCCTTATTTAATAACACAATCAAGTAGAGAAAACAAAAACAAAAAGGGAGATCGATAAGGTAAAGAGATGGAAAGGCTGTGACATCTTATGGAAGGAAAAAGAAAGGACGTAAGAACCATGCATACTTACATATATACATACATACATTCATACATACACACAAACATGCATTCATACTAAAAAAAAACCTCCATATAAGAATAACTTCATTTTCTAACTTTCCCTCCCTTCCTGCTCTCCTATTTACACATACATACATACACATACATGCATGCAGTCATACTAAAAAACCCTTCCATATAATAATAACTCCTTTTTCTCTCTTTCTCTCTCTCTCCCTCTCTTCCTGCTCTCCCATTCATAGTCTCGCCTTCTCCTCAATCACCGGGGCCACAAAAATGAGGTAATTACGACCTTGGAGCGGGCAACAATAGGCATTACAATATTATATCGTGACCAGACCTCATTTTGCGCGAGGGCGGCAAACAAAACTCGGCAGCACTCAATGTCGTGTTTTCATTTGTTTGAGATAATCACGAGAGCGGACAACCCACAATTTGGTACACACACACACACACGGGCGGATCCTCCCATTGCTTAGTCAGAATCTCATGTGCTTTGTTTGCTGCTGGGATGGTAATAGTAGTAGTAGTAGTAATAGTAGAGGAGGAGAAGTTACAGGAGGAAGCGAAAGAGGAGGAGAGAGGAAAGAGAGCAAGGAGGAGGAAGGAAGAAAAAGACACCTCTATAGACGAAGGGATGAAGATGGAGAAAAAGGAAGGATTTATAAACGTCACAGGAGGATAAGGAAGCAGGGAGGGAACAAAGACGACCCGAGGAAAAGAGGGCGATGGAGGAGAAGAAGCAGCAGGGGGAGGCGCAGAAGTAGGAGAAACAAGACAGCAGAAGCAGCAGCAGGAGTTTCCGTGACGTGAGTGAGTACCCGCAGCGGAGGCCTGGATGTGGAGGAGCCTTGATACGGTCCTGCCTCCCCATTCTTGTCAATTATTTTCGCATATATTATGATAAGACAAACTTGTGGGCAAACTGCGTAAAATTACTCCACAAAAATTACCTGTCCATTGTTGGCCCTGATGGCTCCACATCCTCCCATAATTCTCCGGCGAACTTTTTCCATTACAAAGGAACAATGCCGCTCCCTAAAAATGAGGAACAGTATTTTGCTCAGCCGAGGCAGGGCAGTGGCGAGACAGATGGCCACGGGCTGAGGGATCGGGATGGTGGTGGTGGTAGTGGTAATGGTGGATGTATTGATGGTGGTGGTGGTGGTATGGGGGTAGTGGATGTATTGGTGGTGGTGAGGCAGTTTTTGTTGTTGTGGTTGTGTGGTGGTGGTAGTTGTGGTGGTGGTGGAGGGGTATGTTGTTATTGTTGTTCTGCCTCGCTTTTTTCTCACGTTCCCGAAAAAAAAGGATAATAAAAAAAGAAAGAAGGATGAAAGGCAAAAAGGAGAAGAAAGAGGAGGAGGAGGAGGAATAGGAGAAGCACGAGCAGGACGAGGCCGAGCAAGAAGATAAAAAGGAAAAGAAAGAAAGGAAGAAAACGAAAGGAAGGTGGAAGGCTGTCGTGTAAGTGTTTCTCCCTCCCACACAACAGAACGAAGAGTAAGAAGAAAAAAAACATCAACAAGAAAAAAATGGAGAAAAAAAAATGGTGATGGAGAAGAGGGAAAAGAAGAAGAGGAAGCAGAAAAGGAGGAAGAAGGTGGGGGGTGAGGTCGTCTGTATGTTTCAATTAGGGTCTCGCGTAGCAGAGCCTCAGTCCGCGGAACCAGAGCCTTGCCACCCTGGACACTCCACCGAGGAACTTTTTACATTAAAACTTCGGCCAATATATTTCAATTACACATACACAAAAACTTCAATAGCCGTGACTGTCTCCTCTTGAGCTCCTCCCGGTCACCTTGCATCCTCCTCCTCCTCCTCTTACTTTTTCTCCTCTTATTTCTTTTCCTCTTACTCCTTCCTCCTCTAATTTTACTTCGAGATCATGCCTTTTCTACTCCTCCCCCTCCTTTTCCTTTTATTCTTTCTCCTTCCTCCTCTAATTTTACTTCGAGATCATGCCTTTCCTCTTCCTCCTCTTTCTATTTTCTGCTAATTTTACTTCAAGTTCTTATGCCTTTCCTCCTCCTCCTCCTCCTCCTATTCTTACTCATTCTGCTCTTTCCCTTTCCTTTAATTTCACTCAAAGCTCTTATGCCTTTTTTGTATAAGAGAATGAAAAGAAGGTAGAAGAGGAGGAGGAGGAAGAAGAATGGTGGGAAGGGATGGGGACGGAGGAGGAGAAACATGTAATAGAAGGAGAAAGATGATGATGAGGAGGAGGAGAGGGACAGGAATGAACGAGGAAAAAGCGTGATATCGGGAGACACGTGTTGAATGTCATATTTGTATACGAAACATTTAATGAGTTCCTGACGGTTTGGCTGACCCGGACATCGCCTGACATCCCTTACTTGTGTCCTGCAAATAACCCTTTTCCTCCTCCTCCTCCTCCTCCTTCACACACACACACACACACACACACACACACACAAGCAGGTAACCCACACGGAACACATAAGGTACGTGTAACATAGTAATTTCCACCAACCACAAAGCCCCGTCACACACACACACACACACACACATAAGGGAAGGCAACAACCTGTCTTTTGTAAACGCCAAGACGACACAAAACACGAGAGAGAGAGAGAGAGAGAGAGAGAGAGAGAGAGAGAGAGAGAGAGAGAGAGAGAGAGAGAGAGAGAGAGAGAGAGAGAGAGAGAGAGAGAGAGAGAGAGAGAGAGAGAGAGAGAAATATATAATCAGCATAATTCCTTTTGATGCATGAATACAATTGCGCCTTGAAATTTTCTGATGTTAACCTATCCTCTTGCCCTCCCTCCCCCCTCCCTCCCTCCATCTTCTCTCCTCCCTCCCTCCTTCTCTCCTTCCCTGTCTTATTGTCCTTCACGATAAAAAGACATGTGCAAAGAACGAGAAAAAAAAAATTGACGGGGTAAAAAAATAATAAAGAATTGTAATATCTATTCTTCAGGCGAGAGCGAGAGAGAGAGAGGGGGGGGGAGGGAGGGGGTGTGGGGGAGGGAGGGGGGTAGAGGCTTTTGTCCCTTTAGGTCCATAGTTCTTAGCGGCCATTAGGCATTCATGACCTTTAGCGGGCCTTGCGAATATTAAAATGGCCGGCCCCGACAGACAGAGAGGCCAAAATAATGGTCTGTGACATTTATTCAAATTATCCTCAGCAGCCGTAGCGTATTGTGGACGAGGCGACGAAGGTCAGTCCTCCTCCTCCTGCTCCTCCTCTATCCCCTCCTTCCTCTTCCTCCGCTTCAACCTTGTCCCGTCACTTCCTTCGTCCTCGCCCCTCTAAGCTGAGAGTTGTCGGGGCATGGTCGGGGAATTGTCGGTATTCTCAGACGCTTCCGCCTCTCACATCAACCATTTCCAAAGTCCAAAAAGGAGGTCAATCGGGTTCTAATGACTTTCTTTAGATTCGCGGTATAGCAGAAGGGTCATACTACCACCAGAGTCATAAGACTACCCATGGAAGTGCCCCAAACTCCCACGAAAGCCTTGTCAAATATCCCCTTCAGCTTCTCCATCCCACCTCCTATCACCTTCCCTTTCTATTCCTTGTTCCCTGTAGTTCATCTCCCGGGCCCCTGAAGTCCTCCCAAGCATCCTCTCATCCCTGTTTCTTCGATTCCTTTCTCTTATCAGTTCGCTGGCTCGTTTTGTTCTAGGTTTTCCATCCATTTTTTTGTCATCTTCGGTTTCTCTTTACCTTCCCCAGTTCACGGTCCTCTCTAGCTCTTCCTGCTCTCCTCTCAGCCTCTCTGCTCCCTCGACCTCCCTTGCTAGCCCCCACCGCCGCCCTCACTCTCTCCCTGTCTCCCTTCCTGCCAGCTTCTCCCTTCATTCCCTCCCTCTCTCCCTCCCTTCCCGGCCAGGCCCCAGCTGCCTCTATACTCACTCCACCATCATTTAACCGCTTGCCTTACAGGAAAAAAAATGTCAGTCATCTAATTAGCATATTACAATATTATTATCCTATTAGCGTATTCAAACGGCATTCACGATGGATTGTCCCCCTTTACTATTGTTGCAGCCGGTCCTCCCCTCCTCCCTCTCCTCTCCTCTTTCCCCTCCTCCTCCTCCTCCTCTTCCTGGGGGGCGGGTCACCTGGCGCAGGTACCCGGAACAACCATTACCTGGCACAAGACGGTCATTACGCTTTGACAGAATAAGAATAATAACGTGCATTATAAACACCCGGAATCCGCGAGTCTGCGAATGAAGCGATCGAGAAAACAAAATAGAATCGCTGATGCAATTCCGGGGCGGTTTTGGCGGCGGCGGCGGCGGTGGCGGGCACTCCATCATCGTATTCCGCCGTGACTGATATAAATTACTTCTCTTATTGTTCTACGGTCGCGCTCCGCCGAGGTGGGATGGAAGCTTTGTAAACGGGCCGGAAATCAAATGGAAATTATTGAAACGTTTGCCAAGTGCATTATTAGGGCCCGAGTGATTAGTGGCTATGTCTTGTGCTTTGTGTCCTGTGTGCGTGTGTGTGTGTGTGTGTGTGTGTGTGTGTGTGTGTGTGTGTGTGTGTGTGCCGTGCGTGTTTGTTGGGGTGCTAATGTGCTATAAAGACTGACTTTCTCTTTCTCCCTTTTATTCCTTTTCCTACTTCCGACTGACTTTTTTCTCCCTCTCCCTTTTTCTCTTTCATTCCTCTTCCCCCTTCCATCTCCTATTCCTTTTCTTTCTTTTCCCATCTCAATTTTTATTCAACTGTATTTCCTCTTTCTTCTCTTCATCCTTCTTTCTCTTCGATTCCTCCTGTTCCTCCTTCCTCTTCCCTTGTCATTTATTCCCTTCGGCATTCCCTCCTTCTCCTCCTCCTCCTCCTCCTCCTGAGACACATTACATCTTCATCCGGTGTGTGTATGTCTCCTCCTTCTCCTCCTCCTCCTCTCCCCCTCTTCACGGTCGACAGAAGAAGGCCTCCACGCTATCAAAAATCAAATCTAGGTGCATCAGAAAACGAGATGCGACCTGCCCGCCTACAAATTATCCTATTTATCGAAAGGCCTCGAAATTACAGAGGACGGGAGAGAGAGCCATCCATCTCTCTCGTCTCTCATATTATCTTTTTTTTGCCTCTCTCCCTCTCTCGCTCGCTCGCTCCTTCCTTCCTTTCCCGCGGGCTGAAGAAGAATAAGCGTCCGGCAGATTACCTCAACAGTTTAGCGGACCGAGCTCACCGTCACCCTCACTCCATTATCCGTCATTTTCTGTTATCATATTGAGTCGTAATTGTAATACTGCCTCCCCCCCATCCTCCCTGTCTCCCTCCTCCTCTACCTCTCTTTCTCCGACCCGCTCCAGCCAGCTCGTCCCTCACCCGCCTTTCTCTCTCTCTCCCTCTCTTATACCCACCTGCCCACTACTACTACTACTACTACTGCTACAGGGAAGGAAGAATATCAGAAGAGAGGGATGGAGGAAAGAAGAGAAAAGGAGACTGGCAGAGGACAAGAGAGAAGGAGAGAAGAAAGAGGAAGAGAGAGGAGGAGAGAACAAGTGAAAGAAGGAAGAGATCGAACGAGAGAAAACACAAAACGAGATTACTACTACTACTACTACAACTACTACTACTACTGATACTACGTTTGAAGATGCATAATCGAAGAAACACAACCCTCTAACTCCCTTAACATTCCCACCACCACCACCACCACCACCCACTTAGCGCCCGCAGGAAGCCTCTATTAAGCCCACCGCAGCACACACCACAACCAGCACCGTCAGGAAGTGTTTAGGCGCCACAATTTACCACACTGAAGACAAACCATAACGAGGAGGAGGAGGAGGAGGAGTCACAGTCGGCGATTTTCTTCTAACAGGAAATGCGTTGAGTAATGAGGTAAATCTAGTTCGCCATCATTCCTTCCTCCACCTCCTCCTCTTCCTCCTCCTCCTTCTCTTCCTCCTCCTCCTCCTCTTCCAGCTTATAACGGGAGGGTGTAATCGGTTTTTTCGCCCTGCAATTAGGCAAAGTTTGTGTCTGAATCTAAATGTTACTAATCTAAGTGTTACTGTAGTGTTACGCGTTACGCAGTTACGACGCCGCGCCAATGTCGGAAAATGCTAGTCGTTTAATTAGAACTAAGGCGTGTTTTGCTGTCAGACCTCCCCCCCCCCTCCCCCCGGTGAATGTTTGTTTGTCTGTTTGTTTGTGTTTTTACTCTTTTTTTCCTTTTCGTTCTCCCTGTTTCCCTTTCTGTCTCTGTGTTTCCAGTTTTATTTTCTTCCTTTCCTTCTGTTTTCTTTCTAGTTTCTTTTCTTCCTTTTCTTCTTCCTCTCTTCCTCCTTTCAGTTCTTATCTTCCTTGTATTAAACGCTTATTTTTTTGTCTTCCTTCCTTCTCTCTTTCTCGTTGTGTGTCTTGTTCTCTTTTCTTCATTTCCTCCTCCTCCTCCACCTTTCTTCTCCTCCTCTTCCTTTTCTTCCTACTTCTTAATATTGTAGTTGTTCTCCTTTTTCCTCTCCTACGTAACTTTTTTTTTTACATTCACCATTTAATTTCTCCTCCCCTTCCTTTCCTTCCTACTTCTCCTCCTCCTCCTTTTCTTCTTCCACTTTGTAACTTTTTTTTCTACATTCAGCTTTAGTTTCTTCTCCTCCTCTTCCTTTTCTTCCTCCTCCTCCTCTCCGCTGTCCACCACAGGGTACAGCACCGCTATGCTAACTTGCCTATGTCCAAAACGTACCTTAATTAAACAAGTAATTAAAAAATTCCTCGTGAAAATGCTGATGGAAACTGCACTTCGAGACGGCGAATGGCGGAAAGTTGAGTTAGGGGAGAGCGCCCCCCTCCCTCGCTCCCCCTTCGTTTCAAGAGTCTCCCCCTTCCCCATTTACCTCCCCAGCCCCTCCTCCTGCCCTCCCTAATGTTCCCTTCCCCCCACTTTCCTCCCTGTCTTTTATTTCTTCCTGTCTTCACCTTTTCTTGTTTCTCTTTCCTTATTTTATTTTCTATCTCGCCATTGTTTTCTCTCTCTCTCTCTCTCTCTCTCTCTCTCTCTCTCTCTCTCTCTCTCTCTCTCTCTCTCTCTCTCTCTCTCTCTCTCTCTCTCTCTCTCTCTCTCTCTCTCTCTCTCTTCGGTCTTTTCCTTCTCTCATACTCTGTTTTTCTTCTTCCTTCCCGCTCCTCAGTTATTCTCTTTTCCTCTTCCTCTTCTCCTTCCTTTTCTTCTCTTATTCTTCCTTCCCTGCCTTTTAGAACCCTACTTTTCCTGTCTTCTTTCTCTCTCTTTACACCCTTTCCTTCCCTCTTCTTCCCTTTTCATTCCCTCTTCTTCTCCTTTCCTTTCCTAGTTCTTAGTTGTCCTCCCTCCCTTTCCCTTCCTTCCTTGAGTCTACTCTTCCTTGACTCTACTCTTCCTCCATTCCCTTACAACCTTACGTGCCCTTTCCCCTCCCACCTCTTCCTCCCTTAATCCCACTTCTCTCCTTTCCCTTCCATCCTACCTTATGTGTCCCCTCCTCTCCCTTCCCCTCTCTCTCTCCCTCTCTCAACTCTTCTCTTGGTTCCCTGCTCTCCCTACCTCACCCTTTCGCTCAGTTCACTCCCTATTTTGGTTATCTCCCTCCCTCCCCCGCTTCCTCCTCTCCCATTTCTTTTCCTCTCCCTCTCTGCCCATTAGGTTTTCTGGTTGCCTGTTTCTCTTCCTCCGCGGTCATTTGCTCGAGTTCTTCTAGTTTATTGTCTCTTCTTTTTTTCCCGTTGTCAGGGATTGATTTTCTTTCCTTTTGTTTTATCTAGATTTTATCGTTTGAGTTTTCTTTGTCCATATTCGCAATTTTCTCAAGGGTTTCGAAGACGTATGTGTAAGGTTAGCGGATTCCTTGTCTGTATGTATGTTAGTCTCTCTCTCTCTCTCTCTCTCTCTCTCTCTCTCTCTCTCTCTCTCTCTCTCTCTCTCTCTCTCTCTCCCCTCCTCTCGAAAACCATCATGCTGAACTATTTCCGTCACAAGAGCTGTCGTGGTTTCGCAGGAAAATGCTGACAAGTTTTGACATATGCAAGAAAGGAAAGGCCAGAAGGGAGGGAGGGGGGAAGGGAAGGAAGAAAAGCAGAGGACGAAAGGGAGAAGGAGAAAAGCTGAGGACGAAAGAGGGAGAGGAGGGAAAGGGAGAGAAGGACGAGGATGAAGAAGAAATGGAAAAGGACGAAAGAGAGAAAGAAGAGTGAGAGAGGATGAAACAGGAAGGAAGGAAGGGATGGAAACAAAGGGAGAGAAGGAAGAGGATGGATGAAGAAGGGATGGAAGAAGAGAACTAGAGGAAATGAGCAGCGAGAGAGGATGGAAAAAGGAAGGAAGGGATGGAAAGGAAAAAAGGGCTGAGTCTAAAAAAATAAATATGTAGAGAAAAGATTGTGAAAGTGGATGTTACCCTGATAAAGAAAAGTAAAAAATGGATAAAGAAAGAAAGAAAGAAAGAAAGAAAGAAAGAGAGGGATATGAAGATGAAAATGGAGAACGAACAACATGAAAAAGAAAAAATATATATATCAAGGGCGAGAAAATAAATAATAAAAAAGTTAAAATCAAGAAGAAAAAGAGAAAAAGGAAAGGAAGGCAAGGAATAGAAGTGGAAGAAAGCAACAAAACTATGAAGAAAGAGAAGAAAATTAAGACACAAGTAAGGGAGTATAGAGGAAAATGGAAGTAAAAATAAATATAAAAAAGAAAAAATGAAAAGACAATTAAGAAAACATAAAAAAGAAATCAAAAACAATGACAAACAAAACTAAGATAACAGAGTAGAGGGAAGTGAAACGATCGTGATATGAGAGTTAGATAAGAACAAAATCACTAAAAAAGAACAGTACAAGATAACGATGATAAGGTGTTAGTATTAAGTGTGTAGGGTGACAGGTAAGGGTGATAATGCTATAACACAGGTAAAGGCAGTGGCGGCGGTGATAGTGATGGTGGTGGTGGTGGTGGTGGTGGTGAGATCGCGAGTTCGTCATTTCTTTTCTCTCTGAGCCGAATAAACAAAGGGAACGAAACCTCCAATAAGACCAGACAGAAGAGCAAATGAGAGAGAGAGAGAGAGAGAGAGAGAGAGAGAGAGAATGTATATGCGCTGTGTGTGTGTGTGTGTGTGTGTGTGTGTGTGTGTGTGTGTGTGTGTTCGCAGCCTCCAAACTAAACAAGAGAATGAAAGAGGTCCACCCTCCCCGCCACACACACACACACACACACACACACACACACACACACAAACACACACACACACACTACTTTGTAATCTGACTCCATTAAAATCACATTAATGAACATCAAGTGTATACGCATTCACAATTAGGCAAACTTACTTGTGAGTAGAGCAGACAGAATTATTCACAGCTCTAAATGCATTTCTTTCACTCCCTCTCCCTCACTCTCTCCCTCCTCTTCCTTTGCCTGCAGTACCTCCATCCCTCTCTTTGTTTCTCCCTCCTCCCTCCTCTCCATTTGCCTGCAGTACCTCCATCCCTCTCTGTTTCTCCCTCCTCTCCCTTTTCCTGCAGTACCTCCATCCCTTTCTCTCTCTCTGCTTCTCCCTCCCTCCCAAGCGTTTCTCTCTCTCTCCCTCTTTCTCTTCGTCGGGGCAACACAGAAGCATAAGTTTTCCATTCGTTAAATTTTAAACGGGGAACTATTGTCAAGTGCAAAGTTCATTTTGGGAAACGCCGCCCATTAAAATGTGAGGGAGACTGCGCGGGTTCCTTAATGGGCCTGATGGGGAGAGGAAAAAAAGGACCCACGAAAATGTAGCTCCGCGGCGATGCTACGTAGATACTCTAAACAGCATTGTGGTAACCTTTGCTGCTGTTGTCCGTGGGTGGTGGTGCTGTGGGTGCTCTCTCTCTCACGATCTAACCTAACCTAACCTAACCACCACTAACGTTAACCACTATAACTTCTACTACTACTGCTACTACTACTACTATGACTACTACTACTACCACTACTACTACTACTACTTCACCTGCCATCAAACTTCCTCTTAAATCGAGCTCATGTATTTTGCCCTCAAGGTGACTGGCTGGATGGGAGGCGTCGGGGGTCACTAGCGAGGTTAGGGCGAGGTCAGAGGTCATTGCAGGGGCGCGGGGAGGGAGAGAGAAAGGAAAAGAAGAGGGAGGGAGGGAAACGGGAGGGAAACAATGGAGATGGAGGGAAAATCGAGCGGATGGGGAAGTGATTAGGAAGCATCGGAGAGAGAGAGAGAGAGAGAGAGAGAGAGAGAGAGAGAGAGAGAGAGAGAGAGAGAGAGAGAGAGAGAGAGAGAGAGAGAGAGAGAGAGAGAGAGAGAGAGTTGGAGAAAAGGCAAGTAAGAGAATGGATGATATGGGAGAGAGAGAGAGAGAGAGAGAGAGATGGGAGGTATTGGTGGTCGGGCACAATATTCCTAAATGCTGACATTAACTATTAATATAACTCGAAGGAGGAGGAAGAGGAGGATTAGGAAGAAGAAGAAGAGGAACCACTGAGCTGACCACACACGCACACACACACACACACACACATACACACACACACACACACACCTAGACACTTTTCTCCTCTAATTCACCCTTTAAAAGAACTATGGGAGAGGGAGAGGGCGGGCGAGACAGCGAGAGAGAGGGAGACGAAGAACTAGACTAGAGTGAAAGAGGAGGAAGAAGGGAAAGAGGGGGAGACTGAGGGAAGTAAAAGAAGTTCTATATAAAAACAAGAGGCAACCTTCACCTACGCCTTCACCATCCACCTATAATCACCACTCATCAATAATAAATCGGCGGGTTAGCGTCCGTCCACTCACCGCCGCCGCCTCCGCTTTCCCGCGGCTCCACGCCCTCACAAAAGTCGCACGAGAGAAGGAGTCGCGTGGTGCCGGGCGTGAGGGGCTGGGGAGGGCTGGAAAGGGCGTGGGAGGAGGAGAAAGGAGAGAGAAACGGCTTTGTGGATTGCTAGGATAGGGAAGTGAGGGGAAAGGATACGGAAGGTGAGGAAAGATGAAGGGAAGGATATGGAAGTGATGCAGTGAGAGGAAGGATTAAGGAAGGAAAAAAGATGAATGGAAGGGGTGAATAAGGAAAGGAAAAATGAAGTGACGGGAAACATATGGAAGGAGAGGAAAGAGAACGTGAGCGAAAGAAGGGAGGAGAGGAGAAATGAACGAATAGGGGAAAGATAAAGTGAGGGGAAGAAAGAATGATAGGAGAGATGAAGGGAATGAAAGGGAAGGGAAGGAATGCAAGATATGTAGGTAGGAATGCATGGGAGGAGAAAGAGGGGAAGGAAGAGGAAGGAGAGGAGGATAAACGAAGGGAAGAGAAGGACAAGGTCGTGGGTGGAAGGGAAGGGAAGCGTGTGAGGCTTTTATGTGGGTTAGGTTGTGAAGAGGAGGAGGAGGAGGAGGAGGAGGAGGAGGGGCTGCGAGGGCGTGGACCAGAGGCGGCGGGGCGTGGCGGGGCGGGATGGGGGCAGCCACGGGCCAGGTATTGTTTACACCTGAGCATCGGACAGGTACTCGGCTGCCTGATTACCTGGGCTGCAGGGGGGGGGCCTGACTGACACCCCTCCCCCTACACACACACACACACACACACACACACACACACACACACAATAATTACAGATTCATCATTGCCTAAGGCACACAAACCCCCCGCTGTCGAAATACCATTCATGAAAAATTGAGTGAGTGTGTGCGCGAGTGAGCCGGTGTGTGTGTGTGTGTGTGTGTGTGTGTGTGTGTGTGTGTGTGTGTGTGTGTGTGTCGAGGCCGGTGCCCCTCACGCCCGGGGAGAACACGACTCTATCATACTTATGCAGATGAACAATCAGCATTAATAGCTGCCCGATTAGTCAACCATCACAAATGGATGAGAAATTTACTTTTTACATCCACCGAGAGCGTCCATGGAGGATCGAGGCTGAGGGGGGGGGGGGCGAAGGATGGGGAAAGAAACGAAGCTATTTGGGGGAAAGAGAAGGCAGAAGAGAAGGGAGGGAAGAAGAGAGAAGGGAGAGAGAGGAGGAGTGGGGAAGGGAACGAAGCTTTTGGGGAGAAAGAGGAGGCAGAAGAGAAGGGAGGGAAGAAGAGAGAAGGGAGAGGGGGAGTGGGGAGAGGAACGAAGCTTTTTGAAAGAGGAGGCAGAGGAGAAGGGAGAGAGAGGGGGAGTGGGGAGAGGAACGAAGCTTTTGGGGAGAAAGAGGAGGCCGAAGAGAAGGGTGGGAAGAAAAGATAAGGGAGAGAGAGGGGGAGTGGGGAGAGGAACAGAGCTTTTTGAAAGAGGAGGTAGAAGAGAAGGGAGGGAAGAAGAAAGAAGGGAGAGAGAGGGGGAGTGGGGAGAAGAACGAAGCTTTTTGGGGGAAAGAGGAGGCAGAGGAGAAGAAAGAGATGGAGGGGGGAGAGGAATGAAGCTTTGGGGGAGGAAGAGAGGCCGAAGAGAAGGAGAGGAGAACGGAGAGAGTGGGAGAGGGAGAGGAAGAATGAGGGGCGGGAAGGGTCGTGTCAATATGAAACAGCCGCGCATTCTCTGTTGCCTCAGTACCTCGCTTTCTGTTGTTATACATTATTTACATTCTGCTGTACCAGCCACGATACCACAGAGAAGAGGAGGAGGGAGGAGAAAAGTAGGAAGAAGGAGAAAAGAAGAAGAGGAGGAGGAGGAGAGACGGAGGAGAAGAGAGTGAGACAAACAGAAGAGTAACAACAAACAGGCAGATGAAAATAAACAGCGAAATTCATGCCGCAACGAAATCTAAATTCATAAAAAGAAATAATAAACAAGTGCAACGAACATCTGGGGAGAGAGAGAGAGAGAGAGAGAGAGAGAGAGAGAGAGAGAGAGAGAGAGAGAGAGAGAGAGAGAGGCGATTTTAGGAGAATAAAGAAATATGAGATAGGGATGAACATAGATCAACGCCTCTCTCTCTCTCTCTCTCTAACAACAACACCTTAACAGACAAGCAATAAACATATCATCGAGTCATCAATCAAGGAAGAAGAAGAAGAAGAGGAAGAGGAAGAAGACGAGGAAGAAGAAGAAGACGAGGAAGAAAAAGAAGATAAACGAAGACACAAACGTAGATAGTGACTGATTGACTGAAAACGATGAAAAAATAAGAATAAAAGAAAGAAGACGAAGAATATGAGGAAGAAAACGAAGACAAATATGAAAGAAATACACGAAAGAATTGACAGAAGAAAAAAAAAGAAAACATTGAAGTAGAAGGAGAAAAAGAAGTCGAAAACGAAGTAGAAGAAAAGAGAACACGAAGATGATAATGAAGAAGAAAAAGAAGACAAATACGAAACGAATATAAGAAAGAACTGGATTAAGAAGAAGAAGAAAAAAGACAACATCGAAGAAGACGAAAAAGAAGCCGAGCCGAAGAAATATGAGAAAAGAGAAAATGATAATAATAATAATAATGAAGAAAAAGAAGAGGAAGAGAAGAAAAGGAGGACAAAGAGAGGGAGAGAGAGAGAGGAGCAGCTGGTGACTGGCCCATCAGAGAGACCGTCGAAATAACACTAATTATTGATAACGTATTGATCACCTCCTTACCTGGACACGAGAGAGAGAGAGAGAGAGAGAGAGAGAGAGAGAGAGAGAGAGAGAGAGAGAGAGAGAGAGAGAGAGAGAGAGAGAGAGAGAGGTTATATTTTCTACCTGCTCCTGTTTATAGTTTCGTCTATGTTTAGTCTTCTTGTTTATCCTTCCATCTGTCCGTCTGTCTCTCGCCACCTCCTGATACACCAACACCTTTCTTCTTCTTCCTCCTCCTCCTCCTCCTCCTCCTCCTCCTCCTCCTCTTCTTCTTCCTCGGCCTCCTCTTCTATGTATCCTTTCCTCATTCAGCATCCCAGCATGAACGTGTACACGCCTCGCTGAGCACACACACACACACACACACACACACACAAGCTGCTACTCGCGCCCTAACACCAACAAGGTACACACACACACACACACACACACACACACACACACACACCCGCGACAAAAATCACTATGCTATTATTGTCTTAACCATCTCCCTCCCACTACCGTCTTTCAGTCTCCTCCTCCTCCTCCTCCTCTCCTCCTACTTCTCCTCCGCTTACATCTTACGATACATTTTTCTAATCACCTTGCGGAGGAGGAGGAGGAGGAGGAGGAGGAGGAGGAGGAGGAGGAGGAAGGAAGGAAGGAAGAGAGGAAAGCGAAGAGACACAGGGGGAAGCAGTACTAACCAGAATGAGAGAGAGAGAGAGAGAGAGAGAGAGAGAGAGAGAGAGAGAGAGAGAGAGAGAGAGAGAGAGAGAGAGAGAGAGAGAGAGAGAGAGAGAGAGAGAGAGAGAGAGAGAGAGAGAGAGAGAGTCCCCCCGTCCCCAACACCCCACCCCCCGTTTTCAAAGTCGCCGCACACACACACACACACACACACACACACATACATTGCTTACATATAAGAAGGTTGGTCGGCGACTTTATTATATGATCGGCGACTGAGTTTATGATCGGCGACTCTATATTTATGATCGGCGACTCTATTTATCCGGTCACCCGAGAGAGAGAGAGAGAGAGAGAGAGAGAGAGAGAGAGAGAGAGAGAGAGAGAGAGAGAGAGAGAGAGAGAGAGAGATGAGGGGGGGGGAGGGAATGTCCGGCGTAGCTCTGAGCAACACAAACACAGCCCAGCGCATGACAAATAAGGTCAAGATTAATGGCCAACTAGAATTACTCAGCGGATTCTTGAACTCACTTAAGCAATAACCAGCCAGTCAGTCAGCCAGTCAGTTAGTCAGTTAGCAATTCAGCCAGTCAGCTAGTAATTTAGTCAGTCAGTTAGTCAGTCAGCCAGTCAGTCAGGCAGTCACTCATTCAATCAGTCAGTCAGTCAGTCAGTCAGTCAGTTAGCAAGTCAGTCAACTACTCAGCAAATCAACCGATTCTTCACTCATTCAGTTAGCCAGTCGGTTATTCAGCCAGTCAACCAGATACAGTAATTCATTCATTCGTCCACTCAGTCAGTCAGTCAGCCACCCAGTCAACCATTCAGTCAGTCATTCAGCCAAGTCAGTAAGTATGCAGGCAGTTAGTCAATCAGTCAAGTATTCTGGCATCAGCTGCTCAGTTAGCCATTCAGTCTGTAATCCCGTTGGCTGATGCATATTTCAGCTAGTAGGTCAGCTAGCCACTCATCTACCAGTCATACAGTCATTTAGTTAGCCAGTCAGTCAGTGAGAGGTAACAATATTCAGTCTGTCAGTTTCATGCTAGTAAGTCAGTCAGTGAGTCGTGATTTTCTTCAACTAATTCCCTTTTTTTTCTATTTTTTTTTTTGTAGAAAGGGAGGCAACTCAAGGGCAAAACAGGATTAAAACAGGACAAAACAGGAACAAAAAAGGCCCGCTAGACGCCGCTCCACCCCCCCCCCAAAAAAAAAGTCAAAAGAGAGGCCAATTTCAGGGAGAAGAGGTCACCATATCAACCCAATCAGCCATCCAGCCAGCCAGTCATTCACTCAAGTCACTCTAAGGTCATCCAGTCACCCGTTAGTTAGTTCTTCTGCCATTGAGTCAGCCACCACACAGCTCTTAAGGTCACGGTTGCAGTCATCTTTCGTGCATGACTCAAGCCGCGCAGTGATTCCCACGCCCACCATTACGGCCCTCTGTCCCTCCTCTGGCTGTAATGAGGAAGGGAGAGGCAGACGGGATGAGAAGAGAGGGATAAGGAGTAGAGATGAGAAAGAGAGCAGACACAAGAGGGAAAGAAAAGAAATATAAGGAGGAAAGGAAGGAAAAAGGTAGATGAGGAGGGAGAGAAGGATAAGGAGAGAGGACAAAGGGAGAAAAAACAAGAGGGAAAGGGAAGAAACGTAAGGAGGAAGGAAAGGAAAAAGGGAGAAAAAGACAGAGAAGAGGAAAAAAGCGAGGGAGAAGAGAGAAGGCAAGCAAGAGAAAGAAAGACAAGAGGAAGAAAGATAAGGAGGAAAGGAGGGAGAGAAAACTGGAGGAAGAGACAAAACGAGGGAAGGAGAAAATAAGGAAAGGAGCGGGAGGGGGAGATAAAATGTAAGAGAAATAAAGTGATGGATGAGAGAAGATTAGAAAAAAAAGAAAGTGCTCTCTCTCTCTCTCTCTCTCTCTCTCTCTCTCTCTCTCTCACCTGTCTCCCCTCCCCTCCCTGCCCCCTTTGCGCTAAATGTCAACAACTTTGATACACTTGGACAACACTGTGTGTGTGTGTGTGTGTGTGTGTGTGTGTGTGTGTGTGTGTGTGTGTGTGTGTGTGTGTGTGTGTGTGTGCAGAGCAAAGATCGCATGAATTTACTAATAAAATAATTGCAAACACTTCCTTCTCTTTTCAATTTGCGTGATATATCTGTGTCAACTACGGTCAAGGAAAAGGAGGAGGAGGAAATAAAAGAGAATAAGAGGGAATGAGAAAAGTATGATGATGAAAAATGACATACGAAACCTAACTTGAATAAAACACATACTTACATCCACACAAACACAGACCACCCACTTAACACAAACACACACGTACAGCATAACATTACCTTCCCCCCAAACACACCCAAACCACTATACCCTTCACCCTTTCTTCCACTCATAATCTGCCCCTTCCCCTTCCCCTTCAACTTCCCGTCCACCCACCCAAATCCAGACACCTCTCCTCCACCCCTCCTCTCCTTCCACTGCCTCTCTTCTTCTCCTCCCTTTACCTTTCCTTTTCCTCTCCGTCTCTTTTTCTCCTCTTTCCACCTCTCCTTATACTTTATCTCTAATTCTCCTCCTTTCACTTCTTCCTCTTCCTTCCCCTCTCCATTTTCTCCCTCAACTTCTAATTCTACTCCTTTCACTTCTTCCTCTCCTTCCTTCCTCCATTCTCTCTCGTCCCCTTCCTTCCAGCCCTAACACATACAGCGACACCCTTTCACACCTCCCAACACACGACTTCCTCCCACCCCGACGCCGCACCATACATCATGCGAATCGCCGGTCACCGTAGGGCAGTAATAGGCGGCGCCCTAAACCCGCCCTACCTGTGACCAACCCCCGGACGTGACGCTGAAGAGGGGTCGCTCGGCCGATAGCACGCGTGATGAGGAAGTTCTTGAGGAGTGTGAAGAAGGATGAGTGGAGGAGGAGGAGGTGGTGGTGGGAAAGTAGTGGTGGTGGAGTGGTTGTAGTGGTGGTGGTGGTTGTGGGTGGGTGGGGGGGGGGGTTGTAGTAGTAGCGGAATTATTCTTATCATTAGTTAAAGAAGAAAGAAAAACAATAAGAAACAGAAGCACACGAGCAAAACAAAGAGGAAGAAGGAGAGGAAGAACATGAACAAGAAGAATGAGAACAAGATGATACTAATGATGATGAAGGTACAAAAGAGAGACGAATAATGAAGGAGGAGGAGGAGGAGGAGCAAAGTGAATAAGGGAAAGAGGAAAACCGGAACAGCCAATGAATCTCGTGGATGAAGAGCGTGACAGACTTGACGCAGACAAATACGGTGTAACAAAAAAGTGTCCTCGTAACAAATGCGAGGCCTTACATGATTTACGTGAACACAGGAAGAGTCATGTAGTTATTGAGCACACAGGTAACAGAACAGGTAACAAGTAAGATACATAAAGGTAAAAAAAAATAAGATAACAAGGTGTTCATAAAAAAAGAAGTGAGTTCTTACATGATTTACGTAAACGCAGGTAGAGTCCTATAGTTATTAAGCATACAGGTAACAGAACAGGTAACAAGTAAGATAACGAATAAAGATAACAAATACAGGTAACATAAAAGTGTCCATAAGAAGAAGTTAAGTCTTACATAATTACTTTCGTGAGTGCAGGTAAATTCATGCACTTACTTAACGAAGAGGTAACAGAACAGGTAACAAATTAAAGTAAGAAATAAAAGTAATGAAAAGGTGTCAAAAAAAAAAAAAGTGAGGCCTTTCACACTTATTTTCGTGAGCACTAATTTCCTTCACTCAGGTAATCCATCTTAAGACCCGACAGGTGTTCAGATGACGACAAATAGAGAAAAACAAAACAAAACACTGCGATAAGGACACAGGTAAATCGGTTTAATGATTAGATTACAGAATTGGAAACCTTTGGAGTAGGTTTATTTTTTATTACAAAATGTATAGGCCTAAGCGAGTCTGATTTCACTGACAGCCTTAATATCAGGAAATGACACGCCGTTTCCGTAGGGGCGAAAATTCCAGTGTTTAGTTCGTAATTTCATTCTTATTGAGGCGCGCGCACACAAGCAGCTGATAAAGGAGGAGGAGGAGGAGGAAGAACATGATAAAGTAGCAAATATATAGAGGAAGTAACGGTTTAAAGAGAAAAATGAGTGGAAGATGATGAGCGAATAAAAGAAGAAGAGCAGACAGGAAAAAAAAAATAATAATACGTGAACGAAACCGCAAACAATGAGGAGGCAAAAAGAACGAAGCAACAGAATCTAACACCTTAAAACAACAACACCAATATTAAAAATGGTAAAAGTAATAGAAACACAAGCTATAACACATAACACATACCCAACAAACACATCCATCTATCTATACACACATCCATACACAGTTGCGCTCCCTTCCTCGTTACCCATTCCCTTTCCCTCCTACTCCTACTTCTACGTCCGTCTCGACACCTGCACGCGCTGTTACCTGTGGCTAACATACACAGTTGCGCCCTTCCTTCCTCCCTACCCTTTCCCTTTCCCTCTCACACTCCCACGTCCGTCTCGACACCTGCACGCGGCTGTTACCTGTGGCTAATGACAGGTGTGGCGGCATGGCGAGGTGTTTGTGCCGGCGAATAAATCTCGGCAGAAACAATGGCGAAGGGTTCCCATTGTTCCGCGGCGGCCGCCAGAAAAGTTGGTATTCCGCCTATCCCTCAGCGGCGCCAGAGAATTGAAATAATGAGCGTCACGGCGATAAATATTATAATAACCACCATGATAATACACGGCCCGGAAATACGATTCTGCTGACGTCATAAATGATAGGAAAGCTTCAAGTCGGAGGAGGAGGAGGAAGGGGAGGTAACATGGGGAAGGGAGAGGAAGGTAAGTAATTGCAATGTTGTCATCCTCGCCTTTAATGTTAAGTGTTATAAAGGCGGAATTCCAGGCCTAGAGAGACCCACTATGACCCTTAAGGTGAGTGTACGTTCAGTGGGAATACAACGACATTCTTTACGTATTATAAAAAAGGACGTATATACTGCCTCTTATACGAGAGAGAGAGAGAGAGAGAGAGAGAGAGAGAGAGAGAGAGAGAGAGAGAGAGAGAGAGAGAGAGAGAGAGAGAGAGAGAGAGAGAGAGAGAGAGAGAGAGAGAGAGAGAGAGAGAGAGAGTAAATCATAACACGATATAATATAAAAAGCGAGTCATTTCCTTTTTCTTCATTATTTTTATCTTCATTTAACTGTATAATTTTTTTTCTCTTATTCGTTATTTTAAGATTGATAACGAACCACCACCACCACCACCAACAACAACAACAACAACCATCACCACCATCACAACCTAACACATGCAACCAAAAAACTTATCTTGTTCATGTGTTCGTGTGTGTTCGTGTGTGTGTGTGTGTGTGTATGTTCGCCGCTTTCTGAGAACACTCCCTTTATTGCCCTGCACTGCTCTAAAACGCCTCAAAATTATAGTGCTTTGGATTAAGAGCAAAAGGAAACTAAAATAATAAAAAAAATAAAAAAATAAAAAGATAAACCACAGATATGCATAAAATAACCTAAAATAACACACATGCGCTCTCGATCCTTTTCCGAAAACACACGATTCTGCTTCAACTCCCTTCCATTCCTTCCTTTCCTCTCCAAATCCCTCTCTCCTATTGGCTGGTTGGGGTGCATGGAGCTTGTTTACGATTGGCTGAGGGCGAGAAGAGCTTGTTTCTGATTGGTGGAGGGCGTGTGGAGCTCTTCTCTTCTGATTGGTGGAGGGTAAAGGGGGCCTGCGCGCGGTGGGGGCTCTAATGACACCCGTTCTGACAAATAACAAACATCATGAAGAGGGATACTTTCTCTTTTGGGTCACTGTCATATGCGATAATGAGATAGGTTACATGTATGCCTTCTCTCTCTCTCTCTCTCTCTCTCTCTCCACATACTGTCACTGTTTCTGTTTTCCTTCCTGTTTTCCTTCTGTTTTCATCGGGCCTAACGGAAGAGGTAGTACAAAGTGGCCCTCCTCACCTGATTGCCCTTGCCCTTACCTGCCCGCCGCCACACCTGGATTGCCTTACCCTACACAGGTGATAATATTAGGTTAAAGTGTTGCTCCAGAAATATCACTTACGAACACACTGAGGGTAGCTTCCTTTCCACTACTACTACTACTACTACTACTACTACTACTACTGCTACTACTACTACTATACACTCTTCACGTTAACTTGGAAAAAAGACCACACCCCGACAGTAACTCATCCACCAATACGATTTAGTCTTTTCTAGTATCGACCAATCACAGATGGCCTTAGTTATGGAGGAGGCGTGGCTTGACTGTGGATTAACCAATGGCAGACACTTAGTGGAGAAAGAGGAGGGGCATATTTTCGCAGCTTAAGTGAATAAATACTACTGCTACTATTGCTGGTGCTGCTGCTATTACTGTCAGTGAAGGTAGTTAACTATTCTAATTATCGAGATTAATTAGCCATGAATTAAACAGAATAATCACCACCACTCAAAGTCATTAAACAACGCTGACCATGGCACTTCTAATCACCTACTCCACCACCACCACCACCACTATCACCACCACCTTGATCATCGTCACCACCATTATTACCACCATCACCACCACCACCACCACCCCAATACCGGTTCAGCGTTGCGTCCCTTCGCGAGGAGAGGAAGAAAAAATAATATAATTAGCCTTGGGAACGAAAAGGAAAGGCATTACCGAAAATAAAAGAGAACGAAAGTCTAAACACGAGAACGGTATGGGTAGGGAAAAAAAGGAGCGGCGCACACACACACACACACACACACAAGCATGACTTTCTGTAATTACGAAGCCACATTGAACTGATTAACCTCTGCCTTGAAGAATAGGAGGAGGAAGAGGAGGAGGAGGAAGAGGAGGAGGAGGAAGAGGAGGAGGAGGAGGAGGAGGAGGAGGAGGAGGAGGAGGAATACATAGGAAGAACAGACACCAGAAGACCTATCGGTCTATGGCGAGGGTGTCTGTTTACTACCGCTACTACTAGTAATCTACGTGTGGTAGGATAGGACAGAAAAGATGAAGGCTCCTGCCCACCTACCTCTCCCTCCGGCAGTTAGTTAGGTAGAAGAGAACACCATGAATCAATCCTTAACCGGAAGATTCAAAAGCACCTTTCCACTTCTGACCTTCTATCTGATCCCCAGTATGGGTTCCGCAAGGAGCGTTCTACTGGTGATCTCCTAGCCTTCTTAATTGACTCTTGGTCATCCTTTATTAGCCGTTTCGGTGAAACCTTTGGTATTGCGCTGGACATATCAAAAGCTTTTGATAGGGTCTGGCACAAATCTTTGCTTTCCAAATTACCCTCCTACGGTTTCTATCCTTCTCTCTGTACCTTTATCTCCAGTTTCCTTTCTGACCGTTCTATTTCTGCTGTGGTAGACGGTCACTGTTCTTCCCCTAAACCTATTAACAGTGGTGTCCCACAGGGTTCTGTCCTATCTCCCACTCTCTTTCTGTTGTTCATTGATGATCTTCTTTCCAAAACGAACTGTCCTATCCATTCCTACGCCGATGATTCCACTCTGCATTACTCAACTTCTTTTAATAGAAGACCCACTCTACAGGAACTTAACGACTCAAGGCCGGAGGTTGCAGAACGCTTAGCCTCAGACCTTACTATTATTTCCGATTGGGGCAAGAGGAGCCTGGTGTCCTTCAACGCCTCAAAAACACAGTTTCTCCACCTATCCACTCGACACAATCTTCCAAACAACTATCCCCTATTCTTTGACAACACCCAGCTATCACCTTCCTCAACACTAAACATCCTCGGTCAATCCTTAACTCAAAATCTCAACTGGAAACTTCATATCTCATCTCTTTCTAAATCAGCTTCCTCGAGACTGGGCGTTCTGTACCGTCTCCGCCAGTTCTTCTCCCCCGCATAGTTGCTGTCCATATACAGGGGCCTTGTCCGCCCTCGTATGGGGGGGCTCCACTCACACAGCTCTTCTGGACAGAGTGGAGGCTAAGGCTCTTCGTCTCATCAGCTCTCCTCCTCATACTGATAGTCTTCTACCTCTTAAATTCCGCCGCGATGTTGCCTCTCTTTCTATCTTCTATCGATATTTCCACGCTGACTGCTCTTCTGAACTTGCTAACTGCATGCCTCCGCCCCTCCCGCGGCCCCGCTGCACACGACTTTCTACTCATGCTCATCCCTAAACTGTCCAAACCCCTTATGCAAGAGTTAACCAGCATCTTCACTCTTTCATCCCTCACGCTGGTAAACTCTGGAACAATCTACCTTCATCTGTATTTCCTCCTGCCTACGACTTGAACTCTTTCAAGAGGAGGGTATCAGGACATCTCTCCTCCAGAATTTGACCTTGCTTTTGGACACCTCTTTTGTTTCTTTTTAGGAGCAGCGAGTAGCGGGCCTTTTTTTATTATTTTTTTTGTGCCCTTGAGCTGCCTCCTTTGTTGTAAAAAAAATAATGTACCTTTAAGGATGAAAGGGCCATGGAAATTTTACAGTAAAGAGATAAATAAGAGGAAATAAGAGGAGAAATAAGAGGAGGAGGAGGAGGAGGAGGAGGAGGAGGAGGAGAAGAAGGAAGAGGAGGAGGAGGAGGAGGAGGACAAAGGAAAAGAGTAAGGAAGTTAAGTGCCAAATAGAGGTGTTAGAAGAGGAGGAGGAAGAGGAAGAAGAGCAAAATAAAGTAAAGAAACAATATTAGAAAGAGTAAAACAAAGTAAGAAAAAACATCAGCTTGTAAAGGAAATGACAGATTAAGTCAACACAAAACATGACCAGAAGAAACATAAAAAGACTAATTAAGAACACAAAAGCATGATTAAGAAAACACACACACACACACACACACACACACACACAACCCACCGCCCCCCCACTCATTCCCACTGTCCTCATCCCTCAAACTGATTCACGCTAACAACATAATGACTACAAGAAGCGGTGTCTACTTTATACTCTCTGAACAAGGCGATTTCGACATACAAAACTTAACCCCGACGACTAATTTTACAAAAGTCACCCCTCCTATCGTCTCCATTCTTTATACTAACGAGAAGGAAGGAAGGAAGGAAGAGGAGGAGGAGGAGCAGGAGGAGGAGGAGGTGTTGGTATATGAATTTAGAGAGTTAGAAGAAAGAAATAGAAAGAAGGGGAAAGATAATAAAATGGAAAGAGAGAAAGAAGAACGGAGAGGAAGGGAAAATGAAAAGAGAGCGAGAGAGAGAGAGAGAGAGAGAGAGAGAGAGAGAGAGAGAGAGAGAGAGAGAGAGAGAGAGAGAGAGAGAGCGAGCGAGAGAGAGAGAGAGAGAGAGAGACCTTGCACCCCCCCCCCCCCACACACACACACACAAGCACGCACGCACGCAGGCAGCATCTCACGCACCATCTCCCCGGTATCTCTGCAGCATCTCTCTATAACCATCTTCCATTCCAGATTAATTATCACTTAATTAATCTACAATCATGACTCCTCCAAGCATCAGAAGCGTGGCCGAGAGAGAGAGAGAGAGAGAGAGAGAGAGAGAGAGAGAGAGAGATGGTAAATTACGTGAAATAACTATAACATCAACTCTCTCTCTCTCTCTCTCTCTCCTTCATTTTTTTCTTCTTCCTTTCTTTTCTCTTCCAGTTCTTTCTTTCGATTGTTTTCCTTTTTATCTTCTTCCGTTCTTTTTGTCTTACCTTTCCCCTCCTACATATTTTTTTCTTCCATGGTTTTCTTCCCTTCTTTTCTATATTGTTTCCTCTTTGTTTCTCTTTTATGTCAGTCCTTCTTCCTCCTTTTTCAATCTCATTCTTCAATTTCTTCCTCTCTCCCTTTCCTACTCTCTTCCTTTCTTTTCTATTTCTTTTTATCTCCCTCCTTCCCTTCCTCTCCATTCTTCTTCCTCTCTTTCCATCTTAACTTCCCCTCACCCTCCTTCCTCTCTCCCTCTCCCTCTCTCTTCCTCTTTCTCCCTCTCTTCCTTACATTCCCACGACCTTCTCGCCTCTTTTCTTTCCCCATTTCCGCAATTAGCCAGACTTCAATCACGCCCACACACTAACGCACGACCCCGTTAGTCCATCATAACACAAAAGGCTCGAATTTATTAAACAGGAAGAGGTTCAGATCCACTAAAACCGCCGAAAACAATAAGGTAAAGTATAAACGACACAATATCATCCTTATCTTAAGCGGGGTTAGATTCATGTTATCGATAGTAGTGTTTTTTTTTGTCAGAATATTTGATCCCGTACTACACACACACACACACACACACACACACACACGACGTGATTTGTATACGAGGATCGGTGACCTTTCTCTCTCTCTCTCTCTCTCTCTCTCTCTCTCTCTCTCTCTCTGTCTCTTTCACACACACGCCTGCGTGTGTGTGTGTGTGTGTGTGTGTGTGTGTGTGTGTGTGTGTGTGTGTGTGTGTGTGTGTGTGTTAGGACATGTATGAAAATGAGAAAAAACAAAAACAAAACAAAACTACCTTCTCTCTCTCTCTCTCTCTCTCTCTCTCTCTCTCTCTCTCTCTCTCTCTCTCTTTCTATGTATGTGTTTGTGTGTGTGTGTGTGTGTGTGTGTGTGTGTGTGTGTGTGTGTGTGTGTGTGTGTGTGTGTTAGGACATGTATGAAAATGAGAAAAAAACAAAAACAAAAACAAAAACTACCTTCTCTCTCTCTCTCTCTCTCTCTCTCTCTATCTCTCTCTCTCTCTCTCTCCCACACACCCAAAATGGCTCCCTTTCTTGATACACAAAAGCACAACATTTAAAATTCCGCGGAAGGGAGGAGAGGAGAGAACACTGATCTAGAATTGATTGTACAAAATGTCTCGTATCAATTTTTTATGTTCGAATTTAGCCTGGCGTTAGTCCACTGCATATTTGATACAACTGTTTTTCTGGCTGGTGGAGGGAGGCAGAAGGAAGGAGGAGGAGGAGGAGGAGGAGAAGTGAAAGGGAGGTGAGAGGAAGAGGAAGAGGATCAAGGAAGAAAGAGGAGATGCTGGATGTGTATAATCGTGAATCGTGACTCAGGTTGATGAATTAGTGTGGAAGATGGATAAAAGTGGATAAAATAATGTAAGTGAGTAAAAGTGGATGGATTGTGGAATACGTGGAAGAAATGTTTGGTATACAGAAATGATGTGAAAATAAGAACACAATAAAAGAAGTCAACGATAATAAAAGAAAACTGTGAAGAAGACGATGAAGTGAAAGGTTAAAAGAAGAAGGGCAAAAAGGATGAATTTGAGGGAACTAAACGTGAAGGGTGAACTAAAGGAATGAAAAAGTGAAAAAAAGAACAATTAAAGTGAAAGAAAAAGGAAGAAAATGGTGAAAAAAATAAACCAAAGGATGAGTATAAGAGAAGGAAAAAGGTAAAATGTAATAATAGGAGGAATAGGAAGAGAATGGGATGGGTGGGGAAAGCAAAGAGGGGAGTGAGGGAATTGGTTAATGACGGGAGACGGAATGGGAAATGAAAGGGAAAAGGAAAGGGTAAATGGGGGTGAAGGAGGGGAGAGAAGGGGAGATGAGAAGATGAAGGAGGATATGGGAAGAAGAAGGAAAGGGAATGGGAAAATGAAGAAAAGGTTGACAGGAAAGAAAGATACAGACAACTGACCGGGTTAAGAAAGAGGAATGGAGGAAGGGGAAGAGAGGGAAGGGGAAAGTGAGGGGAAGGAGAGAGGAAGAAAGGGGTGAGGAAGGAAGAGAGGTAGGGATAGGGAAGGGGGATTAAGGGAAGGTTAAGGGGAAGAGAAGGGGTGGAGTGAGGGGAATGGAGGGGAAGGGATGGGTGCGGAGTTGAGGGGAATGGGAGGGAAGGGATGGGAAAGGAAGGGAGGGAGGGAAGGTAAGAAGGGGAAGCAAGGGGGTGGAATGAGGGGAATGAAGGGGAATCGGTGGAGTGAGGGGAGGTAAAGAAAGGGGAAGGGAAGGGTGCGGAGTTGAGGGGAATGGGAGGGAAGGGAGAGGAAGTGGTGGAGGGAAGGTGAGAATGAGAAGGAAAGGGGTGAAGTGAGGGGAATGAAGGGGAATAGGTGGAGTGAGGGGAGGTGAGAAAGGAAGGGGAAGGGAAGGAGTGGAGGGAGGGGAATGGAGGGTCAGGCCGTGAATCATCTATGGGTACATTTCCCTATCCTTTCCCACCCTTCTGGAGGCGATGCTGGGATGAACTTTCTGACATTTTCCAGAAGTAAGGGAAGAAGGGAGGAAGGAAAAGAAAGAGGTATATGGGTGTGAGGGAGGAAGGAAGGAGGGAAGAGAAAGAGGGGAATAGTAGATAAAGGGAAGAAAGGGAGGATAAGGCATAAGGAGGAGAGTAGTGATGCTGTAAAGGCCCCTCTCTCTCTCTCTCTCTCTCTCTCTCTCCGGGGCCGGCATGGAAATCAGGAAGGAAAGAGGGAGGCATTCGTTCTCTCAATGTGCTTTTAGAATGTCAAAATAAAGTTAATATCATCTCTTTACTCCTTTGCCTTACGAAAAGTAGAAACAACAGCTGGGAGAGATCACCATTCTCCTCCCAACCCAACCCCCCCACCCTCCTACTCTCTTCCCTCCTCCTCCTCCTCTTGCTTCTGTACCGCTTTCCTCCGCTTCCCCCACACTCCTCTTCCCTCGTACTCTTTCCTTTTCCCTTCCTCTTATGCTGTTTCTCCTCCTCCTGCTGTTCCTCTTCTTCCTCCTCCACTTGCTGTACCTCTTCTTCCTCTTCCTCCCGCCGCTGCCAGACTCGGGCCGGGCAGATGATCAGTGTTTACATAACGGAGAGCGGCTGAGGGTCGGAGGCAGGCATGGCCGGCCCCGACTCTGCTCATTAATTATAACGAGAGGGACGTCAATCGCAGCGAATATCTCATGCATCATCGTACGGGGCAATTGTAATACGAAAATAATGTGACCAGGTCCACTTTTAATAATCATAGCCGGAGGGAAGTACCATTAATTTTTATTGTGTCTAATTACATATTTCTGGAAAATCGTTTGGCAACACTCGATTGGCGCGGCGGCGTACAATAGCCATCCTTCCGTCTCGTCGACTTAAGGGGCAAAATTCCCGGCCGACGGAGGTACGGTTGCCGCACGATGCTAATCAGAATAAATTTTATACTTTTAGGAATTTTGAAAGTTATGGTTCGACATAACGATAAAAGTGAAATCCTTGCATAATGGCCTCAATGCTGGCAAAAACGTATATAGCCCCAGACACTGCTTATGATATTAGCAACTTCAGCGTGGGATGGCCGCTCCCCGCGCTACGACGCCCAGTAAACTGAAGGAGATAGGCGAAAGGCGGTTGTGGGCGAGGGCCGGCGAGGGGCGGACGGCGCGGGGAGGAACAGGGACGGGAGAAGGGAGGAAGGGAGTTAATAATAATGAAAACAGTCAGGGAAATTATCGAACTTAGTGTGGAGGAAGAGGAAGAGGAGGAGGAGGATAGGCAGAGGAGGTCTCGGCGGCGGCGGTGTCACGGTGAGCAATGCGCCGCCCCGCGTGTCGGCCGCTCACCGCCCCGCGCCTCACCTCGGTGCCAGGCGATCGCGGACAACAATTACACGTAATTATCCATAATTATAGACAAATGCAGCCGCTGAAGGACGCAGCGCCGGAGTCACGAACGGTCATAGTCGCTCGAAACGTTGGTGGAGTTAAATTTTACGATCAGGAAATGTCAACGGCGGTGGAAGACAACTTTTCGGAGGACGAAGCGGACGAAGAAGAGTCGCGCGGGGCCTGGGGGACGGACGGACGGGCGGACGGACAAACGCACGCACACACGCACCCGAGACACATTCATAGACGATTTTTAAAAGTGAAGCGCAACATGGCGGCGGCGGCAGAGGCGGGGGGCCATGAACGATTATGTCGGCCATCGCTCTTAATCCGGAAATAGTAATGTGGTCCGCAACTGTCCCCTGGCGACCACCATTACCCGCCGCCGCCGCCGCCGCGAGGGTCCTCCGGCGGCCTCTCCCACTCGAGCCAAACAGACGCAGGACACGAACACTTTGACAAACAGCGATTCTTCCTCTTTCTGACGCAGCGATACCTGAGAGAGAGAGAGAGAGAGAGAGAGAGAGAGAGAGAGAGAGAGAGAGAGAGAGAAACTCCGCGGCAGCTGACGAACAAGAGCGCAAAACCTTCGATATTTAGTGACATCGAACAAGGACTGAAAGATCAAGTTGTCGATGCAGATGTACTCACGCTTGACCGGAGAGAGAGAGAGAGAGAGAGAGAGAGAGAGAGAGAGAGAGAGAGAGAGAGAGAGAGAGAGAATGTATCCATCATCGAGCTGAGAATAGCCACACCTTGCTTACCAAGTTGTCTAATTAGCATTGTTTGTCAGGCTTTACGCTGCGCCTTGGTCGATACTCCTGATGGCGAGGACGAACCCGAAGGAGAAGGAGGAGGAGGAGGAGTACCATCACGAAGGAGGGGGGACCGAAGAGTAGTAAGAGGAAGAGAAGGACGAGGAGGAGGAGGAGTAACCCTAAGAACAGAGAAGCAAGGAATATGAGACGAAGAATGAAAAGTAAGCTGAAGGAGGGCAAAAAAGTAGCAACCAGTAGGAGTTCGCTGAAAAAAGAATCATGAGGGAAGGAGACAAACGCAAAGGACAATACATAGGAAGAATAATGAAAAGAAAAGGTAAAGACAGAGGACGAAGAGTAAGATCAGGAAGAGGAGAACGAACCTAAACAAGAATATAAGGAAATGGAGGAAAAGGAGCACCCGAAGAAAGCAAGAAAAAAAACGACGAAAGAAGAAAAAAGAAACACGAAAACAAAGACTTCAGACACACACAGATCATACAAACACAACAAAGAAGAAGAAGAAGAAAACTTTTACAAACACAACCACCACCACCACCAAACAAAGAAACCCTCTCTCTCTCTCTCTCTCTCTCTCTCTCACACACACACACACACACACACACACACACACACACAAAACAGCAACAGAAGAACCTCATTGAACAAGCCTAACAGAACAAGAAACCCCGAAACACAGGTGCATCAACTTCGTAATAGGGATAATCAAAGGAAGCACCAGGAGGAGGGGGGAGAACACACCAAAGACGGTCTCCGAGTCCCTTCTAAGGAGCGACAATGGAACACCGAATAAGCTTTGCAGACTCCGGAGGGCGTCACCGTATGTAATGAGAGGGAGAGGGGGAGAAGGGGATGGGTGAAGGGGGTTTAAAGGGGGGGGGGTTCATGGGGGTGGGGGTTCCTTCTGCGAGCGTTACTTAGTCTTGTGTCTGGAGGGAAAGGTTGTAACTGTAACCATACCATTCCGCGCGGTCCTCCTAATATTCCATAAACGATAATGACTCCAACTTTTAGGCCGCTAACGACCGCCCCGTTTTTAATATAAACCCAAATAATGGTCGACTCGGTAAATTCTAGAAATAAACCGGCATTAACGAGAGTGGCGTCCGATTGCGTGAGCGCCGTTGTGTTCCTGTGGGAGAAGAGGGCGAGGGAGAGGGAGAAGGGAGAGAAAGGAAGGGAGAGTATGTGCTCTTTTTTGTGTGTTGTTGTGGCTGACTCCGACTTCAGCTTCGTTACCTCCCCGCTCTTCCTTTCTGCTCATCCTTCTCTTTCCCTTCGTCCTTCTCGACCGTTTCTCCTTCTGTCTAACTCTTCTTCCTGGTCTTGCTCATTCGTTCTCCTTCTCTACATCTCTTCTCGTTCTCCTTGTGTTCTCTTTTTCTTTTCCTTCTCCTAGCTATCTTCTCCTGGTCTTCATGTTTAGTTCTCCTCCTCTTCATCTCCTTGTTCTTTTCCTCCTCTTTATCTTTTCCTGTCCTTTTCCTCCTCTACATCTCTGCTTTTCCTTCTTTTCATTTTCATCTCTTTTTGTACTTCGTGTGTTCTGTTTTTCCTCCTTTTCGTTTCTTGTTCTTAGCAGATACAATTAGTTTTCTTGTCTTCCTCTTCCTCCTCTTATTGCTACTTCTACTTCCCTATCTTCCACATTATATCTCCTCCTCCTCCTTCTCCTCGTGCTGACTGACGAGGTGACGGACCAACACCTTCCTCACCTGAGACGCGTCCTCAGGTGTGCCGCGCTCAACCTGCCGGCGAGACGGAGGAGGCGCGGCGGCCACTCACTCACCCACCCCGCGTGGCCTCGGGGTCGCGTCTCGGCCTCAAAGCGGCGTGCATGATGAAATGCAGATGAGGAAGTATAATTGCCGCCCCACACTTCTACAAGAGACAACAACGGGGCCATAATTCCTCGCACCGAACATGTAAAACGGCCTTCCCCGAGGTTTTAACGGCAGCATAAAACTCTGTCGGCGGGGGTTTGTATCACAGGTCCTAAAAGCGTCTATGAATGATCACGAATATGAATAAGAAGAAGAATAAGAAGGAGGAGGAGAAGAAGAAGACGCCACCTTATTATGAATATGAATTCACTTCCCAGAATTGCTCGCAAACCAAAAAAAAAAAAAAAAAAAAAAAAGTTCCGTCAAGGGAAAAATGTTTACGACCACATAAAGGAGGTTTATGTTGTAGGGTGTTTTAATACGTGCAGACGCGAAGGCGGAGCGGCGGCGGCGGTGGTGGTGGTGATGGTTATTGTGGTAATGGTTGCTGGGGACTGTCATGGTGGTGAAGGGTACTGGTTAAAGGTTCTGCAGTGGTCGTAGTAGTAGTAATTATGGCGGTAGTAGTAGTAATAGTAGTAATAATAATAATAATAATAATAATAATAATAATAATAGTAGTAGTAGTAGTAGTAGTAGTAGTAGTAGTAGTAGTAGTAGTAGTAGTAGTAGTAGTAGTAGTAGTAGTGATGGTGGTGGTGGCGGCGAACGTAGTACACTGCAGTGATAGCATCGGTGGCTCATTGGTATTCTCGCCTGCCACGCGGGAGGCCCAGGTTCGACTCCCGGCAGATGCAAAATTTATTCGGGTACGCTTTTAAATCCTCGACTGTAGATAGTGGAGACCACGTATGCTTATTAATCATTATCACTATTATTATTATTATTATTATTATTACATTTGTTAATCCGTCTTCCTACCACACCACCACCACCACCACTACTATTACGACTACGACCACTACTACTACTACTACTATTCAAGTTTGGACGAATGCAGTGACAACATAAGATAAAATAAGGCGAAGCACACACACACACACACACACACACACACACACACACACACACACACACACACACACACACACACACTGACAAACACATTAAACCAATTAACCTTTAAACCAATTTGACCTTTACCGTTCTGAGGACACAACGTTCATTTATTTCGCTTCTAAAACCAAACAAAAAAGATACACAAAAGGTTCCGGAGCCGCCACCATCTATACGTTGGTCACACACACACACACACACACACACACACACACTAAATCTCACTATATATAAACAAAGGCTTGACTTAATGGGTGGAAATGGACGCAGAGGAGGAGGAGGAGGAAGAGGAAGTAGCGAGTGGATGGAAGAAGGGAGTAAGAATAAGAAAAGGAGTAGGAAAATAAGTAAGTAAAGAAAGCGAAGTGAGGAAAGGTCATGAGAATGGAAGAAAGAAGGAGTAGAAAGGTTGGAGGGAAGTAAGGAAGCAGTGAGGGAGGAGGAAGGAGGGAAGGAGGAAGAAAGGAAGGCGTCTTGAGGGTGGAGGAAAAAGTAGAAGGAGAAGTGAAGGAAAAAGGAGTAGTAAGACTGAGGAAGGAGGGAAGGAGGAAGAAAGGAAGGCGTCTTGAGGGTGGAGGAAGAAGTAGAAGGAGAAGTAGAAGGAAGGAAAGGAGTAGTAAGACTGAGGAAGGAGGGAGGTGAGGAAGAAGGAGAAGAAGGAAGGAAGGAAGTCGTGAGGGTTGAGGGAGGGAAGGAAGAAGATGGAGGGAAGGAGGAGAAAGGAAGGAGTCGTGACGGTAGAGGGAAGGAAAAAGAAGGAGGAAGAAAGGAAGGAAGGAACAGAGGGAAGCAGGGTAATATCAGGAGGTGGAGAGTATTACCAGCGTCCACACCTCCATAGCAATGTTAATATTCCCGCCCGCCACGCCCTCGCTGGTCCCCTTGATGTAAAAATATGGCGTAAAATATTGAGTATTATTTACATATCCACCGCATATAGAGGGCGAGGAGGGGGAGGGGGTGGCAGGGGGGAGTGCTAGGAAATAATGGGTTTGTTCATTTCCCTATAAAAAGTTTTACTCAGAGGCACCCCCAGAGCACTCTCTCTCTCTCTCTCTGCTACTGCCTTTCTTGATTTCCACTTTCTTTCTATATAAATAAGACTGAACAGACTGAAAACATGTAATAAGGAATAGAAAATAATAAAGGAAAAGAAAGATCACTATTGATAAACTCATTCATCAACGTAAAGAAAATAAATAAAAAAAAGTGTTAGCAATAATTTTCTACGTCACGTCTAAGTAATCCTCCTGCTCTTCTTTTCACTCTTTCCTTCTATAGAGAGATGGAGGGAGAGGAGGAGGAAGAGGGAGATGAAGAAAAGGAGGAAGAGGAGGGAGAGAGCGTGCACTTCCCCTTCTCCTTCACCTGCCACGAGGATGAAGAGGAGGAGGACGAAGAAGAAATAAGACGAAGGAAAGAACGTATACGGACAGCCGACCATCGGAGTCATTCATTTAATAAGACACGATTATGCAATTTAGACTATCAAGCAAGGCAAGTCAGGGGCAAAACGCAAGCAATTGGAGGAGGAAGAAGGAAAAGAAATCTCGCTGAAAGGCAATGGGAGAGACGAGGAGCGGGCCCCATCATTTCCATCAGGACGCGGCTGTCGGGGAAGTAACATACATTTCGCGATCAAAAGGAAGGCAGAAGGAATCACTAACTGGCCTCGCTTCTCTCTTTCCCCGGGACACAAAATCTACAAATTGCTGCGCCACTTACAATAATCTCTTTTAACTCCAAACAATTTCACGTGATAACATTTGATAACCGCAATGAGAGGAGGGAGACGATGTGCTATATATATATATATATATATATATATATATATATATATATATATATATATATATATATATATATATATATATATATATATATATATATCTCTCTCTCTCTCTCTCGAGCAAGAACGAGAATAATAAAGGAATAGAAAAGAATAAATAAATAAAAACTATATATTGATACTCTTATTTCTCTCTCTCTCTCTCTCTCTCTCGTGGTCTGAATGTCTCCAATAAGGACCTAAAGACCCAAGGAACGATGCTGGAGCGAAGCGAGGTCATTGGTCAGCCCGAGTCGCCTCCTGCCATGTGATTGGCCAGATGAATCACTGACGTCATCACCGGGAAGGCCTGTGATTGGTTGCGAGCTGAGAAAAGGTTGATGACGTAACGGAGGAAGCTGAACACGACTGGATGGGAAATGTGAACTTTGTATATGGAAATTAAGGAGAATAACGTATTTTTTGTGATATTTCTCATTACGATGCAAATTTAAGGTTAAAATGACATTCTTCGTATTATTTTAGTTTCCAGAAATAAGAAAAAAATATGAAAAGAAAAAAATTGAAAGGTAAAGGATGAGAAAATACGGAAAAGACTTAAAAACAACAATAGTAATAATAATAATAAAAAAAAAAAATAATAATAACAATAGTCTTTCTCTTTACACATACAATAAAAAGGACAAAACGACATACCCTTCTCCTCCTCCTTCTTCTTCTTCTTATGATATTAAATTTAAGCCTCCAGGAAACATTAGAAAAATAGTCGAAGCTAAAAAAAAAGATAGGCACCAAAAAATAACAACAAAAAAAAAGAAGAAAAGATTCCGCTATAAACCCATTCCAACGTCGCCTCATAATTCCGAAAGAAAAAAAGAAAACTCCACTTTGGTCCGACATGGCACATAAGAATGAGGGGGAAAGGGATGGGGAAATGGAGGGAAGGAAAGGAAAGGGAAGGGAAGAGATGGGAAAATGAAGGGAAGGAAAGGGAAGGGAAGGAAAGGGATGGGGAAATGAAGGGAAGGAAAGGGAAGGGAAGGAAAGGGATGGGAAAATGAAGGGAAGGAAAGGGAAGGGAAGGAAAGAGATGGGGAAATGGAGGGAAGGAAAGGGAAGGGAAGGAAAGGGATGGGGAAATGAAGGGAAGGAAAGGGATAGGAAAATGAAGGGAAGGAAAGGGAGGGAAGGAAAGGGAAGGGAAAGGAAGGGAAGAGAAGGGGAGATCAGGGCAGGGACTGGGAAGGGAAGGGAAGGGAAGAAAAGGGAAAGGAAGGGAAGGAAAGGGAAGAGCAGGGCAGGGATGGGAAGGCAGGGGAAGGGAAGGGATGGGAAAGAAAGGGGAAAATAGGAGAGTCGGGATGAGAAGGGTAGAGACAGTAAAGGAAGGGAAGGGCAGGGAAGGAAAAGGAAGGGGATAATAGAGGAAAGTAGGGAAGAGAAGGGCAGAAAGAGTAAAGGAAGGGAACGTAAGAGAAGAGAAGGAAAGGGAAAGAAGGGTCGGGAAGGGAAGGAAAGGGAAGGGAAGCGATGGAAAAGGTAGAGAAAGGGAAGAAGAGGAAGGGGAGATCAGGGGAGTGAAAAGAAGGGAAGCAAAGGGAAGGGAAAGGAAGGGCAGGGAGGGGAAGGGAAGGGGAGGAAAGAGAAGGCAAGGGAAGAGAAAAGAAGGAAATTACAGGGAAGAGAAAGGGAAAAAAGGAAAAGGAGGGAAAATATAATGCGGAGAGAGAGAGAGAGAGAGAGAGAGAGAGAGAGAGAGAGAGAGAGAGAGAGAGAGAGAGAGAGATAATGTCCTTGAGGCCTGTCCCGTTTTCATATAATCATTGGGGTAACTGCAGACACAGGCGAGTGTTAAGCTTATGGGGTTATTCTGCCCACCTTTTTCTATATCTTTTTTTCCTCCTCTTCCTCCTGCTGTTCTTCCTCTTTTCCTCCTACTATCAATTCTTCTCCTCATTTGCCTCCTCCTCCTCCTCCTGTTCTTCCTCTTTTCCTCCTACTATTAATTTTTCTCCTCATTTGCCTCCTCCTCCTCCTCCTGTTCTTCCTCTTTTCCTCCTACTATTAATTTTTCTCCTCATTTGCCTCCTCCTCCTCCTGTTCTTCCTCTTCTACTATTATTTTCTTCCTCATTTGCCTCCTCCTCCTCCTCCTGTTCTTCCTCTTTTCCTCCTACTAATTTTCTCCTCATTTGCCTCCTCCTCCTCCTGTTCTTCCTCTTTTCCTCCTACTATTAATTATTCTCCTCATTTGCCTCCTCCTCCTCCTCCTGTTCTTCCTCTTTTCATACTCCTAATAATTTTCCTCCTCATTTGCCTCCTCCTCCTCCTCCTGTTCTTCCTCTTTTCCTCCTACTATTAATTATTCTCCTCATTTGCCTCCTCCTCCTCCTCCTGTTCTTCCTCTTTTCCTCCTACTATTAATTTTTCTCCTCATTTGCCTCCTCCTCCTCCTGTTCTTCCTCTTTTCCTCCTACTATTAATTTTTCTCCTCATTTGCTTCCTCCTCCTCCTCCTGTTCTTCCTCTTTTCCTCCTACTATTAATTTTTCTCCTCATTTGCCTCCTCCTCCTCCTCCTGTTCTTCCTCTTTTCCTCCTACTATTAATTTTTCTCATTTGCCTCCTCCTCCTCCTCCTGTTCTTCCTCTTTTCCTTCTCTTAATTGTCTTCGTCAATTGCCTCCTCCCCTCCTGTTCTTCTTCTTTTCCTCTTGCAATTAATTCTTCTCCTCATTTGCCTCCTCCTCCTGTTCTGCTTTTCCTCCTCCTAATTCTCTTCCTCATTTGTCTCCTCCTCCTCCTCCTGTTCTTCCTCTTTTCCTCCTCCGAATTCTCTTCCTCAATTGCCTCCTCCTGTTCTTCCTCTTTTCCTTCTCCTAATTCTCTTCCTCATTTGCCTCCTCCTCTTCCTGCTGTTCTTCCTCTTTTCCTTCTCCTAATTCTCTTCCTCATTTGTCTCCTCCTTCTCCTGATCTTCTTTTCCTTCTCCTAATTCTCTTCCTCATTTGTCTCCTCCTTCTCCTGATCTTCTTTTCCTTCTCCTAATTCTCTTCCTCATTTGCCTCCTCTTCCTGCTGTTCTTCCTCTTTTCCTTCTCCTAATTCTCTTCCTCATTTGTCTCCTTCTCCTGTTCTTCTTTTCCTTCTCCTAATTCTCTTCGTCAACTGCCTCCTCCCCTCCTCCTCCTGTTCTTCCTCTTTTCCTCCTCCGAATTCTCTTCCTCAATTGCCTCCTCCTCCTCCTCTTCCGTCTCCTTGTTCTCTTTCTTCCTTCATCCGCTAATCCTTTCTCACTCCTTCAATTGTTTCCATATTCTTTTTCCTTCTCCCTTATTTTTATTCCTCCTCCTCCTCCTCCTCTTGCTCTTATTCAACTCCTAATGCATTGTTTCATTTGTACGTAACTTTTCTCCTTTTTTTTCTCTTAACATTACGTTCTTTAAAAAAATATATAACACCGTGAACAACAACGAAAAAATTATATACGTATTTACAAAGGCCTTTATTTCCTCTCTTCTATGCTGTAAATCAAATCCTAATCCATTGCTTCATATTTAAGTAACTTCTCTCTAATACCACGACCTCCTCTTCTGCTTCCTATACAGCATCACATTCTTCTCATCTAAATTCTAATTGAAACTCTAATCCTTTGTTTCCTCTTTACACAACTTCTCTGTATTGCCACAACCTCATCCTCCTTCTCTTCTGCTTCCTATATTAGCACTACGATCTTCTAAAAACCATAAGAAAGACAAAAACAACGGAAATACGATACTTATATTTACGATCCTCTTTAGTTCTTCTCTTTTACGCTCATATTGAAACCCTAATCCATTCCCTCTTTTACGTCCTCTCTACTACCACCACTTCCTCCTCCTCCTATTACTTATATTCTTTTAAAACTACAACAACAAAAGCGTAACAAGATATATACATTTACGACGCTCTTTGACTCTGCTCTTCCCCGCTCCTCTCTTAACCATGCTCTTAACAACCTCATTAGCGTCACCTCTCCCCCGCGCGGCCGTTTGTCCGTCCGTCTTCACCCTGTGCCCGCGGCGACCCAAGGCTTTCGTGAGCACCTCAAATTAGCATTGTTTAAATAAATTGATTAATCGCCAGGTCTCACGATACTCCGCCAGCGTCCACTCCTTGTCCCTCTCCGTCTGTTTGTCTGTCTGGTTGTGACAGGGTCTCTCGGTCTTTTGGTATCTCTCTCATTCTTTTATTTTTCTCTTTTCCTCTTTCTCTATAAACATTCAATATTCCCTTATTTTCCTTCCCTCCCCTTCACTTCACTTTCCTTTCCTGCTCTTCCCTTTCGTTCCCTGCCCTCCATTCCTTCCTCTCCCTTTTCTTCCCTTCCCTTCACCTCTCTCTCTCTCTCTCTCTCTCTCTCTCTCTCTCTCTCTCTCTCTCTCTCTCTCTCTCTCTCACACACACACACACACACACACACTCGTTTTCTTCATTCTTTCTTTAGATCTTTATAATTCGGTGTTTGCTTCTTTCTGTCAGGCGTATCAAGATTAATATTAATAAGCTCGAGAGGAGGTGGACGGGTGGCTTTTTTCCCCGGGCGCGATAATGATCAGAGAGTGAGGAAGGATTATCCGCCTGCATATTAATTTGAGAAGAGGAGAGCGATGTTACCGGATAAAAGTAATAGTAATAATGATAATAATGATAATGATAGTGATACCGGTAATAATAGTTTATAGATAATGGTCTTTGCTAACTTCTATCTTCAATATTGTAACTTTATTATTGTTATTTTCTTCTCGTCTTTTCCTTATCATCTACTTTGTCTATTCTATCTTCTAACTACGGCTTTGTAACTTCTATTATCCTTAACTCCTCTTTTCTTTATCATCATCTTCGTCTTTTCTGTCGTCTATCTTTGTCTTGTAACTTGTTTTTCTTGTCTTCTTTTCTTTATTATCTGCTTTTGTTTTCCTTTTCCTCCTTTCTTGTTTGCTACGTCTTCAGAAATGCACTATATAACATTCCTTTCCACACACACACACACACACACACATGATAACCTGATTTCACCTCCTCCATCTCCTACAACCCTTCATCATCACCCTCCTCCTCCTCCCCTTCATCATCATCATCATCATCACCATCTCGTGTAAGAGGCATACAAGGGGTAACAATGGCAAAGGTTTATTCTAGACAGAGGCGGATGGAAGACTTTATTTACAGAAAGAGAAAACGAAGCTTGCACTCCCGTTTTCCTTGATAGAGAATGGGAAGAAGGGAAGGAGCGGGCGTTCTCTAGAAACCATGGAGAGGGAGGAGGGGAGGAGGAGGAGGAGGGAGAGGGAAGCATAATTACACAACCAAAACAATCCAGGCTGCGAATGAGGAGGAGAGGAAGAGGAGAAGGAGAGAGAGAAGGGTAAAAAAAAGGTGTATAAAGAGTCGGAGGAGCAAGAAAACAAACAAACAAGCAAACAGACTCATTTGCTTAGCTTCGAACTTCATTAAAATACACCAGAACACAGAATCTGCATTGCGAATAGCCGTGGGAGGGGCAAAAAAGAGACACAGAAAGCATATATTTACAGGAATCAAATTTGGCAAACGGTATCACATTCCTCTTTCCAGTTATCACATCTCGTTAACTAAGAGGGAAGGGGGATTGGGGAAGGAGGAAGGTGAGGGCAAAGGGGAAGAGGATTGGGGAAAGGGGGAAGGGGATGAGGTGAGGAAGAAAGGGGTAGAATAAGTAATGAACGAGGGAAGAGGGGATTGGGGGAAAGAGGATAAGGAAGGGGATGAGGTGGGAAAGAAGGCAGAATAAGTAAAAAGAGAGGAAAGGGGAGGATTGGGGAAGGGGTTGGAGGTGAGTGACGGGGAAGAAGCTAATAGAAATGGGAGAGGAAAGGCGGAATGGGAAAGGAGTTGGGGATGAAGGAGGAGGCAGAAGAAGTAAAGTGAAGGGGAGATAAGGAAATGAGTATGGGTAAGGTAAATGGGGAAGAAATTGGTGGGGAATGGGGAGATGGTGTTTTTAAGGGGAAGGGGAGAGGGATGATTTGGGTTAAGGGGGGGGGGGGAGGGGATGTATATAAATGACTACTTCTACTACTACAACTATAACTATACAACAACTACTACTATTCCCTCACAGCCTATCTCCACCACTTCCACTCCCTCGTCACCACCATACACCGTCAACACCTAAACTACACACACATACATCACAGCATCAACATCACCATCATCACAACCACCATCAGAAAAGGAAGCAAATGACGTATAAGCCTGACTATCATGTATATAAAGTAAAAAAAAAAGGAGAGAGAGGAGCATCCAGCACTAGAGGAGGAGGAGGAGGAGGAAAGAGATGGAGAGAGAGAGAGAGAAGAGAGGAGGAGAAAAAAGTGACCCAGCGTACATAAACCTCACTTGCCATTCACGAAGAGAGAAGAGAGAATCGAAAAGAGAGAGGAGGCAAAAAAAAAAAAAAGAAGAGGGAGAGAAGAAATAAGTAAGCCTCCCCATGAATGCCTCAGCCCGATTGAATAATGATAATGAGGGGAAAAACGCGACTCACAACCGTAATGATTTTCTTGACAGCGTGTTGTTTTTGGTCGTCCCTTTGTACCGCGGGAAGGCATTTAATGAGCGGGGGATAACAGGGCACCGCGGAGGCCAGTGCTGAGTTTTACCTTCTGAATTATTTACTCAATTAGCCCGAATGATACTGTCACAAAATTGAAGGTTACAGACTTATGATTCTCTCTCTCTCTCTCTCTCTCTCTTCTTTTCCTAACTACCTAGAACACCTCAATAACTGCCAGAATAAACTTACGCTAAATTACTCACTAATTAACAAGTTGAGCTCATTAGTAACATCCAACATTATGAAGGAGAGCGAAAGTATTCCCAGATTCTTGTTGCCGTCAGCGCTAAGGACAGACAACGGCCGGAGGGAAGGGAAGGGAAGGGAAGGGAGGAAAAGGCCAAAACAGAAGCTTATTAATGCCTCCTTTTTTAACATGGGAGGAGTATCACATTATAGGCATCGAGGGAGGGAGGAAAGACAAAAAAAAAAAAAAAAAAGCAACATGATTAAAAACTCCAACATTATGATCGAGAAACAAACAAACAAACAAAAAAGATTAACATACAAAGCCCTCAAACAACAGACAACAACATCAACAGCACGACTGACTCCAAACCAGACTCTAACAAGAACAAATAACAACGATAACAACAGGAGTAACAACAGTAATAGTGAGTCTGAGCATAGGTGAGCGACACGTCCCACCTGTAATCATTTGGGGGTGAGGTGGACAGGTAAGGTAAGGTAAGCATAGGTAAGAAACACGTCCCACCTGTAATCATTTGGAGGTGGGGTGAGGTGAGGACAGGTAAAGGTAAGGTAAGGTAAGGTGGGAATAGGTAAGAAACATATCCCACCTGTAATCATTTGGAGGTGGGGTGTGGTGAGGACAGGTAAAGTTAAGGTAAGGTAAGGTGAGGACAGGTAATGTTAAGGTAAGGTAAGGTAAGGTGGGCATAGGTAAGAAACACGTCCCACCTGTAATCATATGGAGGTGGGGTGAGGTGAGGACAGGTAATGTTAAGGCAAGGTAAGGTAAGGTGGGCATAGGTGAGCAACACGTCCCACCTGTAATCATTTGGAGGTGGGGTGAGGTGAGGACAGGTAAAGTTAAGGTAAGATAAGGTAAGGAGGAGCAGGTGAAGGAGAGGGGGTGGAGGGGGACGGAGTAACAGGTAGCATCAATAAGGAGTAAATGAAGTAATGAATTAACACTGAATAGTCGAACATGAAGTCAATTTCTCTTCACAAACAAATTAATTATCTTCACAAATGAAAATTCTCCCCACAAACGAAAATTCTCTTCACAAACAACAATTTCTCTTCACAAACAACAAATTCTGTTCACAAATTCCAATCACAAACGAAAAATTCTCTTCACAAACGAAAATTCCCTTCACAAACAACAAATTCTCTGCTCAAATTCCTATCACAAACGAAAATTCTCTTCACAAACAATAAATTATTCTCACAAAGCAAAATTCACAAACAAAACAATTTCTCCTCACACAAACAAATTCTCTTCACAAACAACAAACAAAATCTTTTCACACCGTCACCTGCCGATTCCTACAGGTGACGGGTGATGCCATAGATATAGTACACCTGAGAACACCTGTGGGCACCTGAACCAATTAGCAGGTGAAGGTGTCTCGGGTGAAGGTGAAAACACGTATATACTTCCTATTGAGCACAAACTTGGGGGGAAACAGAACTGAACACCATTTCGTTGCCATTACTTATACATATTCACACGCACTCATGTTGTCTATACTTACTGCTGGCTTCTTATCGTATAGCTGAGTAAAGGGAGAAGGGGGGAAAAGGGAAAGGGGAAGGGGATTAAAGTTTCTAGGGGAAGGAGGAAGGGCGAAGGGGGAAGGGGAGAGGAGGAAGGGAGATGAATTTTGTGTGGGTGGGTGGGAAGGGGTGAGTGTTTTCCTATGTTCTCCTCCATCCCTCCGTTTCTCCTTTCCTCCACACCTCCGCCGCGTCAGGAACCTACCTCCCCTCTCTTTCCCAATCACCCAATCACCTGCCTGCCCGTACAAAGCCTCCTGCCGCCTTTGCTAATACCTGAAGACATTTATGGACGTGTAATTTTTGGTGGGCGACGAAGGGTGTTTCCGCCGTGCCCCGCCCCGCTACCCCGCCCCGTCCCATCTTGCTTCAGGGTGACGGGCAAGAAGAGGAGAGGAAGAACAAGAGGAGGGGGATGTGTGTGCACGTGAAAAGGGTATGATAGAGCAGGAGGAGGAAGAGGAGAAAGAGCTGTGGTGTCATCCTTAAATTCCATCCTTCCTCTTTCCTTTTTTTTTTCCTCCTCCCTCCTTAACTTCATCTTTCTTTCCTCCTTCCTTTCAATTTTATCTTTTCATCCATCTCATTCCTTTAATCCCTCCTTCTTTCTCTTCCTTCATCATCCTTCTTCCTTCCTTTTCTCCTCTTTTTTCATCCTCCTTCTGAACCCCATCTTCTATCCTCATCCTTCTTCTTACCCCTACTTTCATCATCCCTCTCTCCTCCCTCTTTAACTCCATCCCTCCTTCCTTCCTTTCGTCCTCCATCCACCCATTCCATTCCTCTCTCTCTCTCTCTCTCTCTCTCTCTCTCTCTCTCTCTCTCTCTCTCTCTCTCTCTTCCAAATCGCGTGTCTTTTCAACCTCCTCGGCTTTATGGCACAAAAACTTCGCGGGGCAACAAGACGGATAAAATCGATTCCTTTTCTACCGCTGTTGTTGCTGTCGCCGCAAGTTCGCATCGCTGGTGGTTTATCGCCGCCACTGAAACATGAAGAGAAGGACGAGAGGCAGAGGGAGAAGAGAGGGAGAGAGGGGGAGACACTTGGGAAGAGGGAGAAGAGGCAAAGGGGGAGAGGCAGTGAGAGTGAGAGAAAAGGAAGAGGTACAGTACGTGAAGGTAAGGAACGAAAGAGACACAGGGAGAGAAGGAGAGAGAGGGAGATATAAGAAGAGAGCTGAAAGGGTGAGAGATCGAGAAAAGGTAGAAGATAAATATGAAAAGAAGAACGATGGATACCTAGGGAAGTGGGATGAAGATGATGAAGAGTCTGAAAAGAGGTACAATGAAGAGGATTTGAGGACGAAACATGAGTGAAAAAAATCGAGAATAAAAGAGACAGAAAAAAAGGTATAGAATATGGATTGAAAAGAAAACAGAGACAGACTACAATACAGGGGCAGAGGAGATGAAGTAAAGAACGATATAAACAAGTAGAAACAGACTAAAAGGGAATGATAGAGAAAACTCAGAAACAGGGAATAAGAGAACACCAAAAGACCAAACAAAATATAGAGAACAAGAGACAAAGGGAGTGAGACAGAAAAAAACGCACCAGTAAACACGTCTTTGGCCCAACAGAAAAAAAAAGGAAACAGAGAAACAGACAAAGACCAAGAACACCAAAAGACAAAACAAAATATAGAAAACAAGAGACCAAGAAAGAGAAAGAGAGAGATACAGAGAGTGAGAGAGAGAGAAAAACGCATCAGTAAACACGTCTTTGGCCCACAGTAAAAAAGAAAAGAAAACAGAGAAATAGACAGAAACCAAGAGGACATCAAAAGACCTATCAAAATAGAGAACAAGGGACAAAAAGAGAGTGAGGCAGAGAAAAACGCACCATTAAAACACGTCTTTGGCCCACAGGAAACCAAGAGGACAGAAAAAGACCAAATAAAATAACAAAAGACCAAGAAAGAGAGAGAATACAGAGAGTGAGACAGAGAAAAACGCACCAGTAAACACGTCTTTGGCCACAGTATGGTTCCCGCTGTTCGGATTTTACGGTATTCGTCGGCTCTGGCTCACAAAATAAGCGGCGCTGTGGAGGGATCTGCCGCCCTGGGTTCTGCAATTCCTAGAGATTGTGAGCAAAGTCGGGTTATTACATTTGAGGCCCCCAACCCCTCTGGCCCTGCGTCCTTCCTCTTTATCAAGGTCCCTTACTCCTCCTCCTCCTCTTCCTCCTCTTCCTCCTCCAACGAGTCCTCATCTCTCTCTCTCTTCTTCGTCTTCCTTTTTTTTTTCACAGTCATGCTTTTGAGATGTTGAGAGAGAGAGAGAGAGAGAGAGAGAGAGAGAGAGAGAGAGAGAGAGAGAGAGAGAGAGAGAGAGAGAGAGAGAGAGAGAGAGAGAGAGAGAGAGAGAGAGAGAGAGAGAGAGAGAGAGAGAGAGAGAGAGAGAGAGAGAGAGAGAGAGAGAGAGAGGCTTTGGTCATCTTAAGTGAAATCCTCAGCTCGGAAAAAAAAGAAGCACAGCTCAATTAAGATGGCTTTCTCTCTCTCTCTCTCTCAAAATATTAATATAAGCGAGTTGATTCTTCTCGCAAGGGGGGAAGGAGAGAGAGAGAGAGAGAGAGAGAGAGAGAGAGAGAGAGAGAGAGAGAGAGAGAGAGAGAGAGAGAGAGAGAGAGAGAGAGAGAGAGAGAGAGAGAGAGAGAGAGAGAGAGAGAGAGAGAGAGAGGAGGAAGCAGAAAAAGAGGAAGAGGAGGAGGAAGAGGAGTAGGAGAAACACTACTAATCATAACAATAATTAGAAGAAGTAAAGGACAGATGGAACGTATATCATGTTTTTTCTGCTTATTATAGACGGGGCTGGTTGGTCAAGAGGAGGAGGAGGAGGAGGAGGAGGAGGAGGAGAGAGGAAAAAAGTACCCATCGACGTCCCCTCTCCTCCTCTTGCTGTTGCCCTTTCATCGTGTGGCTGTCGGAGGAATGTCACAGTGTCGGGGGGCAGTCGGGGTGTCTTCGGGTGTCCAGGGGTGCCCGAGGGTCGCTTCTATACCTTCCGGCCGCTAATGTATGCGCGGTAGTCTTGGGTTTCGTGGCAGCGGCAAACTGGTATGGCCGCGTTGTCACTGCAGCTGTCGCGTCGCCCGGTCGAACCCTCGGCAAAAACAGGTCAGACCAGCCTCTCAACTAATTAGAATTTTTGATATTATAAACTAGATGACGAGGAGAACAAAGCCCCTCCTTGACCGGGCTCTCAGACAGGTAAAAATGTGTCCAGGTATGAGGGGGGTGCAGACGGTGTGTGTGTGTGTGTGTGTGTGTGTGTGTGTGTGTGTGTGTGTGTGTGTATGTGTGTGTGTGTGTGTGTGTGTGTGTGGCTGGCGCGAGTGGGGGAGGGGGGGCGGCGTGAGGCAGGGCGGGGCATGGGGTTGGAAGGCGAGGGTTTTCATGAGCAATTTTACATCGTTTTTAATCCTTTTATGATTCTTGGGGAAGGTTCGAGGCTCAACAGGTGGCGACGGAGGTGTCTGAAGGTGCGTTGAAGGCCGGCCAGCGTGGGGCGGGCTGGGGAGGGGGGCGTGCGGGGGTAGGGAGTTGTCAAGGGTTTGGAGGAGAGGGAGTGGGGAGAGGGGGCAGGGGACGCTGGTGAGTGGAGAGCTTTTTCAGGGGCATTGTAGACATAATTGGGATGACAACACAAGCCTAATATTTGCCAACATCCAACACTGCGGTGCCAGGCTGGCGTGTGAGCCTCCGCCGCCCTCTCAGCATCATCCAGACGCCGCGGCATCTCCGCCTAGTCGCCTCCTGCCTCTTGGGGAATCGGCGGCGGCTCATTGCTGGACGGTCGAGGAAGACTGTGGTGTATCCAAAGTGGCGGCGACGGTGGCGGCGGCGGCGGCGGTGGGGCCGCTGGTGGTGGTTGCGACAACAGTTGTGAGGGTTGACGTTTCTGTGATGGAGACTGAAGGCCGCTGGTGGTGCGTCGACAGGTCCTGCGGCGTCTCCTGCTGCTGCTGCTGTTCTTGTTGCTGATGTTTCTGGTTTCCCGCGCCCTCCAGTACAATGTCCACCCACGCTCGGAACCTCTCTGACCGCCCAGAGGAGGATGTTGTCAGTAGCTGGGGCACAGCGACGGCGTCACCCTCATCCCCTCCCGCCGTGGACCTTGCCGCAGGGTCCCTGGCAGCGTCTTGGCTCCCACGGGATTTGCCTTCACTTGCTGGGTTTAGGGCGGCATCGGGCTCTGCCTGGGCGTGATCCTGAGGGACTTGGCTGTCCTCTATGACGCTCTGCGGAGGGTTGGAACATTGCTCTGCGGTGGTTGTGTTGCCTTCGTGAGTCGTTCGATAGCTCTTTCTGGTCGTTTGGGTGACGCTGACGCTGGTGGGCGCCGCCCTGGAGCTGCACGCTTTGCCGGCCGGCAGGGGACTGTTTTCGCGGCCGGTGGGTCGTGGGCTGCTCTCCCGCGAGGCGAGGCGACGCGGGGCGTGGACTGTCATCTCCCGCAGAGGCCCGGCGCGGGTTGTGGCTACAGTCCACGAAGCGCTGGGGCATCGCAGGAAGCCGCCTTCACTCTGGTTCTTTGTTGCAACGTCCGCCTCCGTCTTGTGAACCGGAAAGGGATCTGCCTCGGTTTTGACAGGAAGGTTGAGTTCAGCGTCCGTCTTAGCGTGGCCACCGCTCTCCTGGTCCGCCCTGGGTCGCCGGCGGGCGGCTGGATAGCGGAAGCCGCACTGCACTTTGGAGGAGACGATGCCCAGTGCTCGGGTACGGCGCCACAGCGTCATGACCGGGATGTTGCACCGCTCTGCCGCCGGCTTGATGGGTGTCCCAGCCTTCACCAGCGTCAGGGCCGCCATCAAGTCGTTCTGTGTCCACCGCGAAGCCCCGGACTTTGGAGCCGAGATGGCACCCCGCAAGTCGTCCCAACTACATTCCACAGCCCTCACGCCGCCACCGCCCTCGTCCCTCGACGACGTAAGGACACCAGCGCTGGCTACGGCACCGCCGACGACCATGCCCGGCGTTGGGCTGACGCGGCCACGCGAGGCTTTGACGCTGCCAGGGAAGTGGCTGGCCAAGGCGAGGACTGCCGAGGTGTGGTCCGCTGCCTCACCCGGGGCGGCGGCGAGGCTTGTAGTGGAGGGCTTCTTGTGGTTTTTGATGCAGGTGGAGGCCATGTTGGTGATGCTGGTGTTAGTGTCAGTCTTGGTGACGGCGGTGCTGGAGCTGGGGGTTGAGGTGGCAGGGGAAGGATGGGCGTCGGTGGGCGGCGGGCCGCCACCCCCGCCATCAGAAGTGCTACGCGTGAGATTAGCGGCGCTGTCTTCACCGCGGGTCAGTGCCACGGACGACGTCTGGAACTTCTGAGGCGGCAGCAGCTTGCTGGCGGTGACGGCAGTGGTGGTGGTGGTGGTGGGCGAGGAGGCAGCGGGGACCGGGGCCTCGGCGGGCGTGTCGGCGAACATGGTGGGGAAGACAGACCCGCCACCATCTGCAAGGAAACACTGCGGATGACGGGGTCGGTGCCACGGGCGGTTAGTGACAACCACGCCCACACGGCCACCACCATGCAGCAGTAATAGCAGCGGCGGGAGCAGCAGTGGCAGTAGGCCAGCGGTAGTAGCAGCAGCAGCAGTCCATCTCTGTTAGTAGTTCAACACAACCAACTTCCGGTGGGCCACGCGAAAACCAAGGTGGATCCAAACCAGACGAAGGTGGCGCCGCTGTGGCACGGGGGCGACGCTCCCCAAACCGGCTGGGCGTCTCCACCGGACGGAAAGGCCCTGTTTGGGGAGCCTCTGTCCTCCTGCCACGCGGCGACGACGACAGACAAAAAGCATCGCGTCTGTCCATCACAAAAGGGACAGATGAGAGGGTTGGGGGGTGTCATGGGGGGTGGGGTTAACATCATGCGCAGAGGGAGCGGCAAAGCTCACACACACACGCCCACACACACACACACACACACACACACACACACACACACAACACGCAAACACGCAAAAAACAAACGCAAAAGAAAACCCAAACTCACCACCCCGCGGGCCTGGGTCTAAACGAGTCGCTATGGCTGCCTCCCGCCGGGCCGCAGCGCCTCCCTCGCCCGCTAATAGTTGCCGAGGATAACAAAAACCTTCTGACGCGGCCATTCCGAGGTAAATGCTTAGCGAAAGAGAGGCGCCTCGTGTCGGCGAGCACTTGCCCCGCCTACCACAGGGGCCGACACCTCCTGACCTACCAGGAGGGCGGCCCTTCGTGTGTGTGTGTGTGTGTGTGTGTGTGTGTGTGTGTTCGTCCCACGGCTCCCACCTCTGTCCCTCGCGCCACGCACTGATTATGGCCGCCATTGGGTAATTCCGTGCCCACTGAACGAGGCCATATCGGCGCCGCGCCTCGGGCCGGGCGGGATATTTGGCTGAGGCACCGCCGCCCATATCATGGAAGCTGCACTGTTTTTATGCCCAAGTGACATTACGCTCACTATTTCAATTTCGGAATGTGGTGCTCTTTTTCCAAGGGATTTCCTGTTTGGCATTCGTGTTTCATTCGTGTATTCATTACAACAACAACAAAGCTCATTTGTCCGGCGTCACCCCCACAACACCCGCCCCCACATTGCCCACCCTCCACGAGGGAATGATCTCGTTTCCTATTAAAAACGCGGTGCGGCGCTGACGGCGTCGACGGCAGGGTACAAACAATGCAAAGTAGGAAGAAATATCCCTATTATTCATACGCAACGGACTCACAACAATAAATCGGGGGATCTTCGAGGAATCCAGGGACGCGACAGTAACCACGGGAGCGGGATTCTATCAGGCGACGACAAGATTCCGCACCCAGATACCACGACCGCAGTGCCGACCCTCCCGCAGCGGCAACCCCCCTCCCTCAGCAGCGCCCTCCCTCCCCGCAACGGCGCCCCCCTTCCGCAGCCCCGAAAGACATCGCCGCACCCCATCCTGACGCGGCGCCATGACGGACCTCCAGGGACTCCAAAGAGTGCCGCCACCTGCCCCGCCCCGCCCCGCACCGCCTCATCCCGCCCGCCCTCACGTCGCACACTACACGCCTTCAGACCCCCAACACCGGCAAGGGCGTCATGTTAGTGCTACAGGATGGCTCAGCGGGGAGCACACACACACACACACACACACACACACACAGAGGAGACCAGTTTAAGTGGGCTCATGAGGCTGGAACGCCGCAACAAGGAGGTTAACACACACACACACACACACACACACACACACACAGAGGAGACCAGTTTAAGTGGGCTCATGAGGCTGGAACGCCGCAACAAGGAGGTTAACACACACACACACACACACACACACGAGACAAACTATGAGGAAGAGGAAGAAGAGGGGGGGGGGGGGAGATGGGTGCATGGGAGAGAGGAGATAACCTGACCGCGAAGGAGAAAAAAAAGGCACGAAGGAGAGACTAAGGTAAGGTAAGGTAAAGCAAGGCAAGGTAAGGTAGGGGAGAGTTGGGGTAATGTAAGGTAAGGTAGGTTAGGTTAGGTTAGGGTAAAGAAGGCAGAGTAAGGTAGGGTAGTGTTGGGTAGGGAAGGGTACAGGGTAGGATAGGAGGAGGAGGGGGGCGGGCATGTGTTGGTGTGGCCCATGAACGATCTTGCAGGAACGTGACCCCCTGGCGGTGTTATGATGAATTAACGCCCGGCGAACGAGAACGACTGAGCAACGAGCCCATTGTTTCCCTGGGGCCGGCGGGGAGAACGAGGCCTCGCGTTCTGATGGTAATGAGTGGCCTTTGTGCCGCCCGTCTGACTCTTTATATTCATCTGGGAAAGAGACTCACGATTTCAACCTTACAAGTGACTCTCCCCTTCGCCCCATATCTTGCCTGTCTCCCTCTCTCTCTCCCTCTTACCCCTTTTCTTCTCCTCCTCCTTCTTCATATCTTCCTCCTCCTTTCCTTGCTAAACCCCGATCTCTCCCTCTTCCCCCTTTTTCTTCTTCGTCTCCTCCTCCTCTTTCTTCTTTTCCTCTTCCTCTTCCTTCTCCTACTTTCGTTACTCAATCACGATCTCTTGCCCAGATTCTTCTTCTTCCTCTTTCCTTTTCTTCTTTCTGCTTCACCTCCTCCTCCTCCTTCTCCTGTTCCTCCTATTCTTCTCTTTCACTTTCTTTCTTCCCGTCCTCTTCTTCCTCCTACTCTGCTTCGCTTTCGATCTCTTTCTTCTCTTCAATCATGCTTCCTTCCTTTCATTCGCTTGTGTGTGTGTGTGTGTGTGTGTGTGGCTTCGAGGCATATAATAGAGGCAAAACAAGAAGTAGACAATAACCGTAACAATAATAATGAAAGAAAACGAGAATGCGGAGCCCCTCAATAAGGCATCAGGGAGAAAGAGAAAAAGAAAACGTAAAAAAAAGGGAAAACGGAGGAAACAAAGAACGGGAAAGAAGTACTGAATTAAAAAAAATAATAAAATGGTCAATAATAAAAATAATGATAACCAATAAAAAAAAAAAATAACGCAAATAATAATAATGCTAACCTCTCATCCATATTTCCGTCATTTATTGAAACTTAGAATTCGGCTCAAAATGAAACTCTGTGCATAATTTTCACCATAATTAACAACTTCGCTGAAAAGAAAGAAAGAAAAAAAGAATGATACTTAAATGAAACTAAACATAAAAAAAGATAGCTTAAAAAATTGATAGAAGAAAAAGTATAGGATAGAAAAGGTGAAGAGAACGAAAGGAAAATAATATATGAAATCAAAATAGAATATATGAAAAAAAAGAAAGGGGATGGAAAATGATAATAGAGAAACAGACAGCGAGGGTGAAAGAAACGGGTGACGTAAGGAAGTGAAACGGGTGACAGAAGAATAGAAAACGAAAAAAACATCGAATGATGAATAAAAAGCTCGAAGAAAAATAAAATATGGAACAAAAAAAAAAAGAAGGGGGGGACGAAAAGAATATAAAAAAAAAAACCAATAGGCATCGAGGGTGTAAAGAATCTGTGACGTAAGAATGTGAAACGAGTGCAACGGGAAACTTAAATTAATTCACACGAGCCCCACAACGTTGGCAACTGAACTTGGGAGTCATCAATCATGATTTGGAGTAAAACTACTGACTCTCTCTCTCTCTCTCTCTCTCTCTCTCTCTCTCTCTCTCTCTCTCTCCTATATATCAAAGCACGCGGTAGCAATCAGAGCTCCTTAAAACAGCCGCAATTTTCGTCGATATGTCAAAATTTAAGCGTCGGAAGAAGGGCGACCTCAGTGCCACCTCGCGGGCGGCGGCGGAGGCTCCTCGCGACAGGTTCTCCTTATTACTTTGACTAGACAATCGCGGCGGAGACGAGCACTCATTTCCGGCGAGACAGAGGCAGTGCTGTGTCCAAGCCCTGACGGAGAAGGAGGAGAAGGAGGAATAGGAGGAGGTAAAGGAATTTGATGAAGAAGTAGATAAAGGAAGAAGAATAAGAAGAGCAGGAGGTGATAAAGGAAAAAGAATTAGAGAGGGAGGAGGAGGTAATGGAAGAGGAATTGAGGAGAATGCAAATGAGGAAAATTAAAGGAAGAGGAATGAGAGGAGGAGGTAAAGAAAGAGGAAGAAGAGAAGAATGTGAAGGATAATAATAAAAAAAAGGGAAAAGGAGAGGTAAATGAAGAGGAAGAAGAGACAAAGGAGGGGTTATAGATGCTGAAGGTATGAGAACATGGAATCGGAGGAAGAAGTGAAAGAAGAGGAGGAGGAGGAAGAGGAGGAGGCAGGGAGGTAATTTGAGTGTGTGCAAGTAGTGTTATTGAACCATTTCCATTCGAGGCGCCTGGTAAGTTTTTATGTGATCTTGTTTTGCGTTAGTTGTGTGTTCGAACCCGATTTCTGTTTTCCACTGATTCATGTTACCGAGGAGAACTGAACTTATTACTCTCAACACACCTGAGATTAGGGAGAATTACAGGTGAGATTAGGTCCACTTATCTCCCGTCACCTGGATCTTATTACGGGCCAGGTGTTGATGGCAGGTCACTTTTACTTTTGTTATTGTTGTTGTTGTTGTTATTATCATTATTATTATTTAGCGTTGATGTATTAGGAGTGAGTTTATTAATTTTATAGTTTTTATTCTTTGAACAGTTTTCTTTTTTCTTTCTTATTTTTTTCTATCTTTCTTTCCTTCTTTCATCATCATCATCATCTTATTACTTCTTTCTTTTTTCTTCTTCTTTTTTATTCCACCGATGCTACGCTTTGATTCTTTGACTACTTTCTTTTTTTTCTTATTCTCTTCCTCCTTATTCACCATTATTCCACCCCACCCATCTTCCCCCTCCACTCCTATTTTCTCTTTCTATATATCCTTCTATCCATCTCCCTCCATTTTGCATCTCATATATACGATAGTTTCAGTAAGTTTTAGCCGAGCGAGAGCGGAGTAAATTACATTATATCATCTTGTTAATGCGTATGCCATCGCTGAGTTGAAGCTAAATGAAGCCAATTCGACATCATCTGCAGTATCTTATTTACTTACTCTCGTGTCATCATTACCGAATTAATCTAACTTGTTACTCTCTTAGCAAATCATTGGCGGGGTTTGTTTCGCGAGCACACAAACTCCTGAGACACATCCTGACAGTATTATAGACAGATACATGCGGGTACTTTAATTTATATAACAATACTTAAGTTTTTGGCATCATAAATCAGAGTAACCCATGGTCGTTCACGCCTCCGTATACTTATTTCTCAGTACTTTATCTATTTATCGAGTACTAATTCATCTAACAAAAACATTATCTTACTGAATTTTCTTGGCATCATACATCAGAAAAACCCTAAATTAACAAAGGTCATTCACGCCCACTCAAACTATATTTCTCGAGTACTAACTAATTTATCTAACATCATACTTTTTTTTTGGCATCATGTATCAGAATAAACGTAACTCATCCAGGGTCATTTATACCTCCTCAAACCTCCATTTTCTCACTTTTTCGTCAACATTGTAATAACCGTAAGAGGAGAAGACACACTTGCACGCCCTCCACCAGTCTTCCGTAACTTCTCCATCCAGGGATAAACTTCTCCTTCAGCTTCCCCTTCGAGCTCCTTTACATCTACTCTTTATTCCCTTCACGCCCTTCAAACAAGAACGAACACAGGGGCAACAACAATAAAACAATAACAATAAAGAAACATAACCTTCACCTTCTCGCCCCTCTCTGATCTTTCTCGTGTTCTCTCTTTCCTTTTCCAAGTCTCTCTCTCTCTCTCTCGCTCTCGTGTTCTCGTTCCCTTTTCCTAGTGTGTCTACGTTCGTTCGTGTGTTGGTTCTGATATAGGCCTTAACCTCTACCTTTCTTATCCATCACCTTTTTCGTAAGTATCGTCAAAGGAAAACAAGAAACTCACCCTATTTTATTATTTATCAAGTTTTCTCAATTTCGATCCCTTTCCTGTTCTTCCATCTACGTTTATTCATCTCTCTATCTCATCGTTCCCTTCCTTATCTATTCTTTACCGACTTCTTTCAATTCAGTAAAACGAAAAGGATATAAACACCAGACTCTGCATTCTTTTATCATTTTTTATAGTTTCTTCATTTCCATTGCTCTCCCGATCCTCAGTCTTTTACTACACATCTATTCGTCATTCTATACTTTTTTTTTTTTTAATTCTATTTCCCCTATCTATCATCGTTTTATTTCATCCACCATTTCTCCCAATCCCTTTTTCTCCTATATTCCTCCATCCACCTTCTTCCCCTCCTGTCAGTGTCTTCCTCCAATTCCTTCTATACCCTTCCCTCCACTTCTCTTTCCCTTGGCCTGCGTCTGTTACTTCGCTTCCTTCCTCTACTCCTTCTGTTCTATTCCATCTATCTCCCAGTCTTCTGCATCTCTTCCGCAACTCTTCTTCTCCTTCCTTCCCATCCATTCACTTCTTCCTCCTTCTCCTCACTTCTCTCCCTCCGCGTGGAACTCCCTCTCGGTCTTAACATTTCGTAAGGATAGATTCGGAGTCTCATCCTAAATTCATGAATATCCCGGGACGGAGTCAAGTTGGGTGCAAGTTGTTCTGCCCTGTGTATCATGTCCTCTCTCTCTCTCTCTCTCTCTCTCTCCTGTCACGTCTCAATTCTCCCTTCACTTCAGTTCCATCCTATACTCTTCCTCCCCCACCCCACCCCTCTGATATTCTTTCTACTCTCTCTCTCTCTCTCTCTCTCTCTCTCTCTCTCTCTCTCTCTCGGTAAAACCACGTACAGCTTTTTTTTCTTCTTCTTTTTGGCAACTTTCTACAACCCACATCAGTCAACGCCATTTCTTAGTATCTCATTCGACGTTCCATTTTCCCTCATTCCCATTTAATACCATCGCTTCCCACTCTCTCTCTCTCTCTCTCTCTCTCTCTCTCTCTCTCTCGTTTCTAAAGTCCATCATTCTGTTGCGGACGAACTTCAAAGGAAACTAACAAGAGCGAGGAAAAATGAGCGAAGGACGGAGATGAGGTAGATGAGAGAGAGAGAGAGAGAGAGAGAGAGAGAGAGAGAGAGAGAGAGAGAGAGAGAGAGAGAACCTTATATGGATACACGATACTACACAGCAACACTTTGAGCTCTTCACGGAAAAAACGAAACACACACACACAACCCTATCCCCCCTCCCACGCACACACACGCACGTAAGCAGCAGGAGGAACCGAAGGCAGGCAAGGAAGGAAGGAAGGAAGGCAGGCAATGGTGGCGGTAAGCAATTTCACCAATTTCACTCGACTGATCACCAAATAGCAACGCTCAGCCACCCAAAATCCATTCGTTCCCATCTAGCAGCGAAGCCAAAAATAATGCGGCCGGGGGGTGAAAAATCGATGCCGCGTAATATAAGCGCGATAAAAAATAATGCAGACGCAGGAAATGTGGAAATATTAGGAAATATACTTGCCAGTCTCCACCGCCGGCGCCGAATTTCAGGGGGGGCCATTTTCGCGCTAACCCTCCGATTTTGACGCGGGTTCTATGTTCGCTGCGGGAGTGTTGCGGGGCGTTAGGGGTTTCAGGGGTGTGTTTCTAAGGGAGTTTGAGGCTTGCGGGTGTTGCGGGCCATGGCAGGTGAGGGGGAGCGGTGCGCGAGGGAAAGGTGAGTGAAGAAACGCGTCCAAGTCCTTATTTGAGTGTACAGATCCGATGTAAAGAAGGCAAATAAACATCGGCTTCTGGAAACGTGAGCTATAAGGCCCAAGAAAGTCTCTCTCTCTCTCTCTCTCTCTCTCTCTCTCTCTCTCTCTCTCTCGACGTAAGGATGATGCTACACCTTTATTTCTTTGATTTTTTTTTTGCCTTTTTTTTCAGTAACTTTTCGTCTCTCTCTCTCTCTCTCTCTCTCTCTCTCTCTCTCTCTCTCTCTCTCTCTCTCACGGCTGATACACGGCCTCGCCCATTCAAGGAAGTTGTATACAAAAATATAAATATACATTACATACATACATGCATAAGCCGACCACTAACTCACACACACACACACACACACACACACACACGAACCACTTTCACCCCTCAACACGCACGCAAACCCTTACACTTCCCCCTCTTTTCCTTTTTTTTTTTAATCTTCTCTCCTCTCTCCTCCCCTCTTTCTTCCCTCTGCCTCTCTCTCTCTCTCTCTCTCTCTCTCTCTCTCTCTCTCTCTCTCTCTCTCTCTCTCTCTCCCCCTCTCTCACCCACGTCAAAGTTATATCAATAATAAACTGCGTTACGATTGCATTTCAGAATTTTCCTCCCGCGCCGAGTTAAATGTAGATTATCAGGCAAATCAACTCCAAAGGCAAAACCGGCGCGCGAGTCTCAAAGGCGGAATAATACCAGGCAGTCAGAGCGAGCGAAGCAAGGCCACGCAGCGCCACGCAAAATAAATCCTGATTGGCTATAGAGGCGAGAGCTAACGAAGAAAAATGTGCCGATATTGGTAATTCGCCGACAGAAATATAATTTGCCATCGGTCGATCTGTCTGCGCGAGGGAGGACGAAGAGGAGGAGGAGGAGGAGGAGGAGGAGAGGAAGAAGAGGAGGTGAGGTGGTGGTGGGTGAGATGGAGAAGGATGGTGAGGAAAAGGAGGAAATTTGGGGGTGAACTAGGAGGAGGAGGAAAAAGAGGAGGTGGTTGGTGAGATAGAGAAGTGAGGAAAAGGAGAAAATTTGGGATAAACTGGGAGGGGGAAGAAGAAGAGGAGGAGGAGGAGAAGAAGGAAGACGAAAGGGAGAGAGGGGCGTTTCAAGAAGCAGGAGGAAAGAGAAGAAATAAGAAGAAAAAAAGAATGAATGGATGGAGGAAAGAAACAAGAAAGGAAGAAAGGAAGGAAGGAACGAAGGATGAAGTTTTAAAAGATATGAATATTTGATCGAATGCAAAGTTAATGCTAAAAAGCCAGAAAGACAGGAGCACGAGTAGACTGGGAGAAGGAGAGAAAAAAAACTGAGGTAAATTAAATGCATAGAAAATAATGAACATATAAATGATGCAGGCGAGGTATTTTCTCGGAGCAAACACGAGAGAGAGAGAGAGAGAGAGAGAGAGAGAGAGAGAGAGAGAGAGAGAGAGAGAGAGAGAGAGAGAGAGAGAGAGAGAGAGAGAGAGAGATGAAGGCAAACAGAATAAAAGATGATAAACAAAGGACGAAAACAAATTAAAAAACAAAAGACAAAAAAGGTGATATTTGGACTAAAACAAAAGAATGAGGATGAAACTAGAGATGAGATGAGAAACGAATGGAGATGATAAAGAAGGAGAAGAAGGAAGAGGAAGAGAAGGAGGAGGAGGTAAAGAAGAACTAGGGATATATAAGATACCTAAAGAATCTCTCTCTCTCTCTCTCTCTCTCTCTCTCTCTCTCTCTCTCTCTCTCTTGATCGATGATGCACATAATCTTTCTAGTTTCTCATGGACACACACACACACACACACACACACACACACACACACACACACACACACACACACACACTCGGCGCATCATAATAGGAGTCTCTGGGCTAAACATTCAATAGATAATCAATACTAAGCCGTGAATCTGCTCTGCACACATTAATATAATTTTCCGGCGTGGACTAATCGGATGGTGTATGAGAGAGAGAGAGAGAGAGAGAGAGAGAGAGAGAGAGAGAGAGAGAGAGAGAGAGAGAGAGAGAGAGAGATTCTACTGTTCATTATACTAAATTTTTCTAAGTCCTTTCTCCTTTGGCTTCTTATCTTCGAGTCAGGAGTTTCTCACACACTCTCTCTCTCTCTCTCTCTCTCGCACAGCTGCCGGGCTAGTATCAAATTGCTCACGCCGTCGAAAAAAGCCCCGCGCCTCGTCCAAAAAAGCGTTCTCATATTGTACATTCTCAATACAACTTACATGAACTTCGGTCGAACGGCCCCAAAAAGTTCACGGAGTTGGCGAAAACTTACGAAACTCAATTTGTTTTGAGTTTTTAGAACAGCCAGCATTGATCTATGTTTTATGAGGGAAAGAGAGAGGCGGAGAGAGAGAGAGAGAGAGAGAGAGAGAGAGAGAGAGAGAGAGAGAGCACGAGTAAGCGGTGGAAGGGGAAGAGGAGGAGGAGGGGGAAGTGGATGGGCTAGGAAGAGGAGGTTTTGAAGGGCGAGGAAAAGGAAGAGGAGAAGTAAGATGAATCGGAGTCTTGGAAAAGGAGGAGGAAGAGTAGACGTAGAAAATTTAGGAGGAGGAGGAGGAGGAAGAGGAGAATGAAGAGAAGTGGGTGTGCTAAGAAAAAAAAGGAAAAGGAAATGGAGGACGATGATAAGGAGACGAAGGAGGATGATGGAAGGACTAAGAGAAAGAGGAGGAGGAGGAGAAGAAGGAAGAAGACGAGGAGGAAAAAAAGTGAGGAAAATGGGAAGATAAAAAAGAGAGAACTCGAAAACACAATGAAAACCCATGTGTATGTGTGCTTGTGAATGTATGTGTTTGTGTTGCAAATGTCCATAGGTGTGTTGGTGTGTGTTACAGGTGTACGAGTGTTGCAGGCGTCCATAGGTGTGTTGGTGTGTTGCAGGTGTGCGTAGGTGTGTTGCAGGGGTCCATAGGTGTGTTGGTGTGCGTAGGTGTGTGTTGCAAGTGTCCATTGGTGTGCTGGTGTGTTGCAGGTGTGCGTAGGTGTGTTGCAGGTGTGTGTAAGTGTGTGTTGCAGGTGCGTGCGTGTGTTGCAGGTGGGTAAGTGTTGCGAGTCTTACCCTGGGCTGAGCTAAATAGGATTACAGTAAGGAGGATTAAGACCAAGACGGAGCCAAGTAAATACATTAAGTAAAGGGGAAGGAGCGAGGAGGAGAAAGGGAGAGGAAGAAACACGAGTAAATAATGCATAAGGGAGAGGGAGAGACAAGGTAGCAGGGGAGGACTTGGAGGAGGAGGAGGAGGAGGAGGAAAAGGGACAAGATAAAAAAAAAAAGGATGGAGGAGGAGAAGGTGGAAGAGCGAGACTATTTACTTTCAATTTTACACATTAATGAAGAAAAATCATAAACAAAATAATGAATTTAGGGAGAGGGAGAGACAAGATAATGGAGGAGGAGGAAGAGGGATAAGATGAAAAAAGGATGGATGGAGGAGTAGATGGAAGAAGAGGAGGAGGACATTTAATCAATCTGACACATATATGAAGAAAAAGGTGATGATGAAAAGGATGATGAAAGAAAATAATGGATAATGAAGAGGGAGGAGGAGGAGAAGGAAGAAGAGAGAGGGAGGGAGAGAGAGAAAGAGAAAAAGGGACATATCATTTTCAGTTTCCACGTTAATAAAAAAAAGAAAGTAATGATGAAAAAGAAACAAAAAACAAAAACAAAAATAAAGAACAGAAAATGAAGACAAAACAGACAACACAAAATTATGGGTGATGGACAAAAAAGAGAGTGGAAGGAAGGAAGGAAGGAGACTGCAGAAGAAGCAGAAGATGAGGATAAGAAGGAGGAGGAGGAATTAGGGAACCGGAAGAGGGGAAGAAGAGGAAGAAGAAGAAGAGGGGAAGGATTGAGGGTGAGTCTCTAGTGTGCTTCGGGCAGGAAAATGGTCGACATTATAAGATTATCACACACGGAAGATGCTGAGTGAGAGAGGGAGGGAGAGGAAGGAAGGGGAGGAAGGGGAGGAAAGGGAGGAAGGGAGAGGGAGAGGGGAGAGGTACTGGGCAGAGGATAATCAGAAACCAGAGAAAGGGGAGACACGAGAACAAGGGGAAAATATGTATGTAGACTAAAGCAGAGACAGAGAAGAGAGAGAGAGAGAGAGAGAGAGAGAGTAATAATCAAAAGGAATAGGAAAAAACAAAGAAAAAAAAAAGAAATATAAGAAAAAAAAAGATAAATGATAATTATGATATACAAGACAACTCCTCCTCCTCCTCCTCTTTCTCTTTTTCTTCTTCTTCTTCTTCTTCTTCCGCTTCTTCCTCCTTCTCCTCCTCCTCCTCCTCTTCCTCCTCACTCACGTCTGCCTTCGACAATCTGAGGGGGAGCACCGACCCCCCCAACAACACCTGGCGATTTTTCAAACAGGTGAATAGAACAAGAAATAGTGAGGTGACGGGAAGGGGGGGAGGGGAGGAGGAGAAGGAGGAGGAGGAGGAGGAGGAAAGGGATGAAGAAGACTGATGGAAGGGCAGAGAGAGAGAGAGAGAATGTACATAGAGATAGATATGGATAAGGTGTGAGCAGAAAGGACACACAATTCTCTCTCTCTCTCTCTCTCTCTCTCGGGTGTGCTAAATCTTACATTCTATTTTAGCTATATTATCTTTTCCTTCCTCCTCCTCCTTCAATCCTTCTTAGAAACATTTTAAGTATCTTCCCTTTCCTTCCTTCCTTCCTTCCTTCCTTCCTTCCCTCCTTCCCTATCTATTAATTGTTTCTCCTTTCAACGTCTAAATTGACTAATAGCAAGCGAAGGAAGGGTAGGAAGAGAGAGAGAGAGAGAGAGAGAGTAAATAAAGATAGAAAGGGATAAGAGAGGAGAGGTGAAGTGAAAATGATAAAGAATTCTCTCTCTCTCTCTCTCTCTCTCTCTCTCTCTCTCTCGTTCCCACACTTCAGCGCGCGTCCCTCTCCCCCTCCTTCCCCCTCCCCCCCTCCCCCCCGGTTCGTAGCTTCCTTATTAATAGTTAATCAAGCCGCTTCCTTTTAGCTGCACACCTTCCCTCTCTACCTGTTGCATTATCCCCAACAAACTCCAAACTTCCCTTCACCACCATCATCACCGTCACCACCATCATCACCACCACCACAAAGATCATCTCGAAATTCATCATCGCCACTACCACCACCATCATCACCACCACCACAAAGATCATCTCGAAATTTATCATCGCCATTACCACCACCATCACTATCATGTCTACCACAAACTTCATCACCATCACCATTATCACCACCACCTCGAACTTCATCACCACTCCCTTATTTTTTTCTCTTCCTCTTCTCTCCCTTTCGTCATTCGTTCCACTTTATTATTTTTTTTTTCGCTTTCATCTCAAAACATCCAACTCCCTCAACTCAACATACACACACACACACACACACACACACACGTCAAGGTGATTATGGTTGACCTCTTTTCTTTACGTTCTTCCTTCCTCACCCATTCACTTGTTTACCTTCGCTTACCTATTCTTACCTGTATGTCTAATTACCTCTTTACTATTGTTCTTTTTTCTCCTATTACATTATTTATTTTATCTCTTTCCGTGTGTTTTATTGGTTCGTTGTATATATAGTAATTCTCTCTATGTACCTATCAGTCTATCTATCCATCCATCTATCTATCTCTCCACTTCATAACCAATGTTTCAAATAGGCCTTGAAGCCCCCCCCCCCCCCCACACACACACACACACACACCTAACCCCCCCCCCCCCACACACACACACACATACAACCATCCCTTCCTTATACCAACTTACACACACAAACCTATTCTCCAACTATATATCCCTTCCTCCTCCTCCTCCTCCTCCTCCTCTCTGGGTGTCCGACTCTGCCGCTTCCTCGTCACTTTGCATGGGTAGTTGACAGTAATCAGGAACTTCCTCCACCGTCCATTGTCTCGTGTGTGTGTGTGTGTGTGTGTGTGTGTGTGTGTGTGATGGTGAGTGAAGTTGAGTGAATGGACTTTATTTTTATTCATACACACACCATTTATACATACATACATACATATACATACACAGAAAGAAAAAATAATCCTCCTGACTGACGAAATATTCAGTTTAATTCAACCCAATTACTAAATTACACCCTCACACACACACACACACACACACACACACACACACACACACACACACACACACACACACACACACACACACACACACACACACACACACAGGGGCCTTCACTAAGTATGTCGTGCAGCCTCTTTTAATGCGGTTAAGTCCTGATCTACCTAACGTCGTAAATTATAATAACGCGCTTATCATCATTATAATTAGGGCAGACGAGGCACAGCTACCCACCTTACCCATTTACCTACCTACCTTACTTTTCCCTACTTGTCTTCTCTATAGCTTGTTACCCACCTCCTTATCTACCTTTTTTTACCTTGTTACTCACCACTATTACCTTTTCTATTCTTCCTCTTACTCATCTATCTATTTACCCATTACCTACCTCACTTTTCACTTACTCAGATTTCTATACCCACTTACTCGCCGCCACCTCCTCCTCTATCTTCTCTATTCTTCCTCTTATCCATCCACCTGCTTGCCTATTCACTCATCTACCCATTTACCCACTCCATTACTCATCTCCCTATCCACCTCTTCCTCCCTTATTTCTCTCTTCTTAGCTTACCTTTTTCCATTAGTTTCCTTCCTTACCCATCCACTTTCTCATCTATTTACCTATCTACCCATCTACTCATTTACGCAATCACGCAACCACCCACTCCTTTATCCTCCTCCTCCTTCACTATTACTTCCTTGCCATCCTCATCTTTCTCTCCTATCCTTCTTCTTTACCTACTCATTTCTTTCTCATCTTCCTCTCCCTCTTCATCCTATCTCATCTCATCCCTCACCCTACCCTTCCTAACCTACCCAAGTCCTTATCCTCCTCCATATCCTTCACCAATCCTTCCTACCCTCATCCCATCCTATCCCCTTCACCCCAATCTTCTTCCTCTCCCATCTCCATCCTATCCCATCCTTTTCCTCAGCAGCCTTCCTCTCCCATCCCTATCCCATCTTCTCTCTCTCTATCATCCCATCCTCCCCTTCTTCCTCAACCTCCCACCTGGTCTCTTTCTCCCAAATTAACTCTGATTTACCCACATACAAGTAAATATAAAGTCCAGATGTTCACTTACGCGTACCCTCTTACCCACTTCTCCCTCACTCACTCACTCTGACTCACCCACCCGCCGCCCTTCCTCCCTCTAGTCGCGCCCCTCTCCAGCCGTTTACTCATCTCTCCCTTTTGATGAGTGCCCTAGTTTTTTTTTTTTTTGGTTTTGTTTGTCTTTGTTTCTCTCTCTGACCTAGTTTTATGATGGTTTTCTTTTTATCTGTATTTTTTTCTTTATTTATTGACCTAGTTTCTATCTTCCCCATGTTTGTTTGCCCTTGTTTTACCTATCTATCTATCTATCTATCTACCTGGATGGAGTAATCACCTAATGAGCGCCGAGGTACACCTATATACATCACCTGCGCATTTAAATATCCCGTGAGTCATCGCTCCTCTGATCCAATTTCAGGAGTAAAAGGAAAAACAATTATTATCATTATTATCATTGTTATTGTTGTTGTTATTGTCGGCGTTATGCTGCTCACGACATATCTGGGTTGTGCTTTCTCTCTCTCCTTTTCTCTTTCTCTCTCTCGTTCTCTTTCCCCTCCCACTCCTCTTAAACTTCCCCCTTTCTCTTCCCACTCACTCCCTTTCCGCCCTCCCAAGCTCCCCCTCCCACTTCCTCCTCCTCGGGCTCCTCTCGCCGCGCCCCCCTCCCCTCTTCCCTCTCCACTTCTCCCACTCGCTCTCTTCCCCTGCCCGCCTCTCCCCCGCCCCCCCTCAGGATCGCTCAATAACAAATGCCATATTTACCACTCCGCCACTCACCGCCGCCTGCAACATGCCGGCTCTCTTGCTACATTTGGCAACACCGCCTCTCCCGATCCACCAATCAGAGCCGTGTACAAGCCGTCGCTGACCAATTATATTCATAAGCAAGTCAGGCTGGCCAATGAGGGCGATAGGGAAATCACAACGCCTGCCCGGACCAATGACGTGAGTAAGAAGCATTCCGCCGGACCCAGCGTATACCTCGGGGACGGGCCTCGGCCTTACCTGCCTGGCGCACACACTCACACATGCCATGTACACCTGTCCATACCTGACGCACCTGCCCACCTATCCATCCCAGGTGAGTAAATGAGTCCACGGATGGTCATGCACACCTATACCTGACTGCTGAAATGACCCACTGACGCACACACTTACCATTGCCATGTACACCTGTCCATACCTGACGCACCTGCCCACCTATCCGTCACAGGTGAGTAAATGAGTCCACGGGTGATCATGCACGCCTATGCCTACCTGGTTGTTGAAATGACCCACTGACGCAAACACACACCTATGCAATGTGCACCTGTATATATCTGACGCACCTGCTTGCCTATTCACCTGTATACCTGCCCAACCTTCCCTCTCCGCAAGCAATCACAGGTGAGTAAATGAGTTCACGGACGGTAATGCACAACTATACCTAACGAAATGACCCACAGATGAATTTGTCTACCTGTAATGCACACCTGTTTATACCTACGAATCTGCCTATCTACCTGTATTACCTACCTATTCATCCAACATAGGTGAGTAAATGAGGCCACGCACGGTCATGCACAAAGATACCTGGCTGATGAAACGACCCACTGATGACTATGCTGACCTATCTACCTGTCCACCTACTTACCTAACTCATCTAACCTCACTCACTCATCTAGCTGCCTATCAGAGCACGTATCGGTGAGTAAATCAGTTCACGGGAGGTCATGAGTAAGGAGATACTGAAGTTACCTTGTTGAGGAGCTGATTCACCTACGTATTCATCTATCTATTCAGTCAACACGCCAAGGTAATAAGTAAATGAGGTGAGTAAATGAGTGCAGATAAACCAGGTCACGGGAGGTCATGAACAAGAAATAAATACTATAGTTACCTGGTTGACTGATCCTTTTCATCTGTATTCATCTACCTACCTACTATTCAGCCAACACGCAAAGGTAATGAGTAAATGAGTACAGGAGAGTAAATTGGGTCACGGGAGGTTATGAACAAAGTGAAAATACTACAGTTACCTGATTGGCTGATCCTATTCACCTGTGTATTCATCTACCTACCTACCTCCCTATCCGACCCACCTATTCACTCAACACGCAACCACGCACAGGTAATGAGTAAATGAGGTCACGTCCGGTCATGCGCCAGGAGTGAATAATGTTCTTTTCTGATTAACGAACTGACTCATCTGTTTATCTATAAATACCTGTCTGTCTGTCTGCCCCACCCGCCCAACTTGACACGTACGCAGACACGCACACGGGTAAGGAAGGCCACGAACACCCATGAGCAAAGTGCGAATATTGCAATGTCACGGACGGGGAGGAAAACGTACACGGACACACACAGGGATACAAAGAGACGTACACAGACATACACACTGCTACGAAAAGGTATAAATGAAGGTATATACACACATTCTCAAGGGCAATCAAGAGACAAACCGATATACTTTAGCGAATCATTAACCTGTAAACATTTATCACGGAGAACTGAAGGCGATTTAGCAGGGACGAAGGAGGCAATCAGAGGTGTGAGTGATTCTTCCCTCCCCGCCCTCCTTCCCTCTCCTTCACTTTACCTCCGTTCCTCCTTCTCTTCCTTCCTTCCTCCCTCTCCTTCTCCTCCTCTCTATTTGTTTCATCTTTTAATCCTGTACCCACGTTTCCTTTCTTTCTTCTTTTTTTCTTCTTCCTCTCCTTTTTTTTCACTTGCTTCATTTTCGGATATTCTCTTCCTTTCCATCACATTCCTCCATCTCCTTTTCCTTTCCTTCTTTCTACCCCTCCTCCTTCTTTCATTCTCCCATCCGTCCACTTTTCACACCCTCTTCCTCTCCTTTCCCTCCTTCTCCTTCTTTCCTCATCCTTCAATCCTCTCATTTTCAATCTTTCCTCCATCTCCTTTCCTTCCTTCCCTTCTTCCAATATTCCTCCTCATTATTTATCTCATTTTCCATTTCTTTATTCCTTCCTTTCCTTCCCTCCTTCTCTTCCTCCTCCCTTCCTTCATCCCCCAATCCTACAGCTTTCCACTCACCCACCTTCACGGCCCTGCACCCTCCACCTACCCATCCGCCCACCCTCACCCGCCCACCAGCCAGTCACAAGATATTAGGGAACATTCATTCTGGCATTCAGGACGCAAGAAAATCCAGCGAGCGTCGGTAATCAGGGAACATTATTAATCTCCGTCATGGCATTCGCTGCGGGGGATTTATAACACAATAACCCCATCGTGAAGGCTAAAAAAGGGAAGGTTAATGCCTCGCTCTCTCTCTCTCTCTCTCTCTCTCGACCCCCCCACTCCTCCTCCTCTCTCGCTCTCTCTTTTTAATCAATCAGAAAAGGTGCGACTAATCCTGATCTGAACCTCTTCCAATCGAATCCAGTCGCTCGGAAAATAGAGCTTCGAGTATTCTTAGCCAATCCAATTAATCAGGCTTGTTTTTAATGGGATCGGAGCATATACAATCACAGGGGAAGGTCGTGAAATAAGAACCGAGTTGATATTCAACCTCTTCCTCTTCCGCTGTACTTAATGAAGGCTGTCTTAAAAATAGCCTTGTGTGTAGCTTACTAAACCAACCGTACGCATTACACAATCATTTTTAATCTGAGGAGAAAACGAAATAAAGAAATACAATAGACACCAGCCATTCTTAGTCCGATTACGTGATATAAAAGGAGTAGAGTGTCATCCTAAACCCGGTAGCAGCGACGGGCCAAATTTGTGGCTTTACCGTGTAGCAGTGACGGGCCAAATTTGTGCTATGATATAAACCCCCCAAAATAGATGATGCATGAACTGATCACAAATGCTTTGATATATATTATGAAATGGTTTGTGTGAGTGATGATTTTTTCTCATTTTTGTCGCTTAGAGGGACCTTTAAGAAACATGATCCCCGCAGCTACCGGGTTAATCAACCGTACTCATTACATAAACATTTTTAATCTGAGATGAAAATGAAGTAAAAATAATAAGGAAAATGATGCCCCAGGAATTCTTTAGTCCAATCACGTGATACAAAAGACTTCAAACCCTATCTATAACACCACTAAAACCCCTTATTCACTACATAACAGGAGATTCAATCGTTTATAACCCAACCCAATTAAGAGCCATTAACCTGAAGACACGGTATCCAAACCCTTCTTGATAACGTTGATAAAAAGACACCGAAACAAAAGGCAAGCGAAGTTAAGCCAATCCTAACCCTTTTTTCTTAACGCATTTAACCTCTTGGAAACAATAGACTAGCAACGATAAACCAATAAAACCATTTCTTTACCTATTAAGACTCTTGGAAACAATAAACAAGAGACAATGAGCTAATTCATACCACTCTTTTACCATTCAGACTCTTGGAAACGAAAGACGAGCAACCATGAGTCAATCCTGATCCTCCTTTTACTCTTTAACTTCTTGGAAACGAAAGACAAGAAACGATAAGGCAATCCAAACCTATTCTTAACCCTTTAGAAGCCAATCCAAACCTTTTTCTTAACCCTTTAGACTCCTGAAAACGAAAGACAAAAGGCGAACAGCCAATCCTAAGCTCCCTTTACCCTTCGCCCTCCCGGAAGACCTAATCAGGGCGCGTGCCGGATTCACCCAATCAGAATAGGCAAATAGGTCGTCGCAGCCAATCACAACTCGTCCTTACGATCAATGGTCGTGTCGGCGGCGCTCCAGCACTCAGCCCTCAAGCGGAGGTCTGGAATTGTACCCTGAAGTCCCTCCTTCCTTCCTTCCCTTTCCCTCCTTTCTTCTTCCCACACCACCCACCCCGTCTCTGGTTCCTCCCCCATCTCTCTCCTTCTCCATCCTCGTCCCTCCCTTTCCACCTTCCTTCCTTCTTTCCTTCCCCCCCCCCCCCCCGTGTCCGGTTCCTTCCTCAATCTTTTCCCCCCCAACCCCCTCAATCCGTTTCTTTCCCCTTCTTCACCCTAAAGTTCCGACCGTTCTCCCTTTTCCCCTTCCTCCCTTCCTTTTTTCCCCTCCTCCCAACTCCGTCTCCGGTTCCTCCTTCTCCCTTTCTCCCCTCCCGTCTTCACTTCCCTATCTTTGCCTGACTTCTCTCTCCTTTCCTTCTTTCCACCGTCGCTAATTCTTCTCCCTTCCCTCTCCCCTTTCTTCCTCAATTCCTTATGTTTCCCTTTCCTTCCCTCCTAGTTTCCCGATTTCTTCCTTCTTTCCCTTTCTTTTCTCTCCTAACTTCCTTCCTTCTTCCTTTCTAAGCTTACTTCCTCCCTTCCTTTCTTCCTTCCTTTCCTCCTCCTCCTCCTCTTCATCCAGCTCCATCATCATCACACCCTTTTCACTTCCCTTCAAATCCCTTCCCTTCCATTCGCCTCTTCTACCTCCTCTTCCTCCTGATTCTCCTTTCACCTTCCCCCTCCTCCGTGCACTCCTTTCTCTGCTCCTCCTCCTCTTCCTCCTCCTCCTGGCCCAATCCCTCACTATTTCCATCTTGACACCCACATTACTCAGTCCAACCATCACGTAGCATCCCCATTTCTCATGATCCTCCTTCCTTTCATTACTTTCCTCCAACCATTATGCATCTCTTACACATTTTTATCCTCTCTCTCTCTCTCTCTCTCTCTCTCTCTCTCTCTCTCTCTCTCTCTCTCTCTCTCTCTCTCTCTCTCTCTCTCTGTTTTTGTTCAGATTCTTTTTATTTTTTTCCCCTTTTTTTAGGTGTTTTATGGTGTTCTCTCTCTCTCTCTCTCTCTCTCTCTCTCTCTCTCTCTCTCTCTCTCTCTCTCTCTCTCTCTCTCTCTCTGTGTGTGTGTGTGTGTGTGTGTGTGTGTGTGTGTGTGTGTGTGTGTGTGTGTGTGTGTGGAGAGAAAAAAAGAGCAAGTGTGAAATAAAGAAATATAGGATGGAGAAATACATAAAGAGTTGGAGGAAGAGAAGGAAGAGGAGAAGGAGGAAGAGGAAGTAAGAGGAAGAGTAGCGTGAGGAAGTGTGGTAAGTCTTCTCTTTGCCTTCTTGCCTCCTCCTCCTCCTCCTCCTCTTCCTCCCTCCCTCCTTCCTTTATTACAATTTCTCCAGCCTTCATCATGGGACTAGTTCATGGCGTGTGACATTTACGAAGAGGGGACTAAATAAAGCGAAAATATATTACCCCCCCCCTCTCTCTCTCTCTCTCTCTCTCTCTCTACGGCATATACCTGTAAATCGATCTCACCTTCCGTCACTCAGTCAGGCATTATTCCTTTCCCTTCACCTCACCTCACCTAACCTAACCTCCCCCGCCTCCCCCCCCCCCCTCTCTCTCTCTCTCTCTCTCTACGTCATCTTTCAAACGACACATACCTGTAAATCACCTGTCATCAACCTTTTACCAGTATCCATTTCACCTTCCGTCACTCACTCAGGCATTACTTCTTTTCCCTTCGCCTAACTTAATCTACCTTAACCTAACCCCCCCCCCTCCCCTCTCTCTTTTTCTCTCTTTCTCTACGTCACCATTCCTACGAAGCTTACCTGTAAATCACCTGTCATCAAGCTTTACCTGTATCCATTTCACCTTCCATCACTCAGTTTGTTAGGCATTACTTCTTTCAGATTCGCCCTGCCCCTGCCCCACCCCGTCCCCGCCCCGCCCCGCCCCGTCCTTCCCCTCTCTCTCCTCAGTAATATCACATTTGCCAGCGCCAACATTAAGCCCCCAGCAATTGGATCACGCCGGGCTTTTTACCGCCATAAATATATAGCTCCATAAATCGGGCTCTACACATGGTGCTCCGGCCATTGGCAACATTTGTTCTATTTTATATACACCAATAAATATGCACTTGATATATCAGTCTTTCGGGCCGCCCGCCGCCTGCCTCCTACCCGCCCGCCTGCCTCCCTGCATTCTCTCTCTCTCTCTCTCTCTCTCTCTCTCTCTCTCTCTCTCTCTCTCTCTCTCTCTCTTTCTTCTTTTATCTACCTCTCTTTTGCTAATCAGATTTCCATTATCATATTCCTCTTTATTACCATTTCTGTCTCACTGATAGAATATACGACTCTCTCTCTCTCTCTCTCTCTCTCTCTCTCTCTCTCTCTCTCTCTCTCTCTCTCTCTCTCTCTCTCTCTCTCTCTCTCTCTCTCAAGCACACACACAAAAAAACTTTTCTATCTCTTTCTCTTCCCTGCTATAAATCATCTCACTCTCTCACTTATGTAGAGGACAAGGAGGAGGAGGAGGAGGAGGAGGAGGAGGAGGAGCAGGAGGAGGAGGAGGAAGAGGAGGAGGAGGAGGAGGAGGAGGAGGAGGAGGTGACGAACGAGGAGGATGAAAAGTCACACTAGGGCAGCCACACACACACACACACACACACACACACACACACAGAGGCGTCCCCCAAAACACAGTAATTATGGTGTTTAGAACTGTGCCATTATAAATATTCAGAAACATAAATTTTCCATTCAGCTGCGGCTCCGAGTAATTTCACTGGGCGGGTGCATTACAGTGTTTAGCTAAGGGGAGGAGGAGGAGGAGGAGGTAATGGGAAGAGGGGATGCATAAGGGAGGAAATTGGCAGCTGAGGATGAATGTGTGTGTGTGTGTGTGTGTGTGTGTGTGTGTGTGTGTGTGTGAGAGAGAGAGAGAGAGAGAGAGAGAGAGAGAGAGAGAGAGAGAGAGAGAGAGAGAGAGAGAGAGAGAGAGAGAGAGAGAGAGAGAGAGAGAGAGTAAATAAATAGATTAAACGAGGAAACTAAAATCACAGCTGGATGAAGAAGGAGGAAGAGAAAGAATAAGAGGAAGAAGGAGGAGGGGGAGGTATACATGGGTGAGAGAGAAGATAATACGAGGTCAGAGATGAAAAGAGGGAGAGGGAGAGAGAGAGAGAAGGGAAGGGAGAGATAGGGAGAGGGGGGGGGGGTCAATGTTCCTCACCCTCCTCCTCCTGCTCTCCCTCCCGCCGACCTCCGAAGGCTGTCGCTATATATCATTCCGGTCACGATAAATATATAAATAACACAAGGCCGTGAAAAATAAACTGCTCCATCCGTCAGTGCTGAACAAGTAACACTGGCCGCAACACACACACACACACACACATACACGCGGTGGACTCTTTCTTCTCTTTTTTTTCTCTTCATCCTTTTGTTTTCTTCCCTTCTCCTTCTTCTTCCTCCTCTTCCTTCCTTTTCCTCATTTTATCTTATTTTCTTTATCTTCCTGTTAGTTTCTTCTCTCCTTTTCTTCCTCCTCCTCTTGCTCTCTTACCGTCCCCTTTTCTCTCTCTCCTCTTCTTTCCTCACATTCCCTTCCTCCTCCTCCTCCTCTCCCTTCTTCCTTTTTCCCTTCTCTCTAATTCCCCTCATCTTCCAATCCTTCCTCACATTTCCTCCTCCTCCTCCTCCTCCTCCTCCCACCGCCACAGTATCGAAGTTCCCAGACCAAAAAATAAAGAAGAGAAGAAAAAAAGGGAACACACAGGCCTCGATTCGCAAGAGTGGAAGCTGAAGTCATAATTATGGAAGCAATAGGCAGAATAAAAGAAGCGGGGAGGCAAAATATGCATTACAGTTTCATGAGGATTTAAATGGGTGTACGCTAAGAAAAATAAATGTTTATGGAAGGCAAAGCTGGAAGAGGAGGAGGAGGAGGAGGAAGGGAAGAAAGAGGAGAGAGGATGCAAGGGTTCGTGAGGGAGGGAAGGGTGAAAGGGATAGAAGGAGGAAGAGATGGAAGGAAGGGATGGAGGAAACGAGGGAAGGGAAGAGAGGGATGGAAGGAGAATAAGGAAGGGTGCAAGGGTTCGTCAGAGAAGGATGGAGAGATGGAAGGAAGGGATGGAGGGATTGGGGGGTTGGGGCGAGGGAGGGCAAGAGGTGTGGGTGGTTATAGATCAAGCTAACACAACTCAGCTCGCTCCTACTCATCCCCTTCAGGCCACACAATCTTGACTTATGGCCAGAAGCTTCCTCCTCCTTCCCCCTCCAATCCCTACCCCCGAACATCCCCCTTCCCACACCTCCACCCCTTCGTCACTGGCTGCCACATCACACACACACACACACGCAACTTAAGTAACAAAAATGTGCCGGCTCTCGTACGGGTTTAAGACGCGAAACGGGCTCAGGACAACACACATGGACTTTACTCTTGTTTTGGGGTGTGAAATGTAGAGGTTCAGAAAAGTAGAGTAGATAGAGCTTGAGTCGCCCTGCTCATTTTCGTTCTCTGCCTCCTCACGTACTCTGCAATACTCTGAGGTTTCTATTGCTTGTTTTCTGCCCCCGTGTCTGTGTTTTCTAGTTTGCTTGATGTTTTCTACTTTTCTGTCGGTGTTCTCGAGTCTTCATTAATGTTTTCCACCTCTGTCTGTGTTTTCTATGCCCTTGTTACTGTTTTCTATCTCCGTGTCTGTGGTCTCTAAATCCTTCTTAATGTTTTCTACCTTGTTTGCGTTCTCTAGTTTTCTTAATGTTTTCTAGTTCTATCTGTGTCTCTAAAGCCACCTTCATGTTTTCTACCTTCGTGTCTCTGTGTTCTCTAAGGCCTTCCTACTGTCTTCTGGCTCCGTATGTGTGTTCTCCGTGAGTGTATGGTGCATATCACGACGCTTACACTTCTTATCATCTTCCCACGTCCCTTCCGCACCACCACGGTACGTTTCTTATCTCTCGCTACGGCCGGCCGCTGCTATACACCTACATAATCTACGGCTTCCGTCAGAGCATAAATCCAACTTAATATAGCGGGGCCTTCCATCATCCCGTATTCCGTTCCACATATATTTCACTCGGCGTTCGTAAGTCCGAGGTACGCGATGTCGTATCTGCGGGTGATGGTCTCAGTCTTACGTCGGCGGGGCATGAGATCACCCTTGCCAAAAAACACTATAC
>NC_066513.1:15504283-15531783 GCF_024679095.1 Eriocheir sinensis | reverse complement strand
AATAATAATAATAATAATAATAATAATAATAATAATAACAATAATAATAATAATGAAAAGAATACCACGTCTACTTTTTTCTCCTTATTTACTTTTTTTCCTTTCGTCCAAACCTTTAAATTTTAGTCGCGTGGTCCTCTCTCTCTCTCTCTCTCTCTCTCTCTACCCCCCCCCCCCCTCGACATCTGCTTTTTCTCAAGTCTCGCAGCCTCTGGCATCCCCCGACTTGGGCCAACTAATAAAAACTGCTTAATGCAATCAGTATTGACCAGTTGTGCAATGGGCTGCAACATCTGCTCACCCACACACGTACACACACACACACACACACACACACACAACGTCACCCTCATCTCGCAATGAACGCCACTTCCTTGTAAAGATATTCAGTGTGTGTGTGTGTGTGTGTGTGTGTGTGTCCCTCCCCCTGGTGCTGTGTATGTATGTATGTATGTGTGTGTACGCGTAATATTCTTTCATTACGTTCATGTGTCACACTCTCTCTTTCCAACAGCACCACGAGAGTCCGCACCGATGACACATTACCAGAAACGATGTACGTGTGTGTGTGTGTGTGTGTGTGTGTGTGTGTGTGTGTGTGTGTGTGTGTGTACGACTCTTCCTGTATGTGTGTGCGTGCGTCCGTCTGTTCGTGTGTGTGTATGTGTCTTTTTTTCTAGTGTAAAATATGGATAATTTTGATTTAATGCTTCGTCGTAAATTGGAGGTGCGAATAATTTATGGAGGGGCGGCGTGATCAGTGTGGGCGCGCGGCGGTGACTCACGGCGGCTGTTGACATTGCTGACCAGCCCCTCACCCCCCTTGACCCCCCCCTGCTGACCCTCCCCTTGGCCCCCTACCTGGTACCTGCTTGCTGACTCCCTCCCTCCCCTCCGACTGCCCTTCCCTTTCCGTCTTTTCCTCTCTCTCTTTTCCTTTGCTGACCACTCCCTGACCCCCCTTGACGCCCCCCCACGCTGATCACTCTCCCTGACCCCCGTCCCTGCCTGCCTGCTGAGTCCCTTCCTCCCCTTTCGCTGTCTCTTCCTTTCTCTCTGTTTTCCTTCCTTCCTTTGCTACAGCTGTCCCATTCCGTACGAGTGTTTGTGTTTTCATCCGTTTCTTGATGTTTATATTTCTACATCTCTATCATTTCGTTCTGTTTATTGTCTCTTTCATTCTCTTTTGCTGTTACTTTGATTATCTGTCAGTCTGTCTATTTATCTATCTGTTTTTTCTTTCATTCATTCTACTGTCTTCTGTTCTCAACCACTTTCTACGTTTTTTTATTGTTTCCTCATTAATCTTCTATGTACTAATCTTTCTGTTTGTATCGTGTTTTCCTCTACCAGTACTACTACTACTACTACTACTACTACTACTATTACTACTACTATTACTACTACTACTATTACTACTACTACTACTACTACTGCCGGTAACACATAAAACATACAAACAAAAGTAAAACAAACACCAAATTCAATAAAACCTAACCCTGTCAACACACACACACAAACACACACACACACACACACACACACACACACACACACACACACACACACAGTCAATAGAAAACGAGTCAGTTGAGGACATTCCTGATACACTTGAGACACATAACACATACATCAACTTGGCACCATGTGTTAGACAGTGCCAATGAGTTCAATGCTGCAAGGTGCCACAGTTGAGCGGGGTGACTCTCTCTCTCTCTCTCTCTCTCTCTCTCTCTCTCTCTCTCTCTCTCTCTCTCTCTCTCTCTCAGTTATTTCATTCTTCAAACCCATTTTCTTTCTTCACGGGCAAGTCTCCTCCTCCTCCTCCTCCTCCTCCTCCTCCTCTTCCGCCTCCTTGGCATTCTTCTTCGTCTTTTTCTTCCGTCTTTATCAATCTCTTTATTCGAATATTTCGTATCCTCATTGATAAATTTTCTCCTTGGACTTCTCTCTCTCTCTCTCTCTCTCTCTCTCTCTCTCTCTCTCTCTCTCTCTCTCTCTCTCTCTCTCTCTCTCTCTCTCTCTCTCTCTCTCTCTCTCTCACTATGATCTTGTCTATGTCACTTAATTCCTTTCATCGCTCTTCATTTGCTTACATTTGCTTCCTTCTGTACTTTAATTTCACCCCTTTCCTCTTTCCTTCCTGCTACTTCCTTTCTCCCTCGCCCTCCCATCTTTCTTCCTTTTCTTTCACTCCTTCCCTTCCTCTCTTTCTTTCATTATTCCATTCATCTCTTCCCCTCACCCCTCCCTACGTTCTTCCTTGCCTTCCTCTTCCTCCTATTCTCCTACTCTTCCTTCCTCACATTTCCTCCCTAGTTTCTTCCTCCTCTCTACTCCTTCCCTTTCCTTCATCCCTTCTCGCCCCACCCCTCGCTACTTTCTTCCTTTTCTCCTACTCCTTTCCTTCCTAACTTTTCCTCCCTACTCTCTTCCTCCTCTCCACTGCTTCCCTTCCTCCCTTTCCTTCCCTACTTTCTTCCTCCTTCTCTTCACTCCTTCCCTTCCTCCCACCCCCTTTCTGGCGCGGCTAAAAATCATCCCATTACCATATAAAAAGAACTAAATAAATAACACGTCAGAAGCAAAACTCGCTTGCTGGTTCCCTCCTTCCCTTCCTCCCTCCCTTGCCAACGCTCTCTCCCTTTCCCATCCTTATAATCTCGATCTACACTCAAGCTCTCCCTTCCTCCCCTCTCTCTCTCTCTCCCTTAACCCCCTCTTCTTCTCTCCTCTTCTTTCCTCTTTTTTCCTCCCTCTTTGCACTCAACGAAGATAGATAGAGAGAGAGAGAGAGAGAGAGAGAGAGAGAGAGAGAGAGAGAGAGAGAGAGAGAGAGAGAGAGAGAGAAATAAACACCCTTCATGCTGTTAATTGCCTTCTATGGTGGGAGGAAGAGGAGGAAGAGGAGGAGGAGGAGGAGGAGGAGAGGATGACGTGTGCAGACGGTAGAGGCGTTAGTGAATGGGGAGGAAAGGGAGAGGAGGAGGAGGAGGAGGAGGAGGAGGAGGAAAAATATGAGAAGGAAGAATTGAAAGGAAAAAATAATTGATCATACAAAAAACGAGAGAGAGAGAGAGAGAGAGAGAGAGAGAGAGAGAGAGAGAGAGAGAGAGAGAGAGAGAGAGAGAGAGAGAGAGAGAGAGAGAGAGAGAGTATGACTTCTCTCTCTATTAAGATCGTTGAGGGAGGTCTGGATGGTTGGTTACGCATGGAGGAGGAGGAGGAGGAGGAGGAGGAAGAAGTAAAAATATCCGAACTAAAAATCAAAACAAAGAAAATGAGCAAAAAAGAATCCAGGTAAAAAAAATCAAGGTAAGACTAAATTAAATATATACAGGTGAGGTTACGGAGGTGATACGTGGGCGTCAGGTGATGGGCGTGGCTGGTGTAGGTGGTGGTGGTGGTGGGCGTGGTGGTGATGATGGGGGCGTTCCTCAAGGTTAAGGAAAGTGGGTGTGGAGGAGGTGGTGTTGGTTAGCTTGTATGGGTAATGGTGTTGATGGTGGTGGTGGTGGTGGTGGGTGGAGGTGTTTCAAGGTTAATGAAGGGGGTGGATGTATGGGTGGAGGGAGAAGGGGGGGAGGGGGTAGTACAGGTGAGACCCATTCTGAGGTGAGTAATGAGTCTAAGGTGATCTTATGGCTGATAATAATAACCTCTCTCTCTCTCACACACCTTTTTTTTTTTAACTCCGCTCTGGGACGCGCAAAAAGTCGTCTAACCATATATATTAGTGAGTTTTACGGCCCTTCCAGTTTCGCTAATATAAATACTTGAATAAATGAATAGAGGATGAGAAAATGACGAAGTATGCGAGGTAAGGTATATTAATGTGGCCTGTCTGTCTGTCTGTCTGTCTTTTCTTCTTTCATTATTTTTTCGCCCTATCGTTTTTTTCTGTCTGCCTTCCCTTTCTTTCTCTGGTTTTCTTCCCTTCCTTCTCGTCTTTGTTATTTCCTGTCTTACTTTTCTTCGTGTTGTCTTCATTTTCTTTGTTATTTACTATTTTCCTTTTCTTCCATTTTCTTCTTCCTTTTCTTTGCCCATTTAGTTACTTTTTTGGTCTTCCTTTTCTCTACTGTTCTCAATTATCTTCGTGTTATTCTTTGTCTTCCTTTCCTTTAGTTTGCTTAATTTTCTTCAACGTGACCTTTATTATTCTGTTTATTCGTCTTTATCCTCTTTTATTATGTGTTATTTATTCTTTCGTACGTGTCTTTCTTCCATATAATTTCACTTCTTTCCTATTTTGTTTTTCCTTTCCATGTTTTTACTCCTTTTCTTCCACTATTTCTGTTCTTCCATATCCTCCTTTACTGCCTCCCTCACTCCTTTGTCTTCCCTCCATACCTCCATTTCCTACCTCCCTCATGTCTCCGTATCTCCATCCCTCACTTGTCTTCCTCCTCTAACCTCCCTCCTTTACCTCCTTATCTCTTCGTCTCCTCGCCCTTCCTCGGAGATGGCAGACAGCCCTACGCGAGAGGCACCATATATATGTGTTTACAAAAATGTATATGGAGGAATTTTTTGTGTGCGTCTGGCGTGGCGATCTAGCAGCGTCAGTGAGCACTTGTATACTTTTGATATGAAATATGAAGTGAGTTCCCTGACCCGAGCGCCCGTCCCCATTCCTTCGTTCTACCCGACCTTTCTGCATCGCTCTCCCGCCTAACGCGCCGCCTTCATGTCTGGTGTTCTGGCTACGACTACACGACTTATTTCACTTCCTCAGGCTGTAATTCTCCTTCTGGGGCGTCTTGGGAGTGTTAGATCCGCTAGGGCTTCACTCCACGTCCGGGAAATGGTGTCCTGAGGGTGGTCGGTGTGAGGGATGGGTCGTACGAGGCATTTTGGGAAGGGACACGAACGCCAGCGAGAGGCCCCGCGAGCGAACAGAGAGCGACTTAGCAGTGATTGATGATCAGTATAAATCTGACGTTGTTTAATGTCATTATCGTTAATATTACCAAACCGTTTCACTACTATGACTGAATTTCCATTTCATTTCAGCCGTGACCTCTTGAGCATTGTTCTAAGGGGGGGTGGGGGGTGGGGGAAGGGGGGTGTCATTGGGGATGGAGGTGGTGGTGCTGCTGCTGCGGGGAGATAAATGAGGGGGCGCAGGGAGATTAAGGGGGCGAAGAGGGGGGTAGGAGGGGAGTAGGGGTGGGGAGGAGTAGGAGTTAGGGGTATTCAATCACAGAAGATTTTCAATTTCTTCGCTAATTTCTCCAAACTATGACTGACTAAGGGAGAGAGAGAGAGAGAGAGAGAGAGAGAGAGAGAGAGAGAGAGAGAGAGAGAGAGGGGGGGGGGACGCAGGGGGGAGAAGGTGAGAGAAAGATAGAAGTATAGGGGGATGTGTGGGAGAGAGATGAAGGATGAGAAGGGCAAGGGTGGGCGGAGGAATGATGGGAGAGAGGAGGAGGTGGAGGGAGAGAGGGAGAGAGGTGGATGCTGCTGGGAGGGAGAGAGAGAGAGGGGAAGGAAGAGGAGGAGGGAGGGGTAGAGAGGGGGGGGGGCGAAGGCTGAAGTCCCGCAGGGTAGTGAGTAAAACAATCGTTCACACACAGCAAGGGATACGAGGGCCAGTGAAGGCAGACACGGCGCTCTCTCTCTCTCTCTCTCTCTCTCTCTCCGCGCCCACCCCGCCCACCAAACTTAAGGCAAGCGAGCACGTGTTTCGGGTTTGTTTTGATACGAATGTCATGTTCACTTCCTCTCTCTCTCTCTCTCTCTCTCTCTCTCTCTCTCTCCCTGTCTATTCTTATCCCACACCTCACATATCAATTTCTTCCCTCCCATATACGGTAAATTTAATCTAACCTTTCTTTTGACCTCAAGTTTAAAGGGATTCAAGTGCTTTTCTGTCCGTCCTTTAAATCTTCCCATATTCTTTTACATCTTTTTATTACTCTTTTTCAACCCCCTTTCAATGGTACGGAGATGGGCACAGCAGCCACGCGTAAATTCATCGTATGCACCCAACTTTACCTTTACCTTTCAAACCTCTACTATTTCCCTTTCTTTCCATGTCCTATTCTTCTTTCTCATTTCTCTTCTCTCCGTATCCTATTCCTCTTGGTCTTGTTCTTCTTCCAGTCCCTTTCCTTTCTCTCCATTTTCTATTCTCCTTGGTAATACTCTCCAATTTCCTTCCCTTCCTCTCCGTGTTCTTTTCTTCTTCGTAATAATGTCCAAAACTATATTTGAATAACGATATTTTAGTCCATCTTCGTTAAAAAAAAATAAGTAAAAGAAAAAAAGGGAGGTGAAGGGGGATTGAAAGGGAGATAAAGACGGGAGAGAGAGAGAGAGAGAGAGAGAGAGAGAGAGAGAGAGAGAGAGAGAGAGAGAGAGAGAGAGAGAGAGAGAGAGAGAGAGAGAGAGAGAGAGAGAGAGAGAGAGGATGGGGCTGAGGGTGAGGGGAGAATCTACTGCACAGATTAATATATTGACTAATAAAGTGAGGGGAAAGAAGGGAGGGGAAGGGAGGAAAGGAAGGGAGGGAAGGGAAAGGAGGTAGGAAAGGGAGGAATACAACCACGTCACCACCACAACACACACACACACACACACACACACACACCTAAGGAACAAATCTTAGAACTCGATCCCTTTTAAAGAAGAATCGAATCCTCTTCCTTAGGATCTAGGTCGACTCCCCCTTTACAAGCGTCTCTTCGCCACAACAAAATATCTGGGGAACACATTAGGGTAGACGAGAGAGAGAGAGAGAGAGAGAGAGAGAGAGAGAGAGAGAGAGAGAGAGAGAGAGAGAGAGAGAGAGAGAGAGAGAGAGAGAGAGAGAGAGAGAGAGAGAGATCCTGACAGTAAACATGCAATTATAAACAAAGGATAAAAAAAAAAGACGAATATGAAAAAAAAAGAACGACATAAAAAGAAACAAAAGAGAAAAAGGTTGACAATAAAAGAAATAATAAAGAAAACAACGTAAACAAAACAATAACAACAATAAAAAAGAAAAGCCAACACAGCAACATCTGACAACACAAGGAAGAAGAGGAGGGGGAGGAGGAGGAGGAATAATATAAATAAAATACGTAAAAGAAAGAAACGATATCGAAGAAGAGAAAGAAGAAAGAACATATAAAAAAAGAATAGGAGGAGGAGGAGGAGGAGGAAGAGGAAGCAAGAGGTAGAAGAAATGAGAATGAGGAGAAAACAGAAGGAGGTAAAGGAAGAAGAATGAGAAGGCAGGAGGAATAAATACAGAGGAGGAGAAGGAAGTGAATAGATGGGAAAAAAAAATAGCAAGGGGAAAGAGTAAAAAACAAGAGGAAGGCGGAGTAGAAACTAAGAAGGAAGGAGGAAGACGAAACAGGAGGGAAAATAGAAGTAGGAGAAGGAAGGAAGGAAGGAGGGATGACATAAGGAGAAAGGCGTAAGAAGAGGAAGCAAACGGAGACAAGGAAGGCGTAGGAGGGAACAAAAGGAAGAGGAGGAAGACGAAGGAAGAAGAGAGAGAGAGAGAGAGAGAGAGAGAGAGAGAGAGAGAGAGAGAGAGAGAGAGAGAGAGAGCGGGTTCACGTCTTTATTCCGGCATCTATAACAACATGCAGCTTCACCATTGTAGCTTCGCGCATGTACCGGGGCGCCTTAGGGTACGCGCCAACACGTGAGAGAGAGAGAGAGAGAGAGAGAGAGAGAGAGAGAGAGAGAGAGAGAGAGAACGGGGTAAAGCGCAGACTGGTAGAGAAAGGGAGTTTGGGGTGCAAGGAGAGAGAGAGAGAGAGAGAGAGAGAGAGAGAGAGAGAGAGAGAGAGAGAGAGAGAGAGAGAGAGAGAGTCGGGGAGGGGAGAAACATGGGATATAGAGAGGGGAAGGAGGAGGAGGAGAGAGGGGATACCGGAAGACGCAGAGGAGGAGGAGGGAAAGAGAGGGAGCCAAGGAGGAGGAGGAGGAGGAGGAGGGTGCAGAAATACAGCAATCCTTCAATTCTTGCAGGAGGCGCCAGGAATCGTGATCCCATAACTTATTTTCCTTTCCATCAGTTTTCATTTTCCCGAAGGAGGCGGAGGAGGAGGAGGGGTGGGAGGGGATGGAGAACGCGTGGCAGTGGAGGAGGATGAAGAAGAGGAAGAGGAGGAGGTGGAAGAATATGATGAAAATAGAAGGTAATATCCGATGTCTAAAGTGTGAAGAATACATTGTGAAGAAAGGAAATAAATGTATGGAAGGTCTACTCTCTCTCTCTCTGGCGTACATGCTATAAATAAAACCGAGTGTGTGAGAGAAAAAAGACGACCATTTAATTTCAAAAGATTACCGACATTGCTCATAACATCTTAGCAACATCTTAACCACACTCCTCCTCCTCCTCCTCCTCCTCCTCTTCCTCCTCCTCCTCCTCTCCCTTCCCCCAAAGTCGTGGAAAATCTTGAAACAAATAAAAAATCAACTGAATCAATACAAGACGTAAGACGATGGAGGGAGGAAGGGGGGGCGGAGAGAGAGAGAGAGAGAGAGAGAGAGAGAGAGAGAGAGAGAGAGAGAGAGAGAGAGAGAGAGGGGGGGCAACAAGAGAGAAGTGTATACGGGAAGGAGGGAGGGAGGTGGAAAGGCGAGAGGGGAGGTTGGAGAGAGAGAGAGAGAGAGAGAGAGAGAGAGAGAGAGAGAGAGAGAGAGAGAGAGAGAGAGGTGCAGACACGATAGCTTACGAAATTTGACGAAGCGCTCTGAGACGGAAGGGAGGAGGAGGACGCGAGAGAGAGAGAGAGAGAGAGAGAGAGAGAGAGAGAGAGAGAGAGAGAGAGAGAGAGAGAGAGAGAGAGAGTTTCATAGAGCATCGCGAGTTTGCAATTTCGATACCATTCCCCAAACTGCGATTGTGGGCCGATAAGGCACACACAAACTTATTATAAATACAGAGAAGCTGCGAAGGGAAGAAGGTTTTATCGCTGGGAATCTATCGGTCGGTCATGCGCTCTGATCGGCATCCGTCATGAGGAGCGGAAAAAAGAGAAGAAAAAAGGGAATTATACTGCAAGGAGACGAATTAGAGAGAGAAAAGGGAGTTAGGTAAGACTGCAAGAACGCGAACTAGAGAGAAAATAGGGAGTATAAGGGAATAGGGTGGGACTAAGGAGATGAATTAGAAAGATAAAAAAATAGAAAAAAGGGAGTTAGGTAAGACTGCAAGAACGCAAATTAAACAGAGAGAGAAAAAAAATAGGGAGTAGAAGGGAATAGGGTAAGACTGTAAGGAGATGAATTAGAAAGAGAAAAAAGAAAAAAGTTAGATAAGACTGCAAGAACACGAATTAGATAAGACTGCAAGAACACGAATTAGAAAGAGAGAAAATAGGGAGAAGAAGGGAATTAGGTAAGACTGCAAGGAGATAAATTAGAAAGGGAGAAAAAAGGAAAAAGAAAAAGGGAGTTAGGTAAGACTGCAAGAACACGAATGAGAAAGAGAAAATAGGGAGAAGGGAATTAGGTAAGACTGTAAGGAGATGAATTAGAAAGGGAGAAAAATGGGAGAAGAAAGGGAATTAGGTAAGACTGTAAGGAGATGAATTAGAAAGGGAGAAAAATGGGAAAAGAAAAAGGGAGTTAGGTAAGACTGCAAGGAGACGAATTACAAAGAGAGAAGAGTTGAATTAGGAAAGACTGATAAGAGATGATTTAGGTGCCGTGAAGAGAAATAAGATAAAGAAAAAAGGGGTTAAGTGTGGTTTTGGGGGTCCTTACTCTCTTCCCCCCTAAAAAATATAAGGTAAGGATGTAATAAAAAGAATTTGGTGCGAGAAGATGAAAAAAATAAAGAAAAGGTGAATTAAGGTGTTTTGGGTTCCTTTCTCTCTCTCTCTCTCTCTCTCTCTCTTTCTCCCAATCAGGTGTTATAATTTAATATGTGTTGTGTTCACTCCTTCCCAGCATCCCTACGTTACCTTGCCTCACCTTGACTTACACACACACACACACACACACACACACACACACACAACATACATATATATACATTTCCCAAACACAACAATAGTAGATCTTCCTCCCCTCACACACACACACACACACGCACAGGCGCATATACATTCATACATATAAATACATACACGCCCCAAATGAGTGAATTAATATGGGTTTGAGCGCTGTTCCCTCCTCTCTCTCTCTCTCTCTCTCTCTCTCTCTCTCTCTCTGCATCTCGCCCCCTCTCTCCTTCCTTCACACAAACCCTTCCTCTCTCTCTCTCCTTCTCCCCCTCTTGCCGTCTTCCTCCTCCTCCTCCTCCTCCACACAACACCAAGTTTCCTCAGTGAGTTGGCTGGTTATTATACATCGGGCTGACAGCTATCACAAGTAATATATTGTTATACTTAATATAGAACGGAGTCGCCTCAACCTCCTCCTCTCTCTCGTTCTCTGCTTTGGACGCGTGAAGATTTTAGTATCTTGTTTTTGTTCTTGTGGTGATGTGTGTGTGTGTGTGTGTGTGTGTGTGTGTGTGTGTATGTTAAGTGAGTAGATAAAAGCATGAATGAATGAGGAAAGTAATGTGATGAACGGAGGTTTTGATAATAAGATAGAGATACAGATAGACTCAATTCTAAACACACACACACACACACACACACACACACACACACACACACACACATGTACGCTAGGAGGGGGTTATAATGAATGAGCGATACAAACAACACTAATGCAGGAAAAAACGGACGAAACAAAATGAACAGTTCTAAAAAGAGTTGGCAATAAAGAACGAGGAAAAAAAGAGAAAAAAATAACAACAACAGATCAAAAGCAACAAAATTAAAGGTTAAGCGAACAACATGAACGGAGAGAGAGAGAGAGAGAGAGAGAGAGAGAGAGAGAGAGAGAGAGAGAGAGAGAGAGAGAGAGAGAGAGAGAGAGAGAGAGAGAGAGAGAGAGAGAGAGAGAGAATGGGAACGCAAGATTGGATTGAGACAAGCTAAAAAAAAAAAAAAACGAAAAAAAAACGAAAAAAAATAACATCAATAGAAAATAGAAGAAAAAGCCCAAAACATGATGAAAAAATGATAAACAAAACAACAAACAAGAAAAACAAGAAAAATAAAACAAAACAAAAATACGAAATGGAAACTAACAAAAAAGACGAAGAAAGAGAAAGAGAAAGCGAAAGAGGAAAATGCTACACAACTTCAAGAGAAATGAAGGAAAGTGAATAAATGATGGGAAGAGGAAGGAGAGGAAGAGAGAACAAGACAAGAACAAGCCGGAGGGAGAAGGAAGAAGAGGAAGAAGAGGAGGAAGGGAAGTGGAGAGAAGAGAAGGGGTGAGAATAATCGGGAAAGGAACCATAAGACGAGAGAGAGAGAGAGAGAGAGAGAGAGAGAGAGAGAGAGAGAGAGAGAGAGAGAGAGGAAGGGAAGATGAAAGGAGGGAGGAAGAAGGAAGACATGGAAGGAAGACGAGGAGGAGGAGGGGAGGATTAGTAAAGGTGTGGAGAGAGGGGATGAAATGAAGGAGAGGAGGAGGAGGAGGAGGAGGAAATGGGCGAGGGGATTAAATGAAAGAGAGGAAGGAGGGGAGACATGGAGAGAAAGAAAGGGGTGATTAGGTATAGGAGAGGAGAGAAGGGGAGAGAGAAAGAGGGGAGAGAGGGAGAGAAGAAGGAAGAGAGAAGTAACGAGGAGGGAGAAAGAGACGAGGAAACAGAGAGAGGAATAAGACGAAGGAGAACCAGAAAGAGGAATAGAAAGAGTAGAAGGAAGAGGAACAGAAGGAAGAAGAGGAGTAGAAAGAAGAGGAAAAGAAGAAAGGAAGAGAAGATGATAAGAAATAACATAGGAAATAAGAAGAGAAGAACAAGAGAAAAGAATAATACGAAAAGCAAACATGAAGGAAAGAAGAAAAGGAAGACGAATAGAATTAAGGAGAAAAATGACGAATATACAAGAGAAGAAAAAGGAGAAAAAATATAACAAGAAATAACGCAATGAAAAGAAGCAGAAGAACGAGAAGAACCAGAGAAAGGAAGACGAACAAGAGGAGCAGAAGAGGACACATGAGAAGGAGGAAGAAGAACAGGAGGAGGAGGAGGAGGAGGAGGAGGAGGAAATGGGCACCTCACACAGAATCTGCCAACACTATTCAATACCGCCACCCTTGATTTGTTAAGGGATAGAATGAAGGGGAATCCAATATTACGTTAATACGCGACGGGAGAACACGTAACATTATATTCCATTTTCTATAAGATATCCCGGACCCGCATCCAATATTCTATAATGAATCCCCATTACGCTAGCCAGAAATGTAATAAGAGGAGCTGGTTCAGGGGAAAGAGGTGGAGGAGGAGGAAGAGGAGGAGAGATGGAGGAGGAGGAGAAGGTGCAGGAGGTAGGTTGGTAGGTAGGTAGGTAGGAGAAAGGAGGAAGAGGAGGAGGAAGAGAAGGAGGAGGAGGAAGATGAAGAAAATATATGACAGTTTATATTATTATTGTTTTGAACGGAATTGCATATCATAAATTTTGATGACACACACACACACACACACACACACACACACACACACACACACACATTCATACATACATATATACATTCAATCCGGATTATCGATTGGACCTATAATGCCTTTGCTGCTGCATTAAATCTCACCTTTGTCAATAAAACGGTGTGCATGTATGTATGTGTGTGCGTGTGGCTGCATGTGTGTGTGTGTGTGTGTGTGTGTGTGTGTGTGCGAGGGAAAAACGGATGAAAGGGAGGTGAAGTGAGGAGAGAAAACGAATTGAAATATTAGAGAATGGAGGAGGAAGGAAGGAGGAGGGGGAAGAGGAGGAGGAGAGGGGAAACGGTGTAAGAGGGTAAAAGGCAGAAGGAAGAGCAAAGATGAAGGAGTCGGAAGAAGTCTAAAGGGAAATAAGCAAAAGAGGAGAAGAAAAAAAACTTGTGTATCTTTTTCCTTTTCTCAAGTTCCTCTACTTTGTTCACTGTCGTACTTCTTCCCCTCCTCCTCCTCCTCCTCCTCCTCCTCCTCTTCTGGGCGGTGAGTCAGGGCGGCCCACACACACCTTCGTCCGTCATGAGTAAGAAAATGAGTATATGAAAACCGTAAACAATTATTAGTTTCATTATTAGCCAACGATTCAGACTCTCTCTCTCTTTTTCTTTCTCTCTCACACACACGAAAAAAAGTGTTCAAATAATATATAATAGAACACCCCTTATTTGACTTTTAAAGATCATCGCGCGCGCGCGTGCGAGAGAGAGAGAGAGAGAGAGAGAGAGAGAGAGAGAGAGAGAGAGAGAGAGAGAGAGAGAGAGAGAGAATAGTTAATAGATAAATTTAAACCATATGATCATTCAAAACAGGAGAAAAAGAAGAAGAAAGAAGAGGAGGAAGGAGGAAGAATAGAAGAAGAAGAGGAAGAAGGAGTGATCAGATGAAACTCCTAATATTTACGTTTCGTCCGCAGATACTTTCGTCCTAATAAATATCGCTCGTTCCTTCCTATGCGATAAAGGCTGTCCATTACGTGATCCGGAAACTGTTATTTACGGGTCATGATAAGGATAATATTCAGCCTCAGAGGAGGAGGAGGAGGAGGAGGAGGAGGAGGGGTGATGATGGGGGTGATATTTGATAAGAATATTACCGCTTCGAAAGGGATTACTTAGAGAAAGGAAAATTAATGAGCGAACTTGTGTGTGTGTGTGTGTGTGTGTGTGTGTGTGTGTGTGTGTGTGTGTGTGTGTATGTCTGAAATGTTTGGTTCGTTTGTCTGTTTGTCGTGAAACTTGAGGACTCGTCATAATACTGTCTTCCTTGCTGTTTGTGTTTCCTTCTCTCTCTCTCTCTCTCTCTCTCTCTCTCTCTCTCTCTCTCTCTCTCTCGCGGTCCACCATTCTCCATTTCATCTTACTGACAAATGTAACTAGAGATTTTGACGAAGACTGTCCGCTCCTCCTCCTCCTCCCCCTCGTCCTCCTCCCCAAACCTCGTCCCTAAAGAGCAGAAATGTTGAGGCTGACGTGAAGGTCTTAAGGCTTTAGGCAACGGATGGGGGAATGGGAGGGAAGGAGAACAGGTGAGGGATGGAGGTAAAGAGGATAAAGAGGACAAGTAAGAAGGTACTACGGAACTTACAGGTGAGGAAGCGTAAGTCTTATTAGGGGTCACTTTCTCCATTTGACCATTATTATTATGTCTGAAATTCGTATGTGAAAAGACCTATGCATACTATATTCTTCTCTCTTTCTCTCTCCTTTCTATATCCTATCATTATCTATTACGTTTTTCTATCTTTTTCCTTTCTCTTACTCTCACTTTTTCCTAATGTTATCTATTAAGTTTCTCTATACCTGTGTTTTCCTCACCTGGTCTAACTTGTCTTCAGGAACGCGCAAGGTATTCAATTACAAACACTCGCCATCATTATAAGAAGCGAAACAATTACATGCATTTATTCTTCCTCCTCACACTCTCACTCTCTCAGACTCGCACGCTTTCTTTCTTTCTCTGTGTTCTTTTCTCTCTCTTCTTTTAACTCGGCGCACGTAAACTTCCATTAATATAAACACGAGGGCGCGAGCGAGAGAGAGACAGGAAAAAGAAAAGGACAAGTTGAATTAGGAGGCAAAAGGGAGTTGAGTTGAGAAACATGAAGATCTCAAAGGCGCTTTATTTATTCTATTTTTCGAAGTCTCCCCGTGAAAAAGAAGAAGACGAAGAAGACGAGGTGAGGTGAGGCGCGGCAGTTCATGAGCGAGAGGTTAAAAGGAGTCGCGGGAATTAAAAGAAAACATAATAACCTTTTCTTTCTCGGCTTTTTTTCTTGTTTTCTTTCTCTTTCAGTTTTCATGTACCGACTGCGAGGAAGAGAAGGAGATGGGGAGAGGGAGGAAGAGAGGGAGGGAGGGAAAGTAGGAGGTTGACTGGAACGAAGAGGAGGAGCAGGAGGAAGAATACGAACTGGAAGAAGAGGAGGAGGAAGACGAAAGAGAGGCAAGGAGAGAAAGCATGAGGGGGAGACTGGAACCAAGAGGAGGAGAAGAAGTAGGAGGAAGAAAACGAACTGGAGAAAGACGAAGAAGACAAGGAAGAAGACCAAACAAGACAAAAAACATAAAAACAAAAACTTCAGAGCAATAATATGACAAACTAAAACTGCTGTCGATGTAAATTATCTTTTTCTCACACGAACTTCCTACCACCATCCCCATCACCACCCCAACAACCACCACCACCACCTTCGCCCCCTCCTCCCCCTTCTTCGCGGCCACCTGAGCGTCACACCTGAGCGCTGGTCGAGGGGATTCACGTTGTATGGTGCCTCATTTGATAGTCGTAAGGTCTTCAGAGCCAGCAATGGAAAGGGTAGCGCTTATCATCAAAGAGAGAGAGAGAGAGAGAGAGAGAGAGAGAGAGAGAGATTGCTATTTTTCCTCAATATAATAAAGAAAGTGTCCAGCTAACAACTGAGTTAGAGATACCTTGAGGGAACACGTCTCTCTCTCTCTCTCTCTCTCTCTCTCTCTCCTGCCCATTACCTTCCCTACTCTAGGCCGTGTGTGTGTGTGTGTGTGTGTGTGTGTGTGTGTGTGTGTGTGTGTGTGTGCATTTAGGGACCCTTCAGGTAACAAGACGCTGACGAGGAGCAATTAAATCCACCTGAAGAGAGTCCTAGATAAGCCTGTGTGTGTGTGTGTGTGTGTGTGTGTGTGTGTGTGTGTGTGTGTGTGTGTGTTTAGCCTATACAAGCTACTCTCTCTCTCAATGGTATAATTTACGTGTGTAGCCTACATATCGATACATCTAAACACACACACACACACACACACACACACACACACACACACACACACATTCATAACTACTGCCCCCAGATTTTTGTCCTTCCCGTTTTCATCTTCGTCTACTCTAACTAGTAATATATGAATTCTACAGCACTTTCTTTTATCCTATCTTTCTTTTCTTCGTTCATGTCTACAGTACCTAACATAATGCCATATCCTTACAATTTACCCTTTTATCATCAGTATCTTCATCCTTCTCTGACTACTTTTGTAAGACCTCAACATCGCTTCTTTCTTTCCCCACCCTCGTCTCGTCCCCAGTACTGGAAGACACACCGCCCCACCTCACACCGGCGTCGAGAGAAACAGAACCACCTGGCTTTGTTAACCGGTGAGGGATGGAACGCGGGGCTGCGAGGGTATTGTTACTGTGTGAGGAATGGAACCGAGCCCCAGCATCCCCCTGGCCCTTAGTTCACCTTAGGAGGGAGGCGTGAGAGAGACAAGAAAGATAGATAAATAGATAGAGAGAGACCTATTCATATATTCACCGCCCTGTAAGCAATATCAAACCAGTCATCCAGTCACCCAGTCAGCCAGTCAGTCAGTTAGCGTCTCCTTGGTCCGTGATGCATTGTAGGGCGGGGTGAAAGAAAAGATAAATAGATAGAGATAATTAGATAGACGTATTTATGCTTCTATCGGTCTATACGCATATAAAATTCAGGCAGTCACATAGTTAGTTAGAATTAAGGACATTCAACCAACCAGACAGCCAACTAGACGAACTTAGATAGGCCAGTCAACCACTCTAGCAGCCAATCAGCCAGTCAGCCAGACCGCCAAAAGACAAATACCTGTAATCAGCCCACGTAATAAACACCTGTGCACGAGGTTATGAATGGCACACCTGACGACGGATTTGTTAATGGTCACGTGTTATTTCCTTCGGTATAGACTTCCTTAAAAGAGGGAGATGGAGAGAGGGAAAAAAAAGATCGTAGCGAAGTCTTTTTCCTCTTAAATAAATACTGACTTTTAAGATACCCGCCCAGGAGGAGAAGAAAAAGATGAAGAAAATGAAGGAGAGGAACAAGGAGGAGGAGGAGGACGACGGCAACAACAACAATAACAAGACTAACACCAACACTGACAAATCACAAGCCATCACCATCATCACCACCACCACCGCACACACGCACGCACACACAATAAAGCAACAACACACACACACACACACACACACACACACATATCGACTCAAAAACCACAGCACGACCAGGAAATAGCAACAATCTACAAAATCACACAAAAAACACCACACACACACACACACACACACACACACACACACACACACACACACTCACAGATTCATGAGCCCCAATAACTTATCACACAATAATTACAGTTCACACACTCACACACACACGCACACACACATACACACACACTCTCGCCTGGGCAATAAGCTTGTAAGACACGAAGGTGAGGTCATATATCACAGGTACGGCCCGGGGGATGGCGAGAAGGGCGAGATGAGGACCAGAATCATCATCACGGCTCTCGCTATTCCAAGATAAATATTGATCTCGTCCGCCACAAATGATCTGTACGTGATAAGCCGACTGGATCGCCTCGACTCGGGCTTGTAAAGGAAGGGGAGAAGGCAGGTATGAGGGCTGGACGACAGGTGAAGGGGGGAAGGAGGGAGAGGGAAGGGAAATGGTGTGGAGAGGAGGATAGGAAGGCGTGGTTGAGTTGAGAGGGAAAAAAGATAGATATAGATAGTTCAAATTAAGAAAAAAAGGTAATATTGGTGTATATGATATTATGAAAGGATTGGAATGTACTTTATTATATTACTTCCTCCTTCTCTTCTTCCTTCTTCTTCTCCTTTTCTTCTTTCTCCTCTTTTGTCCGTAATTCATTGTAATCTTTTCCCTCTTCAAATTTACTCATGAGAATTTCACCTCCACTATTGTTTCTTCCTTTCCTCTATTCAACCCCTTCTCCTTTACTGAATTCCTTCCCGATCCCTTTCCATCTTTCCCTAATTTCCTCTTTTCATTGCCTTCTTTTCGTCCTTCCCTATCCCTGTCCTATTTCTCCCTTTTCATATTTCCCTAGTCTCCTCTTTTTACATCCTACTCCCTTACCTCCTTTCCTATCCCTCTCCTAGTTCTCCTCTACTTCTCTACCTCTCTTTCTCTCTCCATATTCCTCTCCCTACGTGTTCTCTGCTCACATTTCCTCCTAATCATTCTCCTCCTCCTTCCTTCCTTCCTTCCTTCCTTCCTTCCCTATCATTCTCTTATTCCTCATCATCTTCCTCTCTCTGTCTCTCAACAATTCCTCCCTCATCTTTCTCCTAACATTTCCTTCTCCTCCTCTTCAACCTCCTTTCTCTTTCCTTCTCTATCCTTTCCTAGTCCCCCTCCTAGTCTCTCTCTCTCTCTCTCTCTCTCTCTCTCTCTCTCTCTCTCCTTCTTCTTCTTCTTCTTCTTCTTCTTCTTCTTCTTCTTCTTCTTCTTCTTCTTCTCCTCCTCTTCCGCCTCCTCCCCCTTCCTGCGGCGGAGACAAAAGGTAATGCGAGCGGCGTCGTTTCCCGTGCCGCCGTCTTGCACAGGTGAGGTGACTGATGGAGCGATTCATTAGTCACTTTTGACACAGGTATAAGGCTCGTCTGCTGCTGCTGGTGCCGTTCTCGCCGACGACTACGAACGTTCCTTAAGGGTCTCTCTCTCTCTCTCTCTCTCTCTCTCTCTCTCTCTCTCTCTCTCTCTCTCTAAGCAATCGTTGGGTGCAGAACTCCGAAATCGATTCCAGCGCACGGAACTACCATACGAGGAGGTTCAAATATCACATAATAAAGAAAATAAAGAAGAAGAGAAAGGAGAGAAAGAACAGGGACAAGGCTAGCAAGGGGATGGATGGGAGAAGAGATAAAAGGAAAGGGAAAGATGAGAGAGAGGGAAGGGGAAAAGGGGGAAGTCAGGGAGAGGGATGGATAAAAAGGGGAGGAAAGGGGATGGTATAGAGGAAAAGAAGAGGAAAGTAAAGACGAAAGGGAAAGAAAGGAAGGAAAAGAAAAAGAAAAAAACTAGGAAGAGAAAGATATCGGAGGAGAGGGAAGGAAGGGAATGGAGAGGAGGTATGAAAGGGAGGAGAAAGGAGAGGAAGAGGAGGAGGGGAAGGGGAGGAGGAGGGAAGGTGATGGTCGCTTCCCCTTCCTGGCATGAGTAATGGTGTGTGTGTGTGTGTATATGTGTGTGTGTGTGTGTGTGTGTGTGTGTGTGTGTGTGTGTGTGTGTGTGTGTAGATTGACGTCCGGAAATAAAAGAATCCTAAATACAGTGACTCATTATTACAACACCAAAGTAGCCATTAGTCTCTCTCTCTCTCTCTCTCTCTCTCGCGGTGGGGTATGGAGAGGTTAATGAAAGGGCGAGGAAGTGGTGGTGATGCTGGTGGTGGTCATGGTGTTGGTAGTGGTGTTAAGAGTTGGAATGGTGGTGGTGGTGGTGATGATTTAAGAGGAGGAAGAGGAAGAGGATGAGGAAGATGTGGTGGTGGTGATAATAGTGGTGGTGATGTAGAGATGTGATACGGTGGTGATGATGACGGTTTAAGAGGAGGAGGAGGAGGAACAGGAGGAGGAAGTGCAGGAAGAGGAGGAGAAAGAGGACACATGTGGTGGTGGTGGTGGTGGTGGAGGTGGAGGTGATAGAAGAGGTGGTGGTGGTGGTGGTGGTGGTGGTGAGGGGGCGGAAGAGAGACTGATAAGCTAATGACTTCACCAGATGTTTGGAAACGAACTGTCATTAATAATAAAAAAAGAAGCCAGACTCTCTCTCTCTCTCTCTCTCTCTCTCTCTCTCGATCCAATGAACAATGCTCTTCGATTCCCTTTCCATTCTCACGATTCTGTTTTCTATTCTCTTAATATCGATAGGCAGGTAAAATCTCTCAGGTGATCACTGCTTTTGTCTATTTTTTCTTTTATTTTCACTTTCTAAAAAAAATATTCTCTTCTTTTCACTCCCTTAAAATTTCACTTCCTCGTCTTCGGTTCAATCTCTAAAAGTTACCTCTCAATTTTTTTTTTTTTGTGTGTGTGTGTTCACATGTACGGGTCTGCTGCTGTTGTTGTTTTTGGTGTTGTAGTGGTGGTAGTGGTGGTGGTTGTAGTGGTGGTGGTGGTAGTGGTAGTGGTGGTGGTTGTAGTGGTGGTGGTGGTGATGGTGGTGGTTGTAGTGGTAGTGGTGGTGGTTGTAGTGGTGGTGGTTGTAGTGGTAGTGGTGGTTGTAGTGGTGGTGGTTGTAGTGGTGGTGGTGGTGGTGGTGATTATTTGCAAGCATTTCATCCGCGCCTCTTTTGTCTCCTCTGCTTCATTGTTTTAATTCTTATTGCTGCTCTTACATTATTGCTATGATTCTCTCTCTCTCTCTCTCTCTCTCTCTCTCTCTCTTTCACGCGTGTAACCATCCATCCGCATCTCTGAGACAACACAGCTCCGTTCTTCTCTCTCTCTCTCTCTCTCTCTCTCTCTCTCTCTCTCTCTCTCTCTCTCACATCGCTCAGACACAAACACAAACCTCGTTCTTCCACTTCTATGTCCTTCCATCTCTCTCTCTCTCTCTCTCTCTCTCTCTCTCTCTGCACCCCCAGTTCGAGTCATATACAGCGCGCAGTGTAAATAATGGGGAGTTATTTGTGCCCGTCACGGCCGACAAAGAAAAATGCGAGGCGTCGATAGCGGAGCGGGGAAATGAATGGCGCCTTTTTCTGCTCCAAACTTTTCAATATGATAAAAAGGTCGAATGCTTTTAACACCGAAACAAATGACTCTCGAGGCGTCCCATACGAGGGGTAAAGAGAGAGAGAGGGAAGGAGAGGGTGAGGGAGAGAAGGAGATAGAGAGAGAAAGAGATGGAAGGAGGTTGGGGTTGAGGGTACGGTATGAGAGAGAGAGAGAGAGAGAGAGAGAGAGAGAGAGAGAGAGAGAGAGAGAGAGAGAGAGAGAAAGAGAGAGAGATTGTTTTGTGATTACTATTATGGAAACGTGTTGCTGTTATTGCTTTGTTGTTGATGTTGTTTTCTTTGTTGATGTTTTCTTGTCAATGATGGAATTCTTGTTTTGAATGTCACTTAAATGTTTTTTTCTTTTCTTTATCATATTTAATTCGGAAGATTGTTTTCTTGTCTGTTTATATATCTTCCTATTTTTTTATATGTACCTCTCTCTCTCTCTCTCTCTCCAGTTTAATTTTCCTTATTTCTTTTTAAAACTCAAATCTCAATCAGAATATTTTCAATCAAAATAGGAATATAGGGACGAAAACACCAATCGAGAGAGAGAGAGAGAGAGAGAGAGAGAGAGAGAGAGAGAGAGAGAGAGAGAGAGCGCACCCAAACCTATTACTTATATTAATGAAACACCTTTTAAAAGAAAGCCTTCGGAGCAGTAATTAATGAAACACAATCTATCAAAACTTTCTTCTTCATTTATCACTTCGGGAAATATCAAAGGGAGAGAGAAAGAGAGAGAGCGAGACTTAATTTAAAGCGCACAAATAAATTAAATAAGATAGTTCACTTACTTTTTTATCAGTGAATGTCGATCAACTCTTCTTTTTCTGATGTAAAATAATAATACCCATTTTTTTTATAGATTATACGCTTCTTTTTTTTTTTTTTTTACTGTATACGCCTTTTCTTACAGTATACGCATTTTCTACTTATAGTAAACACATTTTTCATAGTATACGCATTTTTTATAGTATACGACTTATTATTTATAGTATACAAATTTTCTTATAGTTTACGCATTTTTTTCGATAAAGAATACAGAAAACGCATTTATTTTTATATCAGTGAATGTCAATATACATTTTTTTCACACGTTCCCAATGATGAGTTTAATTGTGTGCCCAAAACATCCGCTAATAAACACCTAACGAGCTCCATAATACAAAATAACGCTGGCTGTAATATTAATAACAATAATAATCAATATAAATTATCGCCGCTAACTCGTAGGCCTTTATTTTCTTCATAACACGGCAATTACTAATAATCAAGTCTCTTTTAACGAGCAATAATACGCATCATTTGCATTTTATTCATAAGTTTACCATTGAGCTATTCATAACGGGCGGCATTAGGCGCTAAGTAACCCTCCATATATTAATAAACTCCATATGTTAATCAACGTGAAAAAGGTGTGTTCATGATCGCTTTCACCTGCAGCGGGGGAGAGGAACGACACATGTAATGAAGGACACCTGTGATTTATGGATATGTTTTTCCGTAGATTCCAAACCGGCTGTATTGAAAATTGTGAATACCCCTAAATGGCTTGCAATAAGTAAAGGAAAAAAAATATCAACTTACCACTAAAAGAACTGAAAATATATCCTTTTAAAGATATTGCTATAAAAAATAAAAAATTAACTAACCATTTCAAGTTTAAAATCTGGACGAAAAAATAATTAATTAAAATACAAACCTAAGCCAATGCATTTATTGACACGCACTTTTGATAAACACAAATCTGATACAAATCGGAAAAAAAAATCCTAAATTTTAAGGAATATCAGGTAATTAATTCAACCACGCACCTAACACCAAATAAATAAATAAATAAATAGATAAATAAATACATAATAAAACAGATTTCGCGAAGATCCTCCTTTCCATAAAAAAAGTCGGTAAGTAAAAATGAACCCAAATCATCTTCCAAGACTAAAATAAACGATACACACTAAAAAAAACAAAAAAACGAAAAAAAAAAAAAAAAAAATCCAGAACAAAAACTACAACCTCCTCTATACAACTCAAAGAACCATACAGACAGACAACGAAGAGGACAGGTGACAGGTATGCATGCGGACAGACAATGGCGTACAAAACAATCAATACAGGTGGCCAGGTGTGACGCGTGGCCGCCTGACCCACTAATTGTCTCCCTGCACATGTCATTGCCTTATATTGCCGGCATCAAAATACTAATAATAATGGCAATACTCATGCAATCAATACACATGACATTATTTATACGTGTAGGGCAGCGGGGCGCATTACACCACTCATATAGGGCGGCTGTTCGGAGTTATTAACAAAGTTTTTTTTTTCTTCTATTTGTTCTACCTGTTAATTTTTGTCAATTATATTTTCCATGTATTATTATGTCTGTTATTATGAATCTGGGCGTCCGTGTTTTGTTTTGATCTTTTCTTTTTTTTTTTTGTATATATTCTGTTGTTTTGAGAATGTACTACATCCTCTCTCTCTCTCTCTCTCTCTCTCTCTCTCTCTCTTATCAGCACCTCTCCGGCTTATCTCGCGTCCCGTGGCGGAGGCTGACCAGACCTTCTTATCACCCAGGAAAAACATCAATATCGTAAGTTAGTCCTAAGCGTGGCGATGGTATTGGCTTTCTTTCATCAGGTGAGTTCTAGCCTAACAGAGCTTTGTGTATATATAGGGATGAAGGGCTCAGAGACTCGTACAAGGCGGTGCTTCGGGCAATATAAATGTATGTGTGTATGGGGTGTGTGGTGAGGGGATTGGAAGCAACAAACGTAGTGCAATGTGTATGTGGTTCGTGGAAATAAATTATATACATATCGTGATTAACGCCCATTAGGGAAATTATTACTAGTGAGTGTATGAGTTATGTGGCGGTACAAGAGTGAGGCGCACTGTGTGTGTGTGTGTGTGTGGGTGTGGTGCAAGTTGTGAGGCGGAGAGACAGCACGTGTGTGTGTGTGTGTGTGTGTGTGTGAAGATGAGGCTGAAATTATGGTTCTCTCTCTCTCTCTCTCTCTCTCGTCATAGTAACACGCCACGCACAGCACCGCCAGCACCTCCTGCCGAGGCCCCAGTGCTGCAGCCCCGCGCCTCCCCGTCACTTAGGCCGCGGAGCAGCAAGGCTAGGACACGGCACGGCGAACACACACACACACACACAATATATATATATATATATATATATATATATATATATATATATATATATATATATATATATATATAATATTGCGTGCTGGCAGACGCCTTTGAGCCGGGGTTGGTCGCCGGCCTCAGGCGGTGGTTATTAGTGCGTCTCGCTGCTTCTATGTATTCCCTGTATTCTGTGTAACTATGTATTCCTCCATGTATTTGTTGGAGGCGCTGCCGCGCCGCTGTTGATCTCAGCCTCTGGTGCATCGCCCTGGAATTCCTGCCTTGCAGCTACAATATATATATATATATATATATATATATATATATATATATATATATATATATATATATATATATATATATATATATATATATACACACACACAAACACACACACACATATATACACACATATATACATTCGAATAGGGTGCGAACAGCCAGGGCCTGACACGGCAGGCGCGCCGCAGCGGCAGGTCGGGGCCGCGGCCTCGCGGGCGTCGGGCGTCGGGGCGGGTTCGCGTTGCATATCCGGACTCATAATGTCCCTCTCTCGATGATTTTTTCTCTTGTAATTACCAAACTTAATGAGCCGGAAGCGCTGGAAGGTGATTAATAAGTCTGAATCAAGTAAATGACGCGGCATCAATGACAGACTTTTGGGGCGAACTTGTGTGCCTCGTGTCGGGAGGCGCGGGGGGGGAAGCACCTTAAAGGGGGACGAAGACGGAGGCGGCGACAGGGATGGAGACGAGACACGAGGCCACGCAGGACGCAACACCAACACTCACTTGTACCACGCCTGTCCCTCACCCCTCACACCCACACCCACACCCACTTGTCCCACCTCACCCGCCACCACACCCAAGCCAACACCCATCTATCTTGCCTCACCCACGACCACACGCCCTTGACACCCACATCCACCCACACTCCCACTCCCCTCACCCCCACACACATTCACCACGTCACCCAAACATCTTCACCTTCACCTTCACCCGCGCTCACCCACCCTCACCCACCCACCACCAGCCCGGCGGCGCGGCACACATCAACAGCGGCAATCTAAAGACTTACAAATCGGCGCGGGCCATTCAGGGGAGGTCCGGACGCGAGCAACGGGAATAAAGGAAGATAAATGGAGAATAATGCTATGATAAATGAAGAATAATACCGTGATAAATGCGTGACGGGCGAGAAGGAAAGGAGGAGGGTGGGAGAGGCGGTGTGGGGGAGACTAAGGAGAAGGAGGAGGACTAGGAGGAAGAAAACGTGGAGGAGAAACGGAGGAAGGGTGGAGGAGGAAGAGGCCGTAAGGGGGAATCGGAGGAGTAGGAGGACTAGGAGAGAGAGATGGAGGAATGGAGGAGGAGGAGAGAAAGGGAGAGAATGTTGGGGGTTGATGGGAGGAAAGGATTCTCTTAAGGAAGATGAGTGAGTTTTGGTGTATGGGAGAGAGAGAGAGAGAGAGAGAGAGAGAGAGAGAGAGAGAGAGAGAGAGAGAGAGAGATAACAGACGAAAGAAAAAGTAAAACACGATACTTAAAAACAAAAATACAAACGTAGACAGAATAGAAAGAAAACAAAATAAAGGGAAGAATAGAGACGGGAGGGATGAAAGGAAGGAATAGGGGAGGAAAGCGGGGAAAGAAGGGAAGAAGGGAGGAGAGTGAAGGGGTGACGGAGGGAAATTATGAAGGGAAGTGGGGAGAGGGTGGAGAGAAGGGGAGGATGAAGGGAAAAAAATATGCCAGTAGGGTTAGACGAAGGGGAAAAAGGGAGGAGCAGGAGGAGGAGGAGGAGGAGGCACTTTCAACCCCTAGAACATTTTATTAACATTTTCAATCATCATTTTATGGATCATGATTCGAATTAATTTTTTATGTATATTTTTTTCTAGACCAATCCATTTCCTATACAATAAAAGTGCATTACATTTTTTTCCAACATGAAAAAAAAAAACAGGAAGAAAATTAAACAATGATAAAAAAAAAGAAGAAAAGAAGGAAGTCAATAGGCGTTTCTTGACTGTATAAATAACGGTGAACAAAATAATGATAATAATGAAAATGATGATGATAAAGGGGGGGGGGGGAGATAGAGAGAGAGAAAGAACACCAAGAAACCAGACAATACCCCATTCCACCCCTTCTGCAGGACAATAGGGGAGGGAGAAGGGAAGGGGGAGGTAATAGAAGGAGGGGGAAGGAGAGGGGAGGAGGGGGAAAGGGGGGAGGAGTAGGGGGGATGTATATACACAAGACCGCCGTGCTACACTCCGCTACACACACCTAGAATACACCTGCAGAGAACACACACATCTCATTAATTACCATATGTACACACACACACACACACACACACACACACACACACACACACGTACACACAAGACAGACATACACACACGGTTCCACACACACACACGCGCTACAGAAAAAGGTTGAACTCAATAAGAAATGCTCCTCTATCTCTGAAATAATTAATTCTTTATCTCCTATCAGTTCAAAGATAAGGCGAACAGACGGGTGTTTAATCCCCTCTCACGAAACACCTTTACTTCACCTGTCTGTCTATCTGTTTGTCTGTCTGTCTATCCCCTTTCCCTTTCCTTCCTTCCTTTTCATTACCATACTCTCCTCTCCTCCCCTTTCCTTCCCTTCTCTCCCCTTCCCTTCCCTTCCCTTCTCTTATGCAGCGTCCCATTAGAAGTTAATCTATTGCCTCCATTTCCTAAATTATCCCCCGATATCTGTTTTCATCCCCCTAATGTATATAAATATGTTTCCTTTTCGGTGTGTGTGTGTGTGTGTGTGTGTGTGTGTGTGTGTGTGTGTGTGTGTGTGTGTGTGTGTGTGTGTGTGTGTGTGTGTGTGTTGTTACTGATACGCTTTCTTCTTTTCTTATATTGTTTGTCTTAGTCTTAATCTTATATTTTCTCCATAATAATTACTCGTGGCATTAGTGTACATTCCTTACCGTCCAATTAGCAACGATCTCTACCTTCATATTAGGGGTTACTTCGATCCCATATTCTTCCCTTTCCCCTTTAGTAATGGGACGATGAAAAGAGAAGCCTCCCTTTATATCTCGATCTTTAATGGTCCGCTCCACTTACCTATAAATCCCCTTAAACGAACCCATTTTAGCCTCCACTTAAAATACCAACTAACAAAGCAATCTCCACGTGGGTCCTTTAAATTTAACCCCCAAACCACAGAACTTTAAACTGTCGACTCCCGAACACAAACTTATGCCCCTTTAAACTGACAATGAAACCGAACCCAAATATTTTAGCCTTTAGAATCAAATTTGAACCCTTTAGCTGTAGTCTGTTACCTTTAAATGCATCAAAGGGAACAGAGAACATATGTTTGCCCCTTTAAAACAAAAAAAGTAATCAAGTTTTAACCCTTTAGCTTCGTTCTATTATCTTAAAACGTCTTAAAGAGCGAACAACAAAGAACAACAGGAAATGGGGTACATTTTCTTGCCCTTTAAAACAAAACAAAACAAAAAAAAAAAATCGTCTTAACCCACAAAGGTAAACAAAGAACACATTTTTAGAGCTTCAGAACAAACAACCCCCCCCCCCAAAAAAAAAAAAAGCCTGAACCCTTTAACCTTACTCTATTATCTTACAACAACTCATAAGGGAACTCGCACAAAGAACACATTTTTATGGCCATTTAGAAAAAAACAATCTAGTCTTAACACACAAAAGTAAACAAAGCACACATTTTTTTCGCCTTCTGGAACACACACACACACACACACACACACACACACAC
>NC_066513.1:15469283-15501783 GCF_024679095.1 Eriocheir sinensis | reverse complement strand
TTCTTATATCTTTAGTTTCATGTCTTTTAATACCCTTCCTTGAATTCCCTTCTAACCCTTCCTTTCCTTACCCATCTCTTCCTATCTTTCCCCTTACCTACCCTCCCCCTTCCTTTCTTCTCCTCTTCATTTCTTTCCTTTCCCTCTCCACCCACTCCTCTTCACTCCTAACCCCCCTTCCATTCCCTTTCCTTCCTTTCCCCTCCCTTCTCCCTTCTCATCCCTACTCTTCCTTTCTTCCTTTCTTTTCATCTACATTACTTTACTTTCCATCTCCCTCCTCTTCATATTAACCCCCTTCCCTTCACTCATTTGCTCCTCCCCTTTCACCCCCTTTCCTCTCCCCCCTCCACCCCTTCTCCCCCCCGACGGAAGCTGGGGCGACAATGAAATATATATAAAGGCGACCCCTACACGGCCCGCACAATGCCGCGGAAATGACAATGAGGAGAAAAAAGGGAGCGAAATGGACCTCATGTCACGACGGGGCGCGGGGCAACAATGACGACCGGCCCGATAATGACGACGACGATGATGATGATGATGGTGATAATGATAGATAAATGTGATGACCGTGGACTCCCAACACTAATAACAGCATGAAGAACGTGATGATGAAACTAATAATGACAATAATAATGACGATAATAACACAGGTAATGATAATAATGATGATGATAATGATAGGGATGATTGTGACGGTGGGTTCCAACAACAACAAGAAGAACAAGACAGTAAGACTAAGAACAAAAATAATAATGAAGATAATGACACATATAAATAACACACGTAATAATGATAATGATAATGAAGATTGTGATTGTGGACTTCCAACAGCAACAACAATACCAATAACAACAAGACAGCAAAACTAATAACAACAATAATAAAAACAATGACATTAATAACATAGGTAATGATGATAATAATAATGATAATGATGGTGATGATGAAGGGCGTGCCGGGCGGTGACTGAATGAGGGAAGGGGAGGAGAGAGAAAGAGGAGGGGCAGCGAGGAGTGAGTGAGCCAGTCAAGATTAATTATTTTGATAAGGCATTGCAGGCGCCCCATCCCGTGGCCATTTATTCATATCAGGTGTAATGGTTATATAATAATAGAGCCAACGAAAGAAATGGATGACTCGAAATTGCGAACCGGAATGGAACTCTCTCGTGGAGCACCGTAATGGTCGCCCCTCCCGCCTGGACGCCGCTAGCAGCTGGTCTTTTTTTTTTTTTAACCTCTCTTTTGAAGGCTGTTTCTTCGATTTATTATTTGGACTGCATGAAGGGCGGCCCGACAGGAGGAGGAGGAAAATGAGGAGTGAAGAAGACGGGATGAGACGGGAATACTTACCCCTGTTCATCTTTTTTTCTCTCTCGTTTGAAGACTGTTTCTTAGATATATCATTTGGACTGCATGAAGGGCGGCCCGACAGAAGGAAGAGGAGGAGGAGGAAAATGACAGGTGAAGAAGGGATTTGAGACGGGAAGACCTACACCTGTTCACCTTTTTTTTTATCTATCTTTTGAAGGCTGTTTCTTTGATTTATTATTTGGACTGTATGGAGAAGGGAGAGGAGGAGAAAGAAGAGGAAAAGGAAAAAGAAGAAAATGACAGGTAAGGGGAAGAGGGGATGAGACGGAAAGTTACCTGACTTAAACCTGTACATTTTTTTTCTCTCTTTAGTTTCTTCAATTTCTTACTTTGACTGCATGAAAGAAAGACTGACAAGGAGGAGGAGGAAGAAGTAGAAAAAAACGACAGGTAAGAGGAGGATGAGACGCGACACACACACACACACACACACACACACACACACACACACACACACACACACACACACACACACACACACCTGTACGTCCTAACACAACTGCACCAACAAGTGGCAGGTGTGTGGAGCTAATATTACCTGAGCTACACACCTGCCAAGATGACCCACCTATACCTGTCTGCACCATCTACGGCAACAGGAGAGGGTCACTTGTACACACCTGAGCTCTCCACCGCTTCACCTCCAGCCACACACACCTTCGCGGGCTTAATTAACCACCTGAGAACCGTCGACAGGTGAAGAGAAAGCAGGTAAAGTAAGAGTAGGTGGTTAAGGTTTTACTGTCTTCAATTCTTCTTCTTTTTTTTTTTTTGCTCTTCCTTTTTAACTTTTTTTATTGCATTTGTTTCTGTTTGAGCCACTTGTTTTTCTTTTACTTTCTCTTTCTTTTCTTTATTCTTTTTTTTATTTGCACTCGTTCATTTTTTTTTTTGGTTATTTCTTATTCTCTCTTTTCTCTTTTTACTGTTCTTGTGCCTTCTTCTCTTCTTTTTGTTCTCATTATCATCTTTCTCCTCATATTCATTCTCGCCATTTCTCTCATTGTTCTCTACTTCCTTCTTTACACTGTCTTTTATTACCTTCGTTTCTGTTTAAGCCATTTATATTTCTCTATTCTCTCTTCTTACTAATTTTATGCTTTTTTTTCTACCTTACATTGTCTCGTTTTTATTATGTTCACTCATCCTGGCATTCGTTCCTGTCTCAATCACTTCTATTTCTCTATTCCTTTTGTTCTTGTGCTTTCTGTTATCGTCTTTCTCCTTGTAGTCATTCGCTTCATTTCTTTCCTTATTCTTATGCTTTCCTTTCTTATTTTCACTCTCCTCATTATCTTTCTCCTTCGTATTCATCTTCATCATTTCTCTCACTGTTCTTATGCTTTCCTTTCTTATTTTCACTCTCCTCATTATCTTTCTCCTTCATACTCCTCCTCCTCTTTCTTTGCCTGGACTCATCTGCCGTGCCCTCCATCCATTCCTTCTCACCAGCTCGCCGGCAAAGGTCAGCGGGAGATAAAATTGCCATAAAATTATTTAGTGGCGGGTGCCGTGAGGGGGCGCTTGTAAGTGAGAAAATGTTGCCATGTGTATCACTAGCGTGGTCTTCCTCCTTACCCCCCCCTCTCTCTCTCTCTCTCTCTCTCTCTCTCTCTCTCTCTCTCTCTCTCTGGGGTCACGGTATGCACATCACAATCACACCTTACCTTGCTCCTCTTCCCCTCCTCACCTCTCTCCTACTCTCTCTCTCTTTCCTCGGTTCATTCCTCCACCTACTTTCTTAACCTCAGAACCTCACTCCTCCCCTACATTCCCATACGTCCCCTTCCACTAACCAGATTCCTACCTTCTCCAGCATCTCTTCCCCCTCCTCACCTCCCTCCCTTTTCTTTCTCTCTACAGTTGAATTATTCACCTATACATTCTCTAACCCCATACACATTCCATACCCACTCCATACACCTCCCTACGTATACTACTCTACTTCCCAAACACCTCCCTTTTTCATCTCTTCCCCCTCCTCACATCCCTCCTTTTCTTTCTCTCTAAGTTATTTTATCCCCCTATACATTCTCTAGTCTAATCCCATACACACAATCCATACCCACTCCATACACCTCCCTACGTATACCACTCTACTTCCCAAACATCTCCCCTTTTCATCTCTTCCCCTCATAGTTCATTCCTCCTCCAACTTTCCTAACCCCATAACCTCGCTCTTCCCTTCCCCTTCCCTACTTCCAACGCACCCTTAACTTACCCCCAACTCCTCCCCTTCTCAAAACCCCCGCCAAGGGTTCACACAAACAGACCAAAAACCATTCCACAACCACCCTCTCCGGTTCCCAAATTTTCCTATGGGGCGAGAGAGGCGCACCCCATCTTGCCGCCCGAAGAGAAACTAAGCCTTGAGGGAGCGAGTTCGTAAGGGCGGGATTCGAACTGGCCAGCACGGTTGGGGTTTACGCGCGTGTTGACCGGGGCGAGCACCATTGTGTAAGTCTGCTATGTTGATATGCCACGATAGGTTATCACTTTCCATTATAATATAACGTTCATAAGCACAGTATGATAAGACTTTTATTGCTCTCTCTGATTATGAGAACAAAGACCTCGATCCTAGAATACGAGTTGAGGGCCGCTCGCAAAGGAGGAGGAGGAGGAAGAAGAGGAGGTGTAGTGGTGGAAGAGGAGGGAAAGGAAGGAATGACGAGGAGTGGAAGGAAGGAGGCAAGAAGGAGAGTCTCTCTCTCTCTCTCTCTCTCTCTCTCTCTCTCTCTCTCTCTCTCTGATCTTATTCATGTAAGATTAGGGACAGACCACCACGCCGTTGGGAGCATAAGGTCTGTGGTTTGTGTATTTATATAACCAAGCATATCTCTCTCTCTCTCTCTCTCTCTCTCTCTCTCTCTCTCTCTCTCTCTCTCTCTCTCTCTCTCTCTCCCCTATTCAGACACCCTTCCTTTCCTCTATTCCTCTCTCCTTCCTTCCTTTCCTTCCCTTCCCTTTCTTTTTCTTCTTCTCCTTTCTCTTCTTCTTACCTTTCCTCACATTCTCCCTTCACTTTTCCCTTGTTCCCTTTCTTCTTTATTTCCTTTTTCCTTCGTCCCCTTTTTTCTCTCACTTTCATCCTTAACTTTATTCCTTCCCTTCCCTCCCTTCATCTCCTCATTCCTCTCCCTTCCTCCTTTTCCTCCTTTCTTTCTCCCTTTACTTCTTTCCCTTCACCCCCTTCCCTCTACCCCCAGTCCCTCCTTCACACCCCTGGGTCACATATTAAAAGGGCAGTTTCGGGCGACTCAGTTAATTAAATCTTTACCTTAAGTTTACCTAATCAACATCAACACGGGACATTTGATTCGCTTTGCCTCGCATCACATCGGCTGGGCTCAATCTCGGCCCGTCTTAATTCGGCTCGGCTCACTAATTCGGTTCCTTTCGGGTTATCTCGGCTCGCCCTTCGTTACGTTAATAAGAATTCGGTCCGTCAATCAGTCGCCGCTTTGCTTACCGTCTACGTATTTTTTTTTTCTTAGGGGTAGGTTTGTTTTTTTCCTTCCTTCTATCTTTCTTTCTCTTTATCTCCCTTCCTTCCTTCTTTCCGTGGTTTACGTTCTAAGAGTTGTTTATTCATTCCACCGCGCGCCGATAGCAGACGTGTGTGTGTGTGTGTGTGTGTGTGTGTGTGTGTGTGTGTGTAAATCGTATTGCACACACACATGCACAAACTGACCAAGAAAACAAGATTATATGAAAAAAAAAGATGAAAAAGACAAACACGTATATAAAAAAAAAAAAACACGTGAAATACAATGAAGAAAAGGCAAAATGACGTAACTTCTCATATCAATCCCTCCCCCTCCCCCCTCCCCTCCCCCCTTCAACCCCGATAATTTGCCCGCATACGATATAACGAGACTCATCTGTTTAGTCTGCGCCGTACGCCTTCTCCCTTTGTCCGTGTGTGTGTGTGTGTGTGTGTGTGTGTGTGTGTGTGTACAATCTGGAAAACCTTTAGCGCGTGGGTGTGGTTCTGTGGTTGATGAAATGTGTGTGTGTGTGTGTGTGTGTGTGTGTGTGTGTGTGTGTGGGTGTGTGAGAGAGAGAGAGAGAGAGAGAGAGAGAGAGAGAGAGAGAGAGAGAGAGAGAGAGAGAGAGAAAGCCACCATGAAAGAGTGGAATAGGTGGATGGATGGAAGGGTGGAGTAGGGTGGAGAATGGGGATAGCATGGGCAGAAAGGAAAGGAGGTTTAGGTATGGTATGGGTGGATGGTGGGACAGGTTGGGAAGGTTAGAGTGAGGTGGAGTGGGGATCGCATGGACTGTCTGAAAAGGGGGGTTGAGGGAAGGGGGTGAAAGGGGGAAAGAGAGTAGAGGGAAAGGAGGAGGAGTTCTTGAGGGTAGAGGGAGGAGAAGGGGGAAAGGTGGAAGGGGTTTGAGGAATAGATGGAAGGAGGAAAGGGGTTTAAGGAGGGTGAGGGGAGAAAGGGGGAAGGAAGAGGGAGAAATGGGGAGTTTTTGGGGGGAGAGGGAGGAAAAGGAGGAAAGGGGAAGGGGTTTGAGGAGATGGGAGGTTTGAAGGGGAGGTGGAAGGGGAAGGGGAGGAAAGGAAAGGGGGAGGAGTGAAAAGGAAAGGGGGAAGGGAGGAAAGGAAAGGGGAAGGAGGAAAAGAAAGGGAGAGGGGAGGAGGAAAGGAAAGGGGAGGGTGAGAAGGAAAGGGGGAGGGGAAAGGAAAGTTGGGAGGGGTGAAAAGGAAAGGGGAAGGGAGGAAAGGAAAGGGGAGGGGTGGAAAGGAAAGGGGTAGGGGAGGAAAGAAAAGGGGGGAGGAGAGGAAAGGAAAGGGGGAGGGGTGGAAAGGAAAGGGGGGAGGGATGGAAAGGAAAGGGGGGGGAGGGGAGGAAAGGAAAGGGGGGAAAAGAGGACAGGAAAGGGAGAGGGGTGGAAAGGAAGGGGGGGAGGGGCGGAAAGGAAAGGGGGGGAGGGGAGGAAAGGAAAGGGGGAGGAGAGGAAAGGAAAGGGGGAGGGGTGGAAAGGAAGGGGGGAGGGGTGGAAAGGAAGGGGGGGAGGGGTGGAAAGGAAGGGGGGGGATGGGTGGTGAGGCGCGTCGAGGTACAAAACAATAATCAAGTCTGGTGCCTGCCTTTTCTTCCTCCTTTTATTAATCACAATCTCCCCGACAATCAAGATCCGTCACTCGTCATAACGCGACCCATTAATCTCCGCGGCGTAACCCGTAATTAATACCGTAAATGAAAAATCTATTCAAGAATAACAGAAACTAATGAGGAGGCGGGGACTCTCTCTCTCTCTCTCTCTCTCTCTCTCAAGTTATCAGTGTCTCCTCTTCCTCCCTTCCAAACTATTTCTTCTCCCTCATTCTCTCAAAGTTATTCCTGTTTCTCTCTCTCTCTCTCTCTCTCTCTCGTTATCATGGGGAAAACATAATTGTGGACCCGAAAGAGAGATGGAAGATAGGAGAGAGAGAGACTGCACATAATTATTAACAAATGGACAAACTAAACACACTCGGAGATGGAAAATATGGACAAAAAAAGAAAACAAAACAAAAAAGAAATAAATAAATACTTGCATAAACTAGTATGGCATAAACAAAGAGACATACAGACAACGAGGAAGAGGAGGAGGAGGAGGAAGAAGAGGAGAGGGGAAGGAAGAATGAAGGGGCGGAAAGAAGGAATGAAGATAGGAGGTGAAGAAAAAGGTAAGTGAGAAAAATAAGAATAGGAGAAAAGTTAGATCAAGAGAGAGAGAGAGAGAGAGAGAGAGAGAGAGAGAGAGAGAGAGAGAGAGAGAGAGAGAGAGAGCGAGCGGGCCTGTGTGTTGAGTCTTGTCTTGCGAGGTTATGATGACCTTCGGATAATCCAAGTATTGCTTCACCCTCTCTTTAATTGCTGTCTTTATGGCTTGGGCTGACCCGCCGGCCGCTCAGACTCGCGCGCGCGTTTCCCTTCCCGCCAAAACCATCCACACAAAGCACACAATCGGACACACAATAGACAGACAAACGGGGATACTTCGCGTTCTTTACTGGTACTGTCCACTCTTTTTTTTTTCTCCCTCTCCTCCTCCTCTCCTCCTCCATCTCCCTCTCTCCCCTCCTCTGTCTTTCTTTCTCCGGTTTCCTCGATCTTTGGTATTTTCTCGATCCCTCTCTTGGCATTTGATTCGATTTTATGGGTTTCTCGATGTTTTGAGCATGAAATCGACCGAGTTTTTAGTCCTATCACTCGTGTTGGGCGGTGATTTGCGCGCGCTGAGCTGGTTTGTAATGACTAGCGACTCTATTGGGCTATTATGGGGTTTGGTTTGGTTGGTAGGATACTGGTCTGCTTGGGAACTCGATGGTATATTGTTGGGCTTGTTCATTCTAAAAGCTTGTAGGGGCTTTGGGCATGACTTTGTTTTGAGGTATTATGGGTTGTGAATACTATGCTGTCATGGCTTTCCGAGTTAAAATAAAGACAAAGAACTCTATTTAAAAGGCTTAGGATCTCAAGAAACACTGTAATGAACAAAAAAAAAAAAAGTCAGTGGAACATATTTAGAAAGACATTATTGGCCGACAGATTTCCGTAATTTTTTTTTCTTCATTCATGTATTCATTTTCTCCATCACGCTGCACTTCCTCGTTCTTGAAGTTTAATAATAATGATAATAATAATAATAATAATAATAATAATAATAATAATAATAATAATAACAATAATAATAATGATAATAATAGATTCTGACGTCAGCGTAGCGGGACTCGCCTTCATGCATTCCTGTATAAACAGTATCTTGCTGAAGCCAAATAGAGAAAATAATGTTTGAAGCTTATATACAATCGTTTCTTTGACGCCACACACGCACGCACGAACGCACGCACATAAGTTAAGGGTCGGATTGTGTGTGTGAATGTGAATGTGTGTGTGTGTGTGTGTGTGTGTGTGTGTGTGTGTTCGTGAAGGTAAGTGCTAATGAGTCTTGCGTCAGTAATTAATCAAACATTGCGCTATTAGAATGTCCGGCTGACTGACTAAATGACTCACTGCTATGATAAGATATGACTCAACCGACTCACTCACTGACTCACCAATTCGCAAGCCTAACTTAATGTATTGTGACAAACTGACTAACCTGTCTTCTTTGACTCACCCGAAAACTTGCTCTAACTAAACGAGACTTGAGTTTCATGATAAGTTGCAAAAATAGAAAGACTGGTTCGCTAAATTAAGTTCCTGATGTAACTAACTGAATTGCGATGAATTGACAAACTCCTTCACCTTACCGGAAAACTATTGCACTAACTAATCAGACTTGTGTTTCACGTCGAGTTGCTAAAATAGAAAGACTTGTTCGTCAAATTATGTTCCTGATGTAAAAAAATAATTCGCGTTGTTAGATAAGAAATAAAAAAAAAAGTCTTGCGTTTCAAACCTCCACCATTACTTGCAAAAAAGGAAAACGTGTAATTTGTGTTGCGTGTGAGACAATGAAGAGAAGAAAATTAAGAAAGTAAATAGGATAATAAAAGAACATAAAAAGGAGAGAGAACGAGGAGGAGGAGGAGGAGGAGGAGGAGGGTCAAGAGGAGAATGACAAGGACAAAGAGGAGAAAGAAGAAGAGGGAAGGGGGGAGAGAGGAGGAAGGCAGAGGGGTAATAGACATATGAAAAAAAAAGGGGGAAGAAGATGATGATGAAGAAGATGAGACGGAGAATGAGGAGGACGACGCGGACGAAGACGAGAACTAAGAAGACAATTAACAGGAGGAAGACGATGAAATTAGAGAAAAAAAAAGACGACTAAGGAAGAACCCACGAGAGAGAGAGACGAGTACAGAGGATGAGGGAGAGGAAGAGGGGAAGGGGTGTAGCAGTAATAAATTCTTCTTTTAAAGCAACTATTAAATCTGCAAGCCAAATATCGCACCAGAGCCCGGCCAGCTTGTTGGGAGGGGCGCGGCCGGACTGCCAGCATTATAATAAGACTTCATACAAGACCTTAGAGAATACTGATGCCGGCATAATTACAGGCTTGACTCGGCCCAATGGCACTGACTAAACGGCCCCAGAAGTTACCTCTTGCCTCGACTCACTCACATGCAAACCTTAACCCAGCCACACCTGTTCTCTCTCTATCTCTCTTTCTTTACCTGGCACACCTGAGAGAGAGAGAGAGAGAGAGAGAGAGAGAGAGAGAGAGAGAGAGAGAGAGAGAGAGAGAGAGATTGGTATGTTAAGAGAAATAGTAGTAGTAGTAGTAGTAGTAGGATAATTAATATAAACTCACAATAAATGACTTAGGAAAGATATAAAAGGGAAAAAAGAAGCAAGAAGAAGGAGGATAATGAGGGAGGGAGGGAAGGAGGGAGGGAGTAAAAAAAAAATATAAAAGAAAAAAAAAACATGTATAATTTACGAATCTAGACCAAAACTGAAGAAAAACATTAAGATAGAACAAAGCGATAAGCGAGAGAGAGAGAGAGAGAGAGAGAGAGAGAGAGAGAGAGAGAGAGAGAGGGGAAAGGAGGGGAAAGAGATGGGTGGCTGGAGGAAGTGAATGAAGAGGGATATGCAGGGAGATAAAAAAGAAATAGAGGATAGAGGGGGAAGGAGAGAGAGAGAGAGAGAGAGAGAGAGAGAGAGAGAGAGAGAGAGAGAGAGAGAGAGAGAGAGAGAGAGAGATTCCCCCTTCTCCTCCCCTCTCGCACATTTATGCACATCATAACAAAAACAATCGTACAAAAACAGAAGAACAACGCCCACTCGTAACATTTCAATGCCCTCCCCCACCCCCCTAACACACACACACACACACACACACACACACAGAACCACAATTAGAACAGCCTCTCTCTCTCCCTCTCCCTCTCTCTCTCTTCCCTTAATGGAAAAAAAATAATCTACCAAACAAAAGAAGAGGAGGAAGATAAAAAAAAGAGCAACAAAAACACCTCGAGGCCACACAAACACTTACTGTATAAATAACCAAACGAGAATAGAAAGTAATAACAATACTACTACTACTACTACTAATAATAATAATAATAATAAGAATAAGAAGAAGAAGAAGGAAAAAATGATGATGATGATAATTAAAGATGAAAGGAGAAGGATTAAAAGAAGGAGAAAAAGAAAGGGAAAGGATAAGAAGTAGAAGGCGAGAAGAAGAAAGGAAGGAGAATAACGAAGAATAAGAAGAGGAGGAGGACTAATATGTATAATGGAAAACTCGTATAAACAAACAAATATAATAAACAAACAATAACAAAAAAAAAGAACACATAAATCAGACAAAAAAAAAATCAATAAAAAAATGCGCAAGAACGTGAAATACAGAGAGAGAGAGAGAGAGAGAGAGAAACCACGAGGCCCACACACCGCTTCATCTCTCTCTCTCTCTCTCTCTCTCTAACACCTCCGTCGACGCCACCAAGGGTTAAAACTGCAAATAAACCTGTACGTTGATGGGAGACGGGCAGGATAAACCATTAGGAGGAGGAGGAGAAGAAGAAGGAGGAGGGGGAGGAGGAGGAGGAGGCATCTTAGATGGAAACAGATTTTTTTCTTCTATTTTATCAAGTTTTTTTTTTACGATTCTAAATGATGGTGCTGCGACTACTACTATCACTCTCTCTCTCTCTCTCTCTCTCTCTCTCTCTCTCTCTCTCTCTCTCTCTCTCTCATTCGTAATACACTTCACGTTTTCATCATATTTTTTTTTCCATGGTTACTCTTCGTATTACTTCATCCATCCTTAAAACTCTCTCTCTCTCTCTCTCTCTCTCTCTCTCTCGGTGGCCATTAGTTCGGTTCGCAGCCACCCACAAGTTTTTTTATGCATTTTCTTGGCGTAATTTCAGCGCGCGAGGTGATTAGCCGAAACATAGGTGGCGGTATTTTCCTGTCCGCTGAGCAACGCCTTTAACCTTGAGCTAGGCGCCTTACCTCCCCCCTCTCCCTTACCCTGGTCTCTCTTCTCTCTCTCACCTCTGATTTCTGACATGAACGAATCCTCATCACTCTCTCTTCCTTATTTTCTCACTCTCTCACCCTCTTCGTTTCGAGCTAGGCGTCTTTTCCCTCTCCCTCTCCCTCCCTTACCTTTCTCTTCCTCACCTCTCTTTCCTTTAACTCCTGACCTCCCGACATGAACGAATCCTCTCTCTCTCCCTCATTTCTCTCCCTCCCTCTTCGTTTTCTTTCGTTTTTTCCCTTTCCCTCCATTTCTTCTGCCTTTTCCCTTCTCTCTTCTCTCTCCTCTGACTCCTGACCTCATCCCTCCCTCCCTCCCACACTTCGTTTTCTTTCTCGTTTTTACCCCCCCACCCTCTACCGCACTCTCTTCTTATCAAAACTCAAACACATTTACTGAATAGAGAATCGGCCGGACAGGAACAATGAGGGATGTATCGTCGGGGCTGTCAATGGGGCTTCAGACAATCGCTCGAGCCTCTCTCTCTCTCACGACTGGAGGGGCGGCCGACAGCTGTTTAAATCGCCAGGAAATGCTCGCGTCAGGGCTGATAAACAAACCGGCGGGCCTCGCTCCGTGTGTATATATTCCTATTTATAAGGAATGTAAACTTCGCCGTCTGGGTGGCCGGAAGAGGTGCGAGCTAGTGCGAGAGGGAGCGAGGGAGTGAAGAAGGAGGAGGAGGTGGAAAAGGAACCAACCTCACGCCTCACACCACCACCCAGTCCACCCTCTCACTCACTCACGACTAGATTTTGTTTTTAACTGTGGTGTTCTTTTAGTGTTGATTGTTTTTTGTTCTCTGGTTTGATTATGTTTTGATTTTTACGACCCTCCCGGGTTAACGAATCTATTACTTGTAGTTAATTTATGTTAATTTTGCCCCGCGTGGGAGTAGATTAATGAGTGTTTTCTATTACAGGTAACATTGTATCTACCTGAAATCACCTGTGTAGTTAATATGGGAGCTTATGATTGTGTGTATCCTTCCTAAAACGACACACACACGAGAAAAAAATAATAAACGAACGTACGTAAGTCAACAGCAAGTCAGGTCAGGTCAAGAAACACAAACAAATCAGTTCACAGCAACATTAGAAACAAAAAAACACCAGGACGGGGCAGCACTTACAGGGTGTTGCGTGGGAGGTGTTGTTGGTGGTGTTGTGGTTGGTGTTGCTTGAGGGGAAAAACAAAATCCGGTCAACGTTAAGACACCCCCGAGTGACCGTCTCGCCTCCTAAGAGAAAAAAAGCAAACAAAACCAAAAACCAATAAATGAAACCAAAGAAAGAGGGAGAACTTAACCAAAACAAAAGAGAAAGACTTGCAGTACTTAATAGTGAAACCAGAATGGCCAGATCGATTTGGTGTTGGCTCAAGCGGGTCCTCTTCATCCCAACACCCCTCCCTTCCTGTCATATGATAGCTATAGGCAACATATGAGAGGCGTAGATGGAGATACGTAGGTGTTAGGCCCGTGTGGTAGAGCGTAAGGAAGTAAAGGGCCCGTGAAAGCTAACATGAAACCGATCCCGCCAATTTGTTTTGACTATACTAGAAACTTAAAGGAAATAATAAGGCAGTTTATACCAGATTGAAAGTAAATAAACTAAACATAAGTGATAAAAAATGAGGTGGTCGATGTTTTTGAACGTGACAACTCCCCAAAATTAGTGTACCTTTGCTGACACCCTTTGTCTTGAGTTAGTGTTCTTGTTTTTTTTTTTCTCTCTTATGTTGAGGAGTGGACGGAAACTCGAGAATGAAACCGGACATGACAAAAGGCTACAAAGTCTGCCCTGCACGCCGCCAGACCCAACCCTCCCCACCATCACCCGGCAAGGCGCACTGAGGCCACATAAGGTTACAGTTCACCGTCCAGCACACTTTGTTTCCACCTCCGTCCACTTCGCCGCCAAAATAAATCACAAAAAAAACGCCACGCCACGCCGAGACTCAGAGGTTGCGTATGATTGGCAGTCCGCGAAATGAGAACTTATGATTGGTGCAAATTTTCCGTGAAGGTTGATACGGAGCCAATGAGGTTTTGAGGGAAGGCAAAGAGAGAGGTGTGAGCGTGGCGTGGCGAGAGAGGGCGGTGAGGGGGTCGAGAGGGGGCGGTGAAGGGCAGACTTAACTACAAGCGTCAACCAGGTACTGACCGGCCATCGAGGTCCCCATCCAGTGGTGCGACGACTCCAGCAGCTTGGCCTGGGGGAGAGAGAAGACACGGATGAGAACACTGCACATAATAACACACTGACTTCTTTTTTGGTTACTCTATACTAATCGCTATATAGGGCAACACTTAGCGGGCTTTTTTTTACATATTCTTTTTGTTGCCCTTGAGTTGCTCTTTGTGCTGTAAAAAAAATAAAAAATAAATACAAATACACACAAATACATACGGTATACATATACAAAACCCCGTATTCTCAGGTGATTTTCGCTCCCACACAACAAATACTTTCAAATGCAACAAATGATCTTAGTCGGGTTCTCATGAGAGTTTTTCACGTTCATGGTACAGAAGATTTGTCAAACTATCACTAGACCCATGAAACTACCCATGGAACTACCCAAAACCACCAAAGCCCTGAAAAGTTCAAGAATATTGGTCTTACATTCCGTATGCAAATATAAAGCAAGTATGTCACCCTACAAAATGGCAAAGCAAAATTAAACAAAAGATCATTTTCTTCCCTTTGTATCCATGTCACTAGAGTAATACATATCCTTTTCTTTTCCCACTGGTTAATAATTGACTGTGAAAAGCAATCGAGTATTCTTACAAGGAGGAGCCCACCAAAAACATGTACTGATCTCGTCTCTGTCTTGTCTTGATTCCTTTGCAGCGTCGAGACAAGACAAGCCAAGGAACAAAGGAGGGAGGAGCAAGCGAGTGTGTCATCATCTCCCATAATAACACACAGACGTTTGAGCTAAGCGGCCGCGACACATATGATACAGACCAATGACAATACACCTGTGACAAGCCTCCCCTCTCCACCCCCTCTCTCTCTTACACCTTCCCCCTCCCTCTCCTCCCACTTGATATCTTTATACATATTTGTCTTTTATATAAACTCATTGTCTTGATAAGGTTTTTGGAGCACCTTTGATAAGTGAACACACCTTACCTGTTCTCTCTCTCTCTCTCTCTCTCTCTCTCTCTCTCTCTCTCTCTCTCTCTCTCTCTCTCTCTCTCTCTCTCTCTGATTACCTGTGTCTTGCCTCCCTCTACACCTGCTCACGTGGAGGAAACGGAGGAGGAGGAGAAGAAGGAGGATGAGGAGGAGAAAGAGGAAGAGGAAGGGGAGGAGGAGGAGGAGGAGGAGGAGGAGGACAGTACATTATATTACTTCATCAACGTAGGTTCACTCACTCACTCACAACGTAATTAGTTCAGTTCGATAACCTCCTCCTCCTCCTCCTCCTCCTCCTCTTCCCCCTTAGTCCTCCTCCTCCTTCAGACGCTAACCAATACTAGTAAGGCAAAACTTTAATCATCCCGCCACGCTCCCATTTAATACTGAAGGGGAAGGCGATAAAGAGTCGATATATTTTCCGTAAGAGTAATCACACGCAGGTGGGTGGAAAGGTGAGGAGGGGGCATGTACAGGTAACTTATTAGGCCTAGTGATATTAAAACTATGACTTCTCTAACGCTTATCAAGGCCCTTCTGGCGTCACCTCGAGGCTGATAACGTTTACTTTATCGAGATATAACAAATGGGGGAGATTGTGACGAGAGCAGATGAAGGAAAATAATGACGAGGGAAAGGAAGGAAATGAAGTAACCTTAATGTTGAGAAGAAACGAGACAAATTGATAGATAGACATAAATATACACATAGATAGACAGACAGACAGATAGATATATAAATAGACAGACAGGGAGAAAGAAAGAGATAGAAAATGTACATAATGAACCAATAAGGACGTTAATAATCAGGTTTAGACTACTACGATCATCCGAAAAGAATTAATTAGATAGAAAAATTAATAATACTGGAAGAAAGGAAGATGAGCCATTCTATATTTCGTGAAAGTAATTCGATTGGACGAGGAGGAAAGGTTAAAGCAGAAGTCCATAACCCCCCCCAAAAAAAATGAGGCCAAAGGGGAAGAAAAAAAAGTTATGGGTGTTGAACTATATAAATGAAGAATAAAAGTGTAAGGGAAAGTTATACAAAAGACAGAGAGATGAAGAAAAAAATAGTTAGCGATGTCGGATAATAAAGAAAATCAGAAAAATAGGGTTAAGGATGAGATTATACATAGAAGGAAAATGAAGGAAATAGTGTTAGAGAAGTGAATGGAAAACATGAATAGAAAATATTGAATAGAAAGTAATTTAAAGATGACAATAAGTTAGCGATGTGGAACTAGAGGAAAAAAAATCACGAAAAGAAGTGTTCGGAAAATAAAATAATAATAAGAAAATCAAGGAAAAAGTTTGCGAAGTGAAATTATAGAAAGGAAATCAGAGAAAAAGTTAATTAGGTGAAATAATGAAAAGAAAACGAAAGAGGAAATAAAACAATTAAGAATGAAAAATTATAAAAAAGAAGGAAAAGAAGGAAAAAGGAGGAAAAAAAGGAGGAAAAGAAGGAAAAAGGAGGAAAAAAAGGGAGGAAAAGAAGGAAAAAGGAGGAAAAATAGGAGGAAACGAAGGGAAGAAACACACATAACGGTATAAAAAATAAAAACGCAAAAAAAACCACCTTCCTTCTTCTACAAACAAATAGGGAAAAAAAAAACGAAATAAAACAAAAATATAATAATCGCAGCCAACAGAAAATAATAACGCAATAATAAAGTCGGAACGAACATAAAAAAGTAAATAAATATAGAAAATAAAACTTACACGTGTGCTAAAGCGTATTATAAAAAAGAAAATTAACGTGATTGAGATAAGATAAAGGAATGAGAACAACAACAAAGGATTATTCTCGTCTGTAAACATCGCGATATTAAAAAAAGGTAAAAAATAACAATAAAAAGAAAAAATGCGAACAGGAGAGAGAGAGAGAGAGAGAGAGAGAGAGAGAGAGAGAAGAAAAAAAGAATGCCGAGAAGCTGACGAAGACGATTATAAAGACGAACCCGATGACGAAAAAAAAAAAGAGAAAAAGAGAAACAGACAAGAGAGAAGAAAAGAGGAAGAAAAGATTGAAGAGGAGGAGGAGGAGGAAGAGGAAGAAGAGGAGGGAGGAAGGGGTGACTAACAGGAAGGAAGAGGAAGAGGAAAGGGGTAGTGGTGGTGGTGGTGATGGTGGTGGTTGCTGACGTATTTTGTGGCTTGTAATTTTATGAGGGGCTCGGGATTACCACATTGAACATTGATGCTGACATTTATACTTGCGTCCATGAGAGGGGGGGGAGAGGGGGAGGGGGGGTGAATGTTGCAGAGGGCGGGTGATGGCTGCCAGTATCCATCATTGACCGATCTCTCTGCTCTCCGCCTCATCCCATCAATATATCTCCTCCTCCTCCTCCTCCTCCTCCTCCTGTGCCACCTGCTTCTCCTCCTCCTCCTTCATCTCCTTCTTCATCATCAATACGCTCTTCTTTCCCATCAATATCTCACCTCCTCCCCTTCCCCCCTCCCTTCATCATCCACCTCTCTCTCTCTCTCTCTCTCTCTGCTTTCATTTCTCTTTTCCATTCCTTTATTTCTACCTTTCTTTCCTCTTTCTCTCCCTCTCCGTCAACAACCCACCAAGTTATCTCTCTCTCTCTCTCTCTCTCTCTCTCTCTCTCTCTCTATGTTTATCTCGCCCTTTTTTCCTCCCAAAGTGAGTGCACGTTTGGCCTAAGAGCGAACTAATTGTTATGGTTATTTTTTTTACCTCCTGGCTCTCCCCCAACCCCCTCTACCCCCCTTTTCTCTCCCTCTTCACCTTCCCTCCCTCTCTTCATCATCCTCCCTCACCCTCTTCATCTTCCCTCCTCTCCCTCATGCGGTGTTTTCCCTTTACTTTCTAGCTCTGGTTTTTATCTCTATCTTCTATTTCCATTTATCATCTGTATTTTCTATTTCTATTTCCTATATCAATCTTCTTATCTGTATTTTGTATCTAGTTTTTATCTCTTTTCTATCTCTATTTTCCATCTGTATATTTTATTTTCTCTATTTTCTGTTTCTATTTTTTCTCTATATTCAACATCTACAACAAAAGACAGTATAAATAAATCCAAGAATACCCTTTTTTCACACTTTTTTTTTCATCAGTCGCTCCGCTCCGTCCGTCAGTCAGTCAAGTCACTCACTCGTCGGTCGGTCCCGTGGTTGGCTGGCTGGTCGGTTGTGTGGCTGGCTAGATTTTTAAGGTTAACGCTTCTTATGACTTTTCCATGTAACCAAAGTAGCGCTGGATAATGCAAGGGAGAGCACGGAATAATTGAATACCCCTGAAGGAATGATTAAATGAGGGGATGAATAAAACACAAGACCTCATTCCGCGGGCCTCAATTTTTGTCGACGCGTTGCACGGCCCGAGACTTTACGTATTTCTCTTTCAATCAACTTCGACTACTGTCACAGAGAGGGAGGATAAATAATGGTGAATGGAGGGGAAGGGAGAGGTAGAGGGAGGGAAGGAGAGGCTGGGAGAGGGAAGGAGCGGGAAGGGGAGGGTGGGAGTGGACTGTCGGGTTCCCTACATTCACTTCCCACGTTAATTAAGTTCTGAGCCACACCTGCGCCTCAGATATCACGGCAGGTAAGGGTGTGGACAGGTGAGGGATGCTGTGGATGCTGAGATGAGTAGAGATGTGGATGAGATGATAAAATATGGATGCTAAGATGTGGAATGTAAGATGTAGATAAGATAAAGGTGATAAAGAGTATGTTAAGAAAGAACTATGAATGTAAAGATAAACAGATGAATAATAAAGATAATAAAGAGTAGATATGTGGATGGGAAGATGTGGAATGTGAGATGTGGAATGTAAGATGTAGATAAGATAAAGGTGATAAAGTCTACGTTAAAGAAAAAAAGGAAGAAATATGAATGCTAAGACAGATAAGAGGTTATGTAAGGATAGATGGATAGATAGATGGATAGATATAGATAGACAGACATATATAAAGGTAAATATGAATGTAAAGATAAGTAAATAAATAATAAAACAAATAAAGAAATAGAGAAAAAAATACAGAAATAAGATAGAAATAAAGAAAAAAAGGGTTACGTAAGTGGAGAGAGAGAGAGAGAGAGAGAGAGAGAGAACAATTTATTATGACCTTTCCGATGAGGCTGTTTATTTTATTTACCTGTCATTATAATCGAAAATAACTAGTCTTTTCCTTGTTATTTTTTATCATTCGCTTCAATTAAGTAATCAGGTCATTTTTTTCTCCTCTTTATTCTCTTATTCATTCTGCAACCTTTTATTTTTTACCATTTTTTTACAATGATCCGAGTCTCTTATCTTCTCTCTTTTCACTTAATTCCATGTAGATTTTTTTCCTTTGCCTTTTCTCTCCTTCATCCTCTTTTCCGTCAAATAAATCTTAACATAATTATTCTATCCATTATCCTCTCTCTCTCTCTCTCTCTCTCTCTCTCTCTGCGAAAAAAGTAAATTAGATTATCTTGCTTCACTAAATTTTCACTCATGTCTCGCTCATGACGAAGAAACATGAATTAGACACGACGGGAACGACGGACAGTACGTACTCTCTCTCTCTCTCTCTCTCTCTCTCTCTCTCTCTTCCATTCCTCCTCCTTTTACTCTCTTACGTTTCTCTTCACCTTCTTTTACTTCCCTTTACTATTGTACAATACTTTCTCCACCTCCTCCTCCTCCTCCTTCTTTACCCTTCTCGCTGGTGGGAAATCCAAGTGTGTTATTTCGAGTCTCTGTACCACGTGGAATCAGACTGTTCGTGTGACGCATAATAAAGCATTGAATCCTCCTCCCACTCCTCCTCCTCTTCCTCCTTCATGACGCAGACACGAAGATTGGAAAATTATCATAAAAATGAGGAATTACTACACGAGCATGCAAAGTGCCAGAGGGGATGAAGGGACGAGCTATGTGTGAGGTAAATAAATGGAGATGAAGGCGATGTGCGGGTGAGGAGACGGACCGGAATTGTTTACTAATGGTTGAGAGGGATGGAATTATTTGAGTTATGGACGCTAAGAGAATCGGTCGGGTATGAGTTTTAGTGTTTATTATTATTATTTGTCGTTGTTTTTACTTTACTTGGCTTCCCTTACTGTAAAAAATTAATAGAAACGTAAAGACTGAAAGGAAATATTTGAGTTATGGAAGTTTAAGAGAATCGGTCGGGTAAGCGTTTTAATGTTTATTATTATTATTATTTGTGGTTGTTTTTACTGTACTTGGCTTCCTTTACTGCAAAAAATGAATAGAAACGTGAGGACTGAACGGAAATATTTGAGTTATGGAAGTTTAAGAGAATCGGTCGATTATGAGTTTTAGTGTTTATTGTTATTTTTATTTTTCACTTTGATTTTTTCAATTTTTATTTGGAAACGTAAAGAGTAAAGGGAAGTATGAGTTACTGATGCTTAAGGGAATCAATTGGTCAGTCATGGAAATTTAGTGTTTAATATTTTTTTTACTTTACTTTGCTTTACTTTATAATCATTTTATTTGTTCTTATTTTTACTTTATATTTTTAACTGGAAACGTAAAGACTAAAAAAAATATGGAGTACTCAATCGTGTAAAAAAAAGATAACAAATATGAATAAGAATGAAAAACGCTGACACACACACACACACACACACACACACACACACACACACACACACATAAACACATACACAAAAAAACAGGTGAACAGGAGATATGCAATAATGGAAGTCAAGCACCCGATAAGACGCCGATAAGGGCCGATAACGGAACCTAAATATGGCGACGACGAGGATCAAAACAGACCGATGTAGAAGTTTTAATATTATTCCAAACTCCGGCTTATCTCTCTCCCTCTCCCTCGGCCCTAACGACTCTGGGGAAGGAGGAGGAGGAGGAGGAGGAGGAGGAGGAGGAGGAGGAGGAGGAGGAGGAAGAGGAGGAGGAGGAGGGGATAGCTCATGTCAAGTCTAAGATAGGAAAATCCACCTCCATATAATCTTTGATGTTATTACTTTTGTTATCTTTATCTTTATTATTATTATTATTAGTTATTATTACTGTTACATTTATATCACCACTTCAAACTCCTCTAATACGACCACTACTTCACACACAAACTTACCCAGGCCTTCCGAATCCCTCTTTCCTCTCTCACTCACTCACTCTCTCCCTCCTTCTCCTCCCCTTCCCTCTCCCCCCTTCATCACACCTGTAGCCCACCTGTCTGTCTCCTGAGGTAGCCAATGAGAGCGCCGAATGACCCACCAATCAGACGTCAGAATTAAAATGATTTACGCAGCGATTAATGCATAAGCCACTAATTAATTATATTACCAAAATTACCCACCACCTCCTCTCCCGCCTGCCGCCGCCGCCGAGTGTAAAATATGTTTCTGGAGTTTTGCGATAATTAAAAATATTGCACTTGGAGATGGAATATAAGGAGGAGATGGAGGAGGAAGAGAAGGAGGAGGAGGAGGAGGAGGAGGAGGTGGAGGAGAAAAGAAGTAAAGCAGAAAAAGAAGAGGAACAAGAAGTGCAGAAGAAAAAATGAGTAAAGATATTAAGAAGAGGAAGAGAAGGGGGAAAAGAAGGAGGAGGAAGAGGAAGAGGAGGAGAAGAGATAGAGATGATAATGAATACGAAGGAATATGTAGTGAAGATAAAAAGCGAATCATAAATACTGAGAGAGAGAGAGAGAGAGAGAGAGAGAGAGAGAGAGAGAGAGTCGTTTACACATTACACACAAATTAAGCTGAAAGGCAAATATATGTTCATGACTTTACATTAAGATTCTCAGAAATAATGGAAACTGAGCAACATGATGAGTGGACACACACACACACACACACACACACACACACACACACACACACACACACACACACACACACTAATAAAATAGAGAAACTGATATCCAAGAGTTGATTTTTTTTTTTTTCATTCTCGTTTCTAATTTTAATAAAAGAAAGATACACACGATGAGAGAGAGAGAGAGAGAGAGAGAGAGAGAGAGAGAGAGAGAGAGAGAGAGAGAGAGAGAGAGAGAGAGAGAGAGATGCATCATAATCTCTTGAACACAGACCTATTTAGACCTCCTCCTCCTCCACCTAATATTCCTTCTCCTCCTCCTCTTTTATCCTCTTTCTTCGCGTGCCCAGACAAACAATGAACCTGAAAACACTTGACTGATAAGCATCGTAGACACCCCCTTGAATCACCAACAAAACACCAATACAGGATTCGATTCCCTTTGACTTCCCTGATTCTACTACTCCTTCCTTTATTTCCTCCCACCTTCTTATATTGTGTCCTAATTCCTTTATAGTCTCCTGATCTCACTACTTCGTTCTTAAATTCCTTTCAGCTCCGATTTTTTCTTCCTTCCTTTACTTTCACTTCCCTTTCCCCACTCCTCACCCTCCCCAAATCCCTGTTCAACCTTAACCCGGGACCTCTTTTTTTTCCTCCCCCTTCGCCCCTCATCTCCTCAATCCCCCAGTGTCCTCAACATTTCAAAACCCCAAACTCCCCATTTTTAAAACCCTTCCTACCCACCCCTCCGGTTATTCCCCAACCAACCATTTACCCCAAATTATTCCGCCCCATTCACCCCTTCCCCCTTCGTCCCCCTCTTCCCCAGCCAACCTTCAACCCCCATTCATTCCCCCTTGTTCACCCCCTGTCCCTCACCGTGTTCCCCTTTGTCCCCCCGTGTCCCAAGAGTCCACACAGCACCCGGGGGAAACTCAAGATGTCCTGGGGCTTCGACTGGGGTGAAAAGTTAATCAGCAACACTGTCAACACAACGCGGCTGGCTCGGGCAAGTCCGTCCAGCGGCGAAAATTAAAATCATTTATTCGTAACCCCGACCGACCGGAGCATACAGACGTAGTATAGTAGTGTTCTCTCTCTCTCTCTCTCTCTCTCTCTCTCTCTCTCTCTCTCTCTCTCTCTCTCTCTCTCAGTATTTTTTATTTTTTTCTCCTTTTCATTATCATAACTATCTACAAACACCTGCCGCTCCCCTCATCACTATTCACTTTCTACGAACATTCCCACTCCATACATTTCTTGACCTCACTTTATTTTCCTTGCCTATCCATTCAACCCTCTTCCTCCTCCTCTTCTTTTTCCTCTTCCTCTTAGTCCTTTTATTTTCTTATTTTCCTCTTTCCCATCCTCCTCTTCTTTTTCTTCTATTCTACTTTCTTTTCTTTCTCTCCTCTTTTCCCTATCTGGTTTAAATTTTACGTTACTTCTTCCTTCTTTTAACACCGTATTTTCCTTCATTTTTTTTTTAATTTTCTCTTTTTTTAGGTAGTGTTAAGTCCCCTGTCGCCGGAACCTCACACAACACACAAAACCCAAGTTCCTGAAGGTTTGGGTGGCGGCGGGAGTGTGTGTGAGTGTGGGGGGGGGGGGGGAGGGGGGGGGGCAAGGCAGAGCACAGCAGGATAAAGGATCTGTGAACATGGGCCTCGGACGGGCGGGCGCGGGGCAGCATTCGTGATGAGGCCCACGGCTTGGTTATGTCTGCTAACGATTCTGAGATGCCTAGGTACTCCTCGTCCTCATCGGCATCCTCCTCCTCCTCCTAATCGTTCTTTGGCCTATTCCTCAGCCTCCTCCTCCTCTACGGCCTCTTATTCTTCCTCATACTAATCATTCTTTTTCGTCTATACTTGGCCTCCTCCTCCTTATCTTTCTTCTTGTCGGGCTCCTTCGTTCTCTTACTCGTTCTCGTCAACTCAGCCTCCTCCTCCTCCTAATCGTTCTTCTCCTTAGCCTTCTCCTCCTACTTCTTCGTCTCCTTCTCCTCCTCCTCCAATGGCTAAGGATATGGAGGTATGGAGGTAAGAAATGGAGGTAAATAGTGTTGATTATGGTATGAATGTGTTAAGACTGAACGGTGCCTCCTCCTACGGCAAGGGGACGCGGAGGAAAATATGGTAAAGTGTCGGTGAGGGTTGTGTCCTTCCTCTCACCTGGCCCACTTCCCTCAGGTGTCCGATTTACCTGTACAAACACCTGCCGCTCCCCTCATCACTCTTCACTTCCTACGAACATTCCCACTCCACATTTTTGGACCTCACTTTATTTTCCTTGCCTCTCCATTCAACCCTCTTCCTCCTCCTCCTCCTCCTCCTCCTCCTCCCCTTTTCTTCGCGCCCTCTCCCCACGTTTTTCTTCAACTCTTCACGCTCTCTCTTTCCCTCTCTCTCCGGCCCTTCTCTTCCCTTCCCTCCCTTCATCTTTTCTTCCGTCCCTCCCCTCTCTCTCTTTCTCTCTCTCGCTCGCTCCATGGAAAGAGTCTGTTTCGGTTTTAGTTTTAATATCTTTTAGTTTCCTTTACACGTATTTATTTCTCTCTCTTTTCTTTCCTTCTCTTCCTTTCTTTCAATGTCCTTTCTCCTCTTCTTTCTTTATGTATGTCATTCTCTCCTCTTCTCTTTCTCAACGTCTCCTCTCTCCTTTCCTCCATCTATGTTTCTTTCTCTCCCTCCTCCTTTCCTCCATCTTACTCCGAGGAAGCTTTTAATATCTCTCTCGTTACCTCCAATTCTTCACGCTTTCTCTCCCTCTCCTTTCCTTATACCTCCGCACCCTCCTCCATTTCTCCCTCCTTCCCTTCCTTTCCCTCTCTCCCTCTCGCTCTTTCTCCTCCTTACCTTATACCTCCGCACCCTCCTCCATTTCTCCCTCCTTCCCTTCCTTTCCCTCTCTCCCTCTCGCTCTTTCTCCTCCTTACCTTATACCTCCGCACCCTCCTCCATTTCTCCCTCTCTGTCCCTCCCTCCTTCCCTTCCTTTCCCTCTCTCCCTCTCGCTCTTTCTCCTCCTTAACTTATACCTCCGCACCCTCCTTCATTTCTTCTTCTCTACCCCTCCCTTTCCCTCTCTCTCCCTTCCTTACCTTATTCCTCCACACTCTCCTCCATTTCTTTCTCGCTGCCCCCCTTCCCTCTCCCTCCCTCCCTCCCTCTCTCTGTACACCACTTGTCTTACGTCGGGATTAGGTTTAATATTTTATATGCGCGCGAGTACGTCAGATGAAGGCACAATGACTCATCAATACTTAATGAAAATCCAATCATTTATTTAGCGGGCGCAGGCGTGGTGTCCGCCGAGCCGCCAACCGCTACGGCGACGCTCCCGAATTAGTCCTTCCGCCGCTCATAATTGGCAATCCCTTTACGAACAATGCCCATTCAACAGTCCGGGATAGGAAACCAGTACCTGAACCCTCGCCCCACCTTACCTATACCTCGCTTGTGTCTGTGTGTGTGTGTGTGTGTGTGTGAGTGTGTGTGTGTGTGTGTGTGTGTTCCTCCTCTTCCTTCTCCTGCTTCTGCTTCTATGCCTTGCTCTACCTACCATCACCTCTGTCACTCCACCTAATGTTCCTTGCCCTCCTCCTCCTCCTCCTCCTCCTCCTCCTCCTCCTCCTCCTCCTCCTCCTCCTCCTCCTCCTTCTTCTGTTTCTATCCCTTTCGCAACCCAAACTCTTGTTCCTCGTCCTCCTCCTGCTTCTCCTTCTATCCCTTTCTCTCCTGCTCCTCCTCCTCCTCCTCTCTCTTGCCTTATCATTTGTGTCTCTGTCTCCTATTCCTTGTCCCCATTCTCCTACCTTTTCTCTCCTCCTCCCCCTCCTCCTCTCCCTTCTCACCTGCCTATCCTACCTGTCTACCTTCTTATTTAAACTCACCTGTACTCCTCTACCTCTCCTTCCACTTAAGACTTTTCTATGTTTGTTTTTTCTATTACTGTATTTACTCTTTCCTCACCTCCTCCTCCTCCCCTCCTTCTCCTCCTCCTCCATCCACCTCCCTTCCCTGCCGCCATTTCCAACTCACCTTATTAAATAATCAAATCAAACAAAATGGCGCCCATTAACATCGCTTCCTTCCCTTTTAACTCATTTAAGGACTGCCTCGTGATGTCACCTGTCCACCCACACCTTCTCTCCCTCCCTCCGCGCCCTTTCCTCCAGCTGTCTCCCTCCTACGTATTATTTTTTTTCTTTCTCTCGTGTCTTTTTTTTCTAACGTTCACATCTGTTCCTGTTTCTGGTTGTTTCTGATTCTTCTCTTTTATTTACGCTTTGTTATTCTTTCTTTTGGTTTACTTATTCGTCTCTTCTTATATATCTTACATCTCTCCTTTTTTGCTTCCACTCTCAGCATCCTTCACATGTAATGTTTTTCTTTCTTACATTAGTTTGGCTTCCAGTAGTGTCTGATTCTTTTCCATCTACGCTTCATCATTCTTTTTTTCAGCATCTCTTCCATTTTTCTTACCTATTTTACATCTCTCTTCTTTTTTTCTCTCTCAGCATCCTTTAAATTCTTCTTTCTTACATGTCTCTCTTTTACGCCGTTTCTCTTCCTTCGATATAGATTTCTTTAACTTGTTCTTTCTTTATTACACGTCTTTCATCTTTCTACATTCATTATCATCTACTCCATCTTCCTTCCTTCCTTCAGTTGTTAATTTCCTCCTTAAAAATATCATATTCTTCTTGTTTTCTTGAGACTTAATTGTTGTTTAAAACTTGAATAATTAACAAAACACCGCATCTTACACAAATCTCTCTCTCTCTCTCTCTCTCTCTCTCTCTCTCTCTCTCTCCGCGAGGGCCTTCAGGGGGTGAGGAAAGAAAAAAAAAATCCTCCAGCAATCAAGGAAGTTAGTCATAATGCATTCTGGGCTAATTAAGTCTCCTAATTATGTATTTATTACCGTCCGTGGAACGCAAATGACGATGTGTTTGCAACGTTAATGACAAGAAACTGCAGCGGGCGTCTTCGGGCGAGGCGTAGCGAGAGAGAGCGAGAGAGGCAGAGATACACACACACACACACACACACACACACACACACACACACACACACACACACACACACAGAACCTTAGTGCCCAGGTGAAAATTGCGTGTTGTTGTTTATCTCTGTTTACTCTACGCCCAGCACCTGTTTACACCTCCGTGATAGACCTAACCTCGCCTCCTCCTCCTCCTCCTCCTCCTCCTCCTCCTCCGCCGCCGCCGCCGTCGCCACCAGGTATATGCCTTCACCTAAGACCCTACCACACCTGTCTAACATACCTGAGCTTTACCTTTCAGATACACTTTCACACACACCTGTATATCTCTCTACTTGTATAACCTAACCTAACTAATCAACCTTACATAAAAAAACGAGGACAAACATACACACACCTACCTCACCTGTGTCTACCTCTTACACTCTCTACCTGTATAACCTAACGTATCTAATCAACCTTACGACATGAAAAAAGAAAACACACACACACATACATACACACACACCTACCTACCTGCTCACACACACACACACACACACACACAGAGGGGCCTTCATTTTCTTGGTTCGCAGTGAGGAAAGAGACGAAGTGGCGGCGGCTTGCTGGGACGGTTATATAGTTAATTAATTGGCTGTTGTGTGGAAATTGGTCGAGTCTCGCTTTCTGTTATTCGTTGACGCCGCCGAGCAAAATTAATTATTTCACACTGAGGTTTATTGGAAACAGAAGTCCTTGTACGTTTCCTGTGTTTATTGAGAGAGAGAGAGAGAGAGAGAGAGAGAGAGAGAGAGAGATTGGTAGGCTTGAAGCGATGCGTGAGTAGTATTCTCTCTCTCTCTCTCTCTCTCTCTCTCTCTCCTTAGTAACGCTCTGAAGATGTCAACGATAATAGTGATGATGATGATGATGATGATGATGATGATGATAATAATAATAATAATAATAATAATAATAATAATAATAATAATAATAATAAAGACCAAAACTTTTTTACAGCAAGAATCTCTCTCTCTCTCTCTCTCTCTCTCTCTCTCTCTCTCTCTCTCTCTCTCTCTCTCTCTCTCTCTATCACTTCATTAAAAGTTACATCCCTTTGATATAGAAATCAATTAAAACTATTCTTGTAGTTTTCCTCAAACCACCGCCGCGTCCTTAAGGATAGTGGCGGAGGGAGGGAGGGAGGGAGGGAGGAGGAAGAGGAGAGGAAGGAGGGAGAGGAGGGGAGGGACGGAGGAACAGGAGGGAAGAGATAAGAACACCAATCAAAATAAATATACTTCTCCTTAACTGTACAACTGATCTACCTCGGAGGAAAAATAAAATGTGTGTGTGTGTGTGTGTGTGTGTGTGTGTGTGTGTGTGTGTGTGTGTGTGTGTGTTGCTGTAGGTGCCTCCTTTGCTCTAAAAACTCTAAGGGCGCATATGTAAGGAGGCAGGAGAGGGAGGAAAATAGTGTTGGCTGGCGCTTATATATAGGACAAAAGAGTGACTGATTTGAAACACGACGAATACAAGACGTCATTTTGTTCCTGTTTTCTTTTTTTCTCTTTTTTTTTGTTCCTTTTATTTGTGGGCTTTGTTGTCTTCGAGCGGGCTTTTGTTTCTATTTTTGTTAAGCCGTTTAGCTGTTTCGATTGATATAAAAATAGGCTTGTGATCGACTGACACACACACACACACACACACACCGTCGGGGCCTATGACTGACGGTGAGGATAAAGATGACAGCGGTACTTTGATGATTAGAAACAACAATAATAATAATAATAACAACAACAACAACTACAGCAACGTGTCTTTATGAATAACTGAGAAAATGAGAAAACTGTGTACACGGTGTCAGTTTGGCGAGAGAGAGAGCGAGGGAACTTTCCACAAAGAGATTATTCGCTTCGCTTTAGTAAGGAGAAAAAAAAGTGTGGTATGTATACACTCTATTATTCACAAGGACAGATTCACTATGCCCTCAGACCTACGTACATCATCACATACTTAAGCGGCGTAACACTAAACAGACTGACACAACGCTCCCGCATGATTCACGGACATATTTTTAAACGTATTGGGTTCCCATTACGACTATGGTTGGTACGCTCAGACGCCTCCGCCTCTAACATCACCTATTTCCAAAGGACGAAGAGGAGATATATATAATTCGAATCACTCAAAAACTATTAATATCACAAGAGTCAGAACAAAGTCTCGTCAGCGCCGCCTTCAAGAGCAAAGCGAGAGGAGGAGGAGGAGGAGGAAGAAGAAGAAGAGGAGGAGGGACACGAGGGAGGAGGAGGGGCGTGATCGAGGAAGCCGTGGACAGCGACAAACTCTGTACAAGACCTGTTTCAGAGAGAGAGAGAGAGAGAGAGAGAGAGAGAGAGAGAGAGAGAGAGAGAGAGAGAGAGAGAGAATCCCTAACGCCGTTCAGCCCTTCGTCGAGCAAGGCAGACAGGCGGGCAGGAGGGCGGGCAGGCGGAGAGGCGGGGGCGTGAGATAATTACTTGTTTCCACTCGATCTGGGGCCGAGGGTCATGTAATATTTCTGGCGGCAAGTGTTTGAGAGCAAATGAATGGCCGCCACTACTGGGGGTCCCGAGTGCCAGAATAATGGACTCAAACTAATAGGCAAATACAAGAATAGCTAGTGAGGGCCATTGAGAGAGATGGCTCCATCCGCCCCGCTCGCTGACACACGGGCCGCTTATTACAGGTGAGCCCAGGTGAGGAGAGGCTAAATGAAGCTTACAGGTGTTAAGTGGGAGGGGCTTCGGCAGGTGAGGGGAAAAAGGTGAGTCGACGCCTGCACGGGAGTGATGGAGATTATGTGTTTCTGGTTTTCAAAATTTATTTAAGACTGGTAGGTGTGTTGTTTGAGAGAGAGAGAGAGAGAGAGAGAGAGAGAGAGAGAGAGAGAGACACATGAACACAGAAGGGAAAGGAAGGGGAATTGAAGGTTTTGGTAAGGAGGAAAAGGAGGAGGAAGGGAGGGGGACATAGGAATAAAGACAGACTGAGAGAGAGAGAGAGAGAGAGAGAGAGAGAGAGAGAGAGAGAGAGAAAACCATGAACACAGAAGGGAAAGGAAGGAATTGAAGGTTTTGGTAAGGAGGAAAGGAGGAGGAAGGAGGGGAAGAGGAAGAGGAATAGAGAGAGAGAGAGAGAGAGAGAGAGAGAGAGAGAGAGAGAGAGAGAGAGAGAGAGAGAGAGAGAGAGAGAGAGAGAGAGAGAGAGAGAGAGAGAGAGAGAGAGAGAGAGAGAGAGAGAGAGAGAGGCGGGCCAGAAGGCAAGTTGCAATCCTAAGCAAAAACGCCCCAGGCAATTAAGTTGAGTCATTTACCGTCAAGCGGCACTGACCGCCGGCCTGACTAAGAGTAAAATATGAGTCCGCCAGCCACACTAACCTGACGACCCACAGCCACACCAGCCACACCACGACAGCCACTCCACCACAGCCTTAGATGACCACAACACAGTCCATCTACAGCCACACCGACAGCCACACCACGACAGCCTTAGATGACCACAACACAGTCAACCTACAGCCATACCGACAGCCACACCACAGCTAAACATCACCACACGACAGCCACACCACAGCTATACATCACCACACGACAGCCACACCACAGCCATACCACGTTACGCAACCTCACGAGTCACACCACAGTCCTAGCCACACCACGCCACATTTCACTATAATTAACGTCAATGGACCACACAAAGACATTACAAATATACCCTTTTTTATATACCCACAAGCCACCACCACCGCCACCACCAACACTACCACCACCACAATGTTCGAATCTACTCTAAGAATCCCAATTGAAAAGGATGACTTTGAGATTCTTGAGACATCTATTTCCCCTCCTCCTCCTTCTCCTCCCCTATACATGCATTCCTCTCTCTCCCCCCTTCTGCTTCCCGGGGTGGCTATGTATGGGGTAAAGATAAGGGTTGGTTAGGTAAGGTTGAGTTAGAAGAAAAAAAGATGAGGGATGATACATAATGAACGAATACAGGAGGACGAAGAACGGGTAAGAAAAATGAGTAATCGAAGGGGAGGAGGTAGAAATGAAGACTTACATAGAACTTAATAAACAATACACGGTGAACAAAAAGACTAGGCAAGAAACTCGTAAAACATAAGAAAAATAGACCGAGAATACTCCAAGAAAACCAAAGTAAGACCAAACCAAGACGGAAACAGATTTGAAAGATAGTAATAGACATAGGTAGGAAGGGAAAGACAGGTACAGAGAAAAAGACAGGTAGAAACAGTCAGACAGGTAAGCAATCTATCCAGGTAAGAGGGGATAGATAACACGTGTACGAGAACAAGCAAAGTAAGGTAGAAAGTGAGGTAAGGAAGGTAGGTTGGTATATAAAGGAAGGCAGAGAGTAGATAGAGTTCGCTCCCATGCACTTCCCTTTCCTATACGTCCCCATGATATATGCAACATGTAATTACTATAATCCGGTTACCTGCCGCGCCTAACTTTTCCCAATCTAGTTACCGAGTCGAATTCCCGAGCCGTTACTTGAGGGAAGGAATTATCGCTCATGGGTACGAGGAAGAGGAGGAGGAGGAGGAGGAGGAGGAAGAGGACGAAGAGGGGAAAGATGATTAGGTGCGAGAACTTTTATTTTGTTACTGATGTTATTATTATCATTATTGTTGTTGTTATTGAGGTTATTTAAGATGTGAGGTTATGAGTTTTGGATAAGTTAGGAAAGGGATAAAGAGGGTAAGCTAAGAATGGATAAGAAAGACGGTAAAGACAAAATGGGAAGTAAAAGAAGAGAAAGAGCGAGATGTATTGAAAAGAAAAGAAAAAAGAGGAAATGGAGAAGAAGACAGTCAATTAGAAATGTTTAAAATTTTCATTGGTGTAACCTGACCACGAACCACGCCCACCACCACCACCACAACTATCACCACCCATCCACAACACCACCACTACTGCACTTCCACCGTCACATCCACCCACCCCACCATCACCATAATATCACCACCACTACGTACTTCCTATACCACCACCATCAACACTAATAATACTCCTCCTCCACATCATCACCACCACCACCACCAACACCCATCACATACTTCCTACACTGCCACCACTACTTTTTCACCCCCACACCTCCACCACCACCACCACCACCACGCTCAGAATCGGCAGGCATCAAGAAGCAGCTGATAATTATAAACTTAGGGAAAACTGATGAGCGACTTCCCCATTCCCTTCCCCCCCTTCCCCTCCCCTTCCCCCCCTCATCCCCAAGCTAGTAGACAGCAGTTCGCCAATATCGACCAGCCTCGCCTCATTACCCCCTCCATTTCCGTTCAATTACAGCGCGTGCGTGCGTCAGTGTGTGTGTGTGTGTGTGTTGATTATGTTGTGCTTGGTGTGTGTGTCTTTTGGTAGATATTCATAAGGTGCGAAGTGTGTGTGTGTGTGTGTGTGTGTGTGTGTGTGTGTGTTACCAGTACTGATCCTTGTGGGAATGCACGCACGTGAGGCAAACATGTGTGTGTGTGTGTGTGTGTGTGTGTGTGTGTGTGTGTGTGTGTGTGTGTGTGACATCAACGGGTGTGGCCACGCATGACGCCTCCCACTAAACCCTTGACAGCAAACGGAAACACACACACACACACACACACACACACACACACACACACACACACACACACACAACCGCTTTGTATGTATGAATTCGATCCATTCACTTCGATCTTGCACGTGTCTTTACTTTACGTTCACTTATTTCGCAAACAGAAGGCGTCCGAATTAATGTTTTTTTAATATTTTTTTATCCCTTCCATAATTTAGTATTTTTAATGGACTATTTTTCAGAGCTTCCCTTTAGAACCTCTCTCTATTAAATTAGTCACTGCAACACCAAAAGAAAAAAAAGTACAGTATTGATTTGAGTTTTTAAATGGAAATGTCACTTGAGTTCGGTTGATAATAAACAAATAAAATATAAATAAATGAGATAATCGTGTTGCTCAGTTTCGAATTATTTTGAGCACTGCTGTAAATTCATATACTTTTGACAGTTGCGTTTTCCCGAAAACATAAATACGACTAAAAATCGACCAAAAATACATAAGAAAATTCGAAACTATCCTAAAGTCCAATACACCCAAAACTCAAAAGCAATACGAACACAGTGGAAAGTAGCAACAAACAGAGAAAGAGAAATAAAAAAGAAGAGAACGAGAAAAAG
>NC_066513.1:15401783-15464283 GCF_024679095.1 Eriocheir sinensis | reverse complement strand
CGCAACACACCTGTAACACCTAGAGGAGGAGGAGGAGGAGGGGAAGGAAGGGAAGGAGGAGCAGTAGGAGGGTAGCATGCAAGATTAAAGAGATGGATATTAAAAGTAAAACACAACAAAGGAAAGTAACTCGACGATAAATCAACTTTTTTTTTTCTTACTTCACACCTCACACGCACTCACACACGCACACGCACAGACACCCATACCTCCCCCCGCACTCCCCCTCCACACACAGGACCAAGAGGAGGAGGAGGCGCAGCAGGAAATCAGCAAAGATGAAAGGACGAGGAAGGTGTGAATCAAGAGGAGAAAGAGAACCAGGTACAGCAAGGTAAATAGGTACGTACAGGTAAGAGGAAGGCAAGAGGAAGGAAACGAGGCTTGCATCAAGAGGAAAGAGAGAACAAGGTATAAACAGACAGGTAGAAGGGAAATCAAGCTAAGAAAAGGCAAGAGGAAGAAAACTTATGGCGTGAATCAAGAGGCGAGAGACAACCAGGTACATCCAGGTAGACAGGTAAGCCAGGTAGTCGTCGTACACTAAGCCACTGCCAACACAAGCTACCTGGATTAATGGTTGAGTCTTAGGCTTGAGCTGCAACCTGCGTCCCATGTTTTGTATTACTGCATACACACTACCCCTCCCACCTCCTCCTCCTTGCCTTCTCTTCCCCTTTCTTCCACGCGAGGGTTTAGAATAGTGTGAGAGGGGAGAGAAGAGAGGGGTGGCTATACTATACATCCCCTCTCCTCTTCTTCCTCCTCCTTCTCCATCTTTCCCCCTCTTCCCCTTTTTTTACGTGAGGTTTTAGGAGGTTGGGGAAAGAGGGAAAGTGTGAAAGGGGAGAGAAGGGAAGGGTGGCTATACTACAACCTCCCCCTTCTTCTTCCTCCTCCTCCTCCATCTTTCTCATCCTCCCCCTCTTTCACGTGAGGGGAGAGTAGGAAGGGGCGGCTACAAAGATGAAGGGACGAGGAGGGGGAGGAAGATGAAGATGGCAAGAAGGTGACAGGAAGGAGAAGAGAATGGGAAGGGAGAAGTGATGAGGGGTAGAAAAGATAAGAAGAAAAGGAGAGGAAATAAAAGTGAGGAAGGAAGGAAACGGAAGGAAAGAAAGGGTGGGACGAGAGAGCGGAGGAAACATGAGAACGAAAGGGAAGAGGAGGAAGGGAAGGGAAGAAGAAGAGAGGAAGAGAAGGGACTAGACACTGCACAAGGAGCCTCAAGGGACGTATATTTAAAGCGTTAGGGAGGAGTAAGCAACGAATGATAACAAGGGAGAAGAATAGATATGATAAACGGAATGAACGAAAGCGGGAAATGAATGAATGGAGGAAGGAGAGTAAACTGGAATATGATTATGATGATGAAAAGCAGACGTGGCGAAAGAGGAAGGAAGGAAGGAAGGCGTGAAGGAAGAGGAGGAGGATAAAATAAGAATAGTGTAGCGAGTGTGAGTGAAGAGAATGGAAGCAGAGAGAGAGAGAGAGAGAGAGAGTCCTCCGTGATCACTTTGCCACACTAAGATATTGATTAACTTCACCTCTTAAAAAGTGCTCTTGATATTTATTCATTTCTTTACCTCTCTCTCTCTCTCTCTCTCTCTCTCTCTCTCTCTCTCTCTCTCTCTCTCTCTCATTACCCTCTTATTAGCTCTGATTGCACCTCATCATCAGCCGTTTTCGTCACTGTCACCGCAAGATCACTATTCATTTCTTGCGTGTCTGAAATACAATGAAAAATGGCGCACCGTGGGAAATAGGGACGATATGTGGACCTTATTTTTGCCGCAATGTTTCGTCCCCTCCTCCGGACCCGGGGCGAACAACCCTGGGCCCGTTTTCTCTCAGACACTTTCAGCTCCCACACAACTATTTCTAACGGCCAAAAAAGGAGATCAGTTTGGTTCTAATGGTTGTTTTTTTTTAAGGTTCACGGTACAGAGGAGGAGTCACACTACCACCAGGGTTATAAAACTACCCCTGGATATGCTTATAACTACTCTTTCGAATGTCTTGTCGATTATGTGAGACTGGCCACCGAAATGTTTGAGAATGTGAGACCTTGTTCACACACACACACACACACACACACACACACACACACACACACACACTACCGGACGAAAAGCAAAAGGAAAAATAAAGTGAAATAGAACATGAAAACCAAAACCAAAACAATAAAAAAAGGTGTGAAACAAATGACGAGGAGGAGGAAGAAGAAGAGCAATAGCGAGATATACGAGAAAGATAAATAGACGGAGCGTAGAGAGAAATACAAAACAATTACGGAGGTGGGAACAGAAAAAAAAGATGAGAGAAATAGGGTGAGTGGAAATTGGAGAATGACTCAGAAATGATAAATGGACGACTGGAGGGAGAAAGAGAGAAAGAGTAAATACAGAGGGAAAGAAGATAACTGGAGTAATAACAGATTGTGGCAGAGAGAGAGAGAGAGAGAGAGAGAGAGAGAGAGAGAGAGAGAGAGAGAGAGAGAGAGAGAATTTACATATCAATACAAAAACTAAAACCTTATAATAATACAATGGGGAGATAAGACGGACGATATATTTCTCTCTCTCTCTCTCTCTCTCTCTCTCTCTCTCTCTCCTTGAAAGTGCTCGTAGTTCTTGATTACGTTCGTTTACGGTATTACGTTCCCCTTCTGCCTGTGTCTGTAGGTTTGGTGCATGCTTGAGAGAGAGAGAGAGAGAGAGAGAGAGAGAGAGTAAAGTCAATTATCCCATCATTATCATCATCTTTTGCCTCTCCCCGTTTATCATTTCCGTATCATCATCATCCCCCTCTTTGAAGTCTTCCATCGCCCCTCTTCTTCTCTCTCTCTCTCTCTCTCTCTCTCTCTCTCTCTCTCTCTCTCTCTCTTCCTCCCCTCTTCCCTCAACCCTTCCCTTCCCTCCTCCTCCTCCTCCTCCTCCTCCTCTTCTTCCTTCCCTCCCTCCGTAGCACTTTTCCCTCCCATCTACATTAATCCTTAGCGGGTCGGAAGGAAAAATGGAGGCAAATTATAATCGTAATTGGAAGTAAATTGGAAAATCAATATGATTAATAACCATGTATGCAACTTTGAAATTATAAATAAAGGAGAATTGCATTAGAGGGAGCGAGCGAGGGTCTGAGCCGTTCAGAAAATAGGATTAGAATGAGGGATTTCGAACAAGAGAGGGATTCGGCACGTGTCCTCGAGCCTCTTCTGTGCGGGTTTTCGGAGGTGTTCGTTCGTTCGTTCGTTCGCAGCGTAGGAAGAAACGGGCGCAGGTAGCAAACATGTTTTTTTTTTTGGGGGGGGGGTATAGTGTATGCGGGGAAGGGGTTGTGGTGTGTGTGTGTGTGTGTGTGTGTGTGTGTGTGTGTGTGTGTGTGTGTGTGTGTGAAGAAAATTGATATGTAAAATAGAAAGACAAAGTGTAGAAAGATATACATACAAATATACACACATACATACATACAGACAAACGTACAATGAAATTATAAGGACGGTGTTGAATATACATTAGACATATAAGTAAAAAGAAGCCCATCAGATGCACAAGAAATAACGATACGAGAGGGTACAGACAGACAAAAAGGAGAAAGAAACAAATAGACAGAGAAAGAAAGAGAACAGGCAGAGCGAAACAAAGACAAACAGACAGACAGACAGCAACAGACAGGACTGCCACATAAGTATAACGCCGCTCTTTAAATACAAGTGACAAAGAATATGAAAGAAAGACAGGAACAATTATTTAACCTGAGTCTTCCTGCTAATCCTCCTCCTCCTCCTCCTCCTCCTCCTCCTCCTCTTCCTCCTCCTCCGTCCAATCTTTGCCTCCAAACACAATTAAAAGCAAGAAAATAATGGAAGGTGAAGAGGCAAGACTTATTTAATTTCCTCTCCTTTTTTATTTATTTTTTCACAATCTTCATCATTTTTTTTTTCTTTTGCTGTTTCCTCTATGCGTGTGTGCGTGCGTGTGTTAGCTTGTCTATTTCTATCTTCATTTTCTTTTCTCTATTACGGTTTTTCTTATTTCCTTTCCCTTTTTTTGCTTTCTGCTCTCTTTCTCCCTTCCTTCCTTTCTTTTCCTTTCTCTTCCCTTCCTCTTCATTCTTCCCTCTTCTTTTTTTCTCATACATACCTTCTGTCTCCCTCTTCCCCATATCTTCTTTTTCTCTTTTTCCTATTCTTTCCCTTTTCCTCCTTCCTTATTCACAATTCACTTCCTCTTCTCTTTCTTTTTTTCATTTCCTTTTTCTTCCTCCTTTCCTTTGCCCACTCCCTGCGTCTTTCCTCCCCTCCCTTCTCTCTCTCCCTCTTTCTACTTTCCTCATTACCAAACCTTTTTTGCCTCCCTTCCCTCCCTCTCTTTCCTTTCCTCTGAACCCGATTCCCTCCTTTCCATTCCTTCCCTTCCCTCCTACCCCTTCCCCCTTCCCCCTTCCCCCCTACTCTTAAGCAATAACTCCCAGCCATTAAGACAGGGCAAAAATAACTGATTAAATACGAAATTACACTTTAATGGTAATGAACTCTGCCCTAATGGAGGATATTAAACAGTGGATAATTTACACGTCGCCATCAGTTAGCGCAAACAAATGTAAACAAACCACGTGAAGCCTCGACTCGGCGGCGCGGCGGTTTCTTCTTCCTCTGAGAACGAAGCTTCGAACCCGTGAACCTTTTTATTTTTGTCTTCGAGAGAATAAAGAAAAAAAAAAAGATAAATATAGACAGAGAGAGAGAGAGAGAGAGAACGCTAACTTCCTCTCCATCGCCTCTATAATCTGAAATGTAGCAATTACAGATATACAAAATGGCGGAAGGGCAATTAAAAGTTACCTGTAACAAGCTCCGCCAAACTTTTATTCCTCATTAGACTGGAATCAATTATGTTACACGCTAAAGTGTGAGATTTTTCCTCCTCTCTCTCTCTCTCTCTCTCTCTCTCTCTCTCTCTCTCTCTCTCTCTCTCTCTCTCTCTCTCTCTTGGAAGTTCATCTGTATCATTATCATTATTATTATTACTATTATTATTGAAAGTAGCAATTATTATGATTACTGCCATTATGATTTCTCTCTCTCTCTCTCTCTCTCTCTCTCTCTCTCTCTCTCTCTCTCTCTCTCTTTCATACCTTCCCTTAAACTCCTCTTCCCTTCCATTCTCTTTATTTCCATTCTCTCCTCTCTCTTCTATTCTCTTCTCTTCTTTTCTTTTCCTTTCCCTTCTTTCTTTCTCTCCCTTCTCTCTCTTCCCATGCTCTTTAATGTACTCGCGATAAGAAATAGTAAAAAGAAAAAAAAAGTATAACAGTAAAATATTATGAAAATTAGGCCAGAGTCATTTCGATGTTTACGACAGAATCCTGCACTCGTTCCCGCCATCATAGAGTTCGTCAGGGGGAGAAAAATACTCGTAAATAAAATAACAAACGAGGCAGGCGGGCCAGGCGAGTTTTAAAATATCCGAAGCACTAATCAGAACCTACTTGCAGCAAAATTGAATTCGAGTGTAATTTTATTAAAAGCTAATTAATACGAAGTAGTAATAATGGCCACCGCTCACTCCCCTCCCCCGCCCGTTGTCCCTCCATCCCTCGCTTCCCTCCCCCTTTCTCTCCCTCCTCTTCCAACCCCCTCCCGAAAAAAAATCTTGCTTCATAATTACCGAAATTAAATGCCAACTTGCAATTATACGGCACAAAAATTCTTAATTAATTCTTCAAAATTTAAGCCGTTGGGACAAATTACGGCAAATCCCTCCGCCTGTGATCACAACAATAAATTGCCATTATAATCAGGTGTGGCCGACTGTCCTAAGTAATACGGCGGGGCGCACCTGTCCGTTAGCGCCAGGTTCGACCCCCCTGCCCTCCTACCTGTGACCGAAGACCCCCCGCCCCCCGCCCCCCTTTACCTTCACGTTCCCGCCACTTGTGCCCCCCTTCCCCCTCCTCTCCCCGTCCCCTCTATTTCGAATGACTCCTTTTTCTCTTGTTCCATCTAACTTCATTGGATTCGTTATTAGTGAGGTGTTACTGTATGTCTGTCTGTCTGTCTGTCTGTCTGTCTGTATGTATGCCTCTCTCTCTCTCTCTCTCTCTCTCTCTCTCTCTCTCTCTCTCTCTCTCTCGCTGTGAGTAATAAATGTTTTGGTGTGATGTGCTAATATTGACAATGGAAGTGGTGGTGGTGGCGGCGGCGGCGGCGGTGGTGGTGGTGGTGATAGTGGTGGTGGTGTTTATCCTAACACATGGGTGGCTATTTGATGTAGGTGATAACTCTCTCTCTCTCTCTCTCTCTCTCTCTCTCTCTCTCTCTCTCTCTCTCTCTCTCTCTCTCTCTCTCTCTCTATGTTGCTGGGGGTACTGGAGGCGGAAATAGTAGTAATAGTAGTAGTAGTAGTGTAGTAATAGTAGTAGTAGTAGTAGTAGTAGTAGTGACGGTGGCTGTAGTAAAGGGAAATAAAGATAGAAAAATAGATAAGTAAAGATATATAGATAGATAGATAGATAGATAGAGAGAGAGAGAGAGAGAGAGAGAGGTGCATCAAGAGAAGCTTTGATCTGCACAGGTTAATGAAGAGCAGAAGGGAAGAGAAGGATGCTGTTGGTCTCTTCTTCCTCCTCTTCCTTTATCGTCACCATCATCCTCATCGTCATCATCATATTTTCTTTGTACTCCTTCTCCTCCTCCATACATATACATTTGTACTTGGGAGAGAGAGAGAGAGAGAGAGAGAGAGAGATTGATGACTATTCACAACAAAACCAGGTAGAGTCAGCGTTTACAGTGTGTCCTCCTCCTCCTCTTCCTCTTCTTCCTTCTCCTCCTCCTCCTTCTCCTCTCCCGCAATTTTTTTCCCTTTCTCCATAAATAGAGTAGGAGACGTATGTATGGTTTAGCTATTAAATCTGTACCACCACCACCATCACCATCACCACCACCACCCACTACCATCATCATCACCACCACCACTACCAAAAGGAAAACCCAGAGTCTCGAAATTCAACTCCTCTCTCTCTCTCTCTCTCTCTCTCTCTCTCTCTCTCTCTCTCTCTAAAAACAACATCACCCACCTTTGACGCATGAGAAACTCTCTCTCTCTCTCTCTCTCTCTCTCTCTCTCTCTCTCTCTCTCTCTCTCTCTCTCTCTCTGCGACATTACGAAAACGGAAAAAATACGTATTCTCACGTTTTTTCTTTCTTTGTCCCTCCTACTGTCTGTCTCCTCTCTCTCTCTCTCTCTCTCTCTCTCTCTCTCTCTCTCTCTCTCTCTCTCTCTCTCTCTCCACCAGCGCCAGAGCCTTCAGTGGACTACGTGGATCCCTATTGCCATTCTCAAAGGCTCTAAATTCAATTACTAGTCGTGTTCGTTTTAGAGGCGTCGCACTAATTCGATCTCGTGGTCAACCCGGTGGTGGTGGTGGGGAGCAGGGAGGTGTTGGGGATAGGGGGGCTGAGGATGTGTCGGGGTGAGGTAAGGTTGGGTTTGTGGTGGTGGTGGTTATTTTGGGGGATTGTTGTGTGTATTTGGTTGTTTTTGTTGTACTAGTAGTTGTAGTAGTAGTAGTAGTGGTGGTAGTAGAAGTAGTAGTGGAAATTTCCTAATATAGTACGTTCAGATCAGAATAATAATGTGGTGGTGTTAAGAATCGTACATGGTGGAGGTAGTGGTCGCGATGATGATGGAAATGGCGGTGGTGGTGATGGTGATGACAGTGGTATTAGTTTTGGAGGTGATCGTGATCCCCAGTATTGACAGTGTGGTGGCGGTGATGAAAGCGGTGCGGCAGAGGTTGAGGTGGTGGTGAAGGAGGTGTTAATGCCAGTGTGATGGTGATGAAAGTGGTAATGGAGGTCGAAGTGGTGATGGTGGTATTTGTAATGTTGGTGGTGGTGGTGATGGTAATGTTAGTGGTAGTGATGGTGGTAATGGCGGTGTGAAGATGGTGATGAAATCCGCTACAGTGTTGAAACTGATAAAGAAGTTGCTGTTGGTGGTGGTGATGATGGTACTGGTAATGGTGGTGGTGATGATGGTAATGGTAATGGTGGTGGTGATGATGGTACTGGTAATGGTGGTGGTGGTGGTGATGATGATGGTGGTGGTGGTGGTAATGACAGTGTGAAGATGACGATGAAAGCCGTTACAGTGTTCAAGCTGGTAATAGTCTTGCTCTTGGTGGTGGTGATGATGGTACTGGTAATGGTGGTGATGATGGTGGTGGTAGTAATGACAGTGTGATGACGGTGATGAAAGCCGTTACAGTGTTCAAGCTGGTAATGGTCTTGCTGTTGGTATTGGTGATGATGGTACTGGTAATGGTGGTGGTGATGATGGCGGCGGTGATGGTGGTGGCGGAGGAGCGGGGCCACAATGAGCGCTGGGTGGTCTGTGCGCGAGTAAATATGGAGACGAGAGCCTTAATTCCATTAGTGATGCATCATTGGCGACAAAGGCACACCGGCAGACAGACTCGAGAAACCTCAACTGACCTACGAACTCTGACCTCAACCCCCACCCCAACCCCCCTTCCCCCAACCCCCTCCTCCTTCTCTTCCTCTCTCCTTTAGTTCCCTTCTTTGCTTTCTCTCCCTCCCTCTCTCCTTTCCTCCGGTAGTAGTACACCTTTCCTTCTTTACTTTCCTCTCTCTCCATCTCCCTCTCTGTCTCCTTCTCTCCTTCTCTCTCTCTCTCTCTCTCTCTCTCTCTCTCTCTCTCTCTCTCTCTCTCTCTCTCTCTCTCTCTCTCTCTCTAGCGGTCTTTCAGTTGCATCCTCTTTCTTCTCCTCCTTCTCTTTTTTCCCATCTTTTTTTTTTACATTTTTCTGTCTTGATTTTACTTTCCCCGTTTTTTTTCTCAGTTCTCTCTTCTATTTTTTAGTGGTATTGCTCTCTTTCGTTTCTCGTCTCGTCTCGTCTCTCTCTCTCTCTCTCTCTCTCTCTCTCTCTCTCTCTCTCTCTCTCTCTCTCTCTCTCTCTCTCTCTCTCCATCTTCATCTTCTCTCCCCTCCCCTCCCCTGTCATGTCATTTCCTCCATCCCTCCTCCTCCTCCTCCTTCCTTCTTCTTTCATTCTCTTCCTTCTCAATCCTTTCCTGCACTCCTTCCTCCCCTTTCCTCCTCCTCCTCCTTCATCTCCTTTCTCCCTCTCACACACGATTCTCTTCTCCCTGACTCATCTCCCGGCTCCTCCACTCATCTCCTCACGATCTCCAAAACATTGCATTTACCTGCGTTCACCTTATTCTCTCTCTCTCTCTCTCTCTCTCTCTCTCTCTCTCCACCTGGATCTTTATAACCTGTACGGCCTTTGGATTTTTTATTTAATTCTAATTCCTTAACTTTCTTCCCTTCCTTCCTTCCCTACTTACTTACTTTCTCTACGTGTCTTTCTTTACCTTCCTCCAACCTCCACTTACCTCCACAAACACGCTCCACCATCACCACCTCCAGCTCCTCTTTCTTCTTCCCCTCCACCTCCTCCTCCTCCTCCCCCTCTTTCTTCCCCCTTTCACATACGATCTTCAATACAACTAATTTCTGGATGTCTCGAGAGGAAGAGCGAGAGAGAGAGAGAGAGAGAGAGAGAGAGAGAGAGAGAGAGAGAGAGAGAGAGAGAGAGAGAGAGAGAGAGAGAGAGAGAGGGCTTCATCTAGACTCGGTTATTAGAGGGGATTCACAGTTGCTTTTGTTCAAGTGTTGCCTCTCGTAACCTGCTCAAACACAGGCCCCGCCGACAATAAATTACAGATATAATTCAATCATCCGCCGGAGGTAATCACGTTTGGCAGCGCGATTCGCCAATATCCGAAGTATTGGAGGAGGAGGAGGAGGAGGAGGAGGAAGAAGAGGAAGACTAGGAGGAGGAGGAGGAATAGGAGGGGATGTTCAAGATTATCCTCCTCTACCTCCTGAGCCTCCCTCCATCCAGCTACCTCCTCCTCCTCCTTCAACTTCTCTGCAGTTCTCCTCCTCCTCCTCCACCCAAGTCTTCTCTTAGTCTCCAGCCTCGAAGTCCTCCTCCTCCTCCTCCTCCTCCTCCTCCTCAGATTTGAAGGCTGTCAAGAGAATGGGTTCAAGGATTTAATGTCATGTTATTATTACTATATGAACAACAATAACAACAACAACAACAACAACTACTACTACTACTACTACACCTTCAACTACAGTATCTCAGAACTCTCTCTCTCTCTCTCTCTCTCTCTCTCTCTCTCTCTCTCTCTCTCTCTCTCTCTCTCTCTCTCTCTCTCTCTCACCACTAATACCACAACCTTAACCAAACAGGGAGATCACAAGGGCGCCAGGAGGAGGAGGAGGAGGAGGAGGAGGAGGAGGAGGAGGAGGAGGAGGCACTTAATTCCTTCCACTAAGTCACGCGGGGAAGGGAAATAAAACACTCTACACATCTTCCTTTTTTCCTCCTTCCTTCCTTCCTTTTTTTCTTCCTTCTCTTGCGCCAAAGCGAGAAAAACGAGAGAAAGGAAGACCGCTGGAAAACACGGAGGAGTCGATCTCGAGTTTGTGTTTTCTTTATCTCGGTCTTTTTTTTTTCTCTCTCTTTCTCCCTCTCTCTCTTACGTAATTCGCAGACCATATGTTGAAAATCTGTTCCCCCGTTTTGTCTGTCTATCTGTCTCTTTCTATCTCTGTTTTCCTATGTCTGTTAGTTTATCAATATTTCTTTCTTTATCTCTTTTTCTTAATCACCCCAAAAAAGTTCTCTCCATCTATCTGTCTATCTATCTATCTCATTTTTTGCTATTCCTATTTATTATTATTTCTCTTTTCATAACACAGTCTCATCACCAAATAATCTCTCTCTCTCTCTCTCTCTCTCTCTCTCTCTCTCTCTCTCTCTCTCTCTCTCTCTGCCCCCCCTGCCCCCCATGTGTTTGTGTGTCTCCTACTACTACAAGCGGGGCTGCATAATATACACACACACGATACATATTTCACGAGCATCAAAAATTCACACTATCATCCAATCCAAGTCGTAGCAACACCACATTCCACACGCATTACCCATTGATGTCTTGCCATTCCTCATCTGCCTGCTCCCCCCCCCCCCTCTTTTTTTCTTCTTTTTGCCCTCCTTTATTTATTATGTTTATTCCCTTTCATCATCTCTCTACGTTATTTGGTTATTTATTATGAGGTAATTTTGTTTTCGTCGAGTTTGTGGTTTTCTGATTATTTTGTCTATTCTTTTTCTCGCCTTTTTTTTATTTTCGCACTTCCTTATATATTTCTTTTTATTCCCTTTCATCATCTCTACGTTGTGTTTGTTATGGGTTGTTTGTTGTGAGGCATTTCGGTTTTGAGTCAGTTTCTGGTTTTCTTATTTCTTTTCTTTCCCTCTCTCTGTCTCTCGTTCTAAGTCCCTCTCCCTTTCCCTCTCCCTCTCTCTATCTTTATATATCTCTTTGTAAATCTTTATTATTGTGGTTGTTTTCATTCATTATCGATGGTGAGCTACACTCCGAGAAGCTTATTGTCACGAAATCACTCATATTTATCCCTCATTCTGTTATACACTCACTCACTCACGGATTCATACTTCGGTAGTGTTGTTGGTGTTTGCACTTCGCTTCCATTCTTCATATTCTTTTAACTCCCAAGTAACTTATTGTCACGAAATTACTCTTACTTATTCTCCCTTATCCTGTTATTCACTCACTCACTCACTCACTCACGGATTCAAACTTCAATAGTGTTGTTGTTCGCACTTCGCTTCCATTCTTCATATATTTTTCACTCTGGTACACAACGAAGGTGTTTCTGGACGACTTATTCTTATCAGGGACACGATGACATACCGGAGGGACATTCACTTACCTGTCTGTCACACCTGCCGCCGCCTGACACCGACGAAAGCAATAGAATGTTGATGGAAGACAGATAGACAGACAGACAAGACAGACAGACAGGTAAATAATATAGTAATGAGAAAGACGTATTACAGGCATGCTGGTAAGTGAGGATGTTTTTGGTGTGTGTTAAAAGAGAATGGATGTGCGTGCTGGAGGTGGTGGTGGTGGTGGTGGTAGTGGTGTTGGGGTTGATCTTTCGGTACTGCCTTAAAACCGGCCAATATTGACTTCTGCTGTTTGCCTCGGTAATGGTGGAGGTGGTGGTGGTGAGGGTGGGGAGAGAGGCTGCAGTGGTGGTGGAGGTGGTGGTGAGGAAGGGGAGGGGAGGTAGGACAGGTAAGGGTGGTGGAATGGAAAGGTGTATGGTGTTAAGTTAGTTAGGAGGAATGGTGGTGGTGGTGGTGATAGTTTAGTGGTGGTGGTGGGAGAGGAATGGAAGAAAGAAAGAAGAATGGAAGAGAAAGTAGAAAGGAAGGAGGGGGAGAGAAATGGTCGAGAAGAAAGTTATGTAAGGAGAGAAGAAAAGTAAAGAGAAAAATGGAAGAATAATAAAAATAATAGAAAAGGAAAAGGAAAAGGAAGGAAGGGAAAGGAAACGGTAGAGAAGAAAATTATGGATGAAGAGAAGAAAAGTATATGTATAGAAAACAAAAAACAAAAAGAGATTTAACCAAAAACAGAAAATAAGTGAGAGAGAGACAGAAAGACCGATAGACAGAAAAGAGATCAATAAAGTTAGTGAAGAAAATCATACTAGAAAAAAGGGATACAGAGGAAAACACTTAACTAGGGATAGAAAGAAAAGGTGGACAGAAAGAAAGACAGACAAGAGAGATCGATCTATTTAATGAAGAAAACCATAACAGGAAAAAAGAAAGTAAGCAAGACAGATCTAGTGACAGACAGACAGACGGACAGACAGAGCAGGTAACCTCGTCCTACCTGTGTGTATTAGGGGACGCATCAAGGTAAATCAAGGTAATAAGATGACGGGGGGAAGGGGGGCGGGGGGATAGGGGGGTGAGGGGTCTTCCTTCCGCCTCATCTTCCCTCCCTTTCCTCCCTCTCTCTCTCTCCCTCCCTCTCCTTCCTCCGTTAATTCCTCCCCGTCCCAGTGAATTAAACATTTATTAACATTTCAATTAAAACTTTGGGCAACTTTTTTTTTGGGGGGGGGAATAACTGTTGTCTTGGTTGCAAAAAATGTTCAACGAAAGAATAATTGGAGGCTCGATATGTGTTACGTGTTTTTAATTAGTTCTCTTCGTTTTTTTTTTTTTTCGAAGTCGTGTTTTCTTCGTTTCCTCTTATTTTTAATTTGGTTTGTGTTAGGAAGTGTCCCCTGTTTGTTTGTTTTTCTTTCTTTTCTATAATTAACTGTCGCAAGGTGGTGGTGGTGGTGGTGGTGGTTCAGTGTTTGGAAATTTGTGTGTGTGTGTGTGTGTGTGTGTGTGTGTGTGTGTGTGTGTGTGTGTGTACGTCATTCTTTCTCCCTTCCTCGCACCCACCCACCCTCACCCTCACAAACACACACACACACACACGATACCATAAGAGTCGGCATCTCATGTACAAAATAAATTCATGTTCTGTGAAGACTAATGGCATGGAGGGACAGAGGGAGAGAGAAGAATGGAGGGAGGGAGGAAGGGAGGGAGGGAGGAGCACTAAGGAAGGAGACACAAGATAGATGGGGAGATTAATGGACTGGCGGAGGGAAGGTAGGGAGGTGAGTGAAGGAAAGGAAGGAAATTATGAAGGAAGACACAAGTACATGGAGGAATATGAAGGTAGAGAGACCATGAAGGAAGGAGGGAGGGAGGGAAGAGGAAGGAGGAGGAGGGAGGGAGTTGCCTAAGGGAAGATGAAGGTTTGATGGAGGGAAGGAGGGAGAAGAGGGAGAGACAAGTGATGGATTGAGAAGAGACGGAGGGACGGAGGGAAGAATGGACGGACGAACAGACACACGGACGGATGGACGGAGAGCAAGGGAGAGAAGTAGAGAGAGGGAGAGACGGAGAGTGAGAGAGGGAGGGAAGGTTGGTTATTTCATTGGGAAAATAGAGGCCATTTTATCGCAGTTCCGCCAAGCCAAAGGTAAACAAAGATGGTTGCGTTTTAAATTTAATCTGTACGCCAAGTGGTGGGCGGATGTTATTTTAGGGAGGGTCCACGGGCCGGCCCACCTTTTTCGCTCACCAGACCCTACACTTCGACTTTTCCCATATTATTACAACACGCGGCGAGGAGCGAGGCCCAGGCACGCCGAGGGGACGAGGCGGCCGCGGGGCGAAGCGACGATCCCGGACAAGACGTTTCCAAGACGCCAAATAGAGCCCCGAACTCGTCCTCCTGAGCGAAACTCGGCCCTCTCGCGTCCCCACGAAACGCCCGAAACTCAGCGCCACCGGGACGAAGCTCGCGGAAACATTACGTTCGCCGTGGCAAGTTCACACTTCGGAGCTTTGTTTATTCTGCAATTAGTTGATGTGTGTGAATTTATCGAATATTGGAGCCTATTGTTCGGGGCCCAGACTCGTCCACGATTCCGGCGGCGGGGGAGCAGCGCGCGAGGAGCCGCTTCCCCGCTGCCTGTAATGAAGACGAACAGGCACCACTTCCTTTACATTACACAATAACAACAACTCGAAATTAAAACGCACCGACACGGGCTCTACAGGTGCCAGCAGGAGCCCAGACAAAAGTTCGCCTCCTCCTCCTTCTACCCCTTCTCCTGTCCTCCTCCTCTTCGTGCCTGGCGGTGCAGAGGAAGGGAGGTTTTGTAAAGGCCACAACTCGGCTCTGCGACGCCTTAGTGAGAGTCCGCAGCGCGAGGACGACGAGGACGAAAACAAGGAAAAAGACGAGTGACTGAAGACTGAAGATGTAAAGAATGGACGAGCACGTGGCGGACGGATGAAGAGGATGAAGCAGATGATGACGATGATGACGACGATATTGATGATGATGAAAAGGACGAGACCCAAAAAGAAAACGAGATAACGGATGAAGATGACATCGAAACTACAAAAGAACACACAAAAAAAGAGGATTGAAGAAAATGAAGATGACGAGAATGATGATGAAAAAACGATGACAAAAAAAGACGAAAGAGGAACATTAGAACAAAAAAAAGGAAAAAAAAAAGAAAAAAAATTAAGAAGAAAGAGGAACAGTATGCATATATGGAAAACGAACACAAAAGAATCACGAAAAACAAATACGAAGAGGAAGAGGAGGAGGAAGAGGAGGAAGAAGAGGAGGAGGGGATCGTCTTATATCGAGGCCTCCGAGTCGCCAGCCAAGATTCCGTTAGGCAGGTGCGCTCCAGGTTATTAATCAGAGAGAGACAGGTAAGGGGGGGGGAAGGAGAAGGGGGAGGGGGGAGGGAAAGTTAGGTGGGTCAAGGATAAAGATAGGAAGCACCAGAGCCCTTATAACTTCCCCCTCATCTTCCTTCTTCTTCTCCCTCCTCCTCCTCCTCCTCCTCTTCCTTACCTATTCTCTCCAACTCTTCCTCCTCCCTTACCTGTATTCTTGTGCCCTTATATGTCCCTTCTCTTATCTCCTCCTCCTCCTCTTCTTCTCCTTCTTCCCTTCCCCTCGACAGCCGCGTCCCCCCCTCTACACCATCCCTATTTTGTTATACTATCTCTTCTCCCTCCTCCTCCTCCTTCCCCAAGCAGAACCATCATCCAATACAATTCCCCCCCTTACTTCCTCCCCTCCTCCCCCCTCCCCCCCTTCCCCTCCTCGACTCTCCTCACTCCCAAATCACATTATTCGTGGACACGCTGTCTTCCCCCGGGGCCCCCTCCTTCTTCCCCTGGGGCCCCACGTTCCCCAGCTACACACACACACACACACGCGCGCACACACTGGTTTCCTTCCTTCCATCCACCCACCTCTTCAGATTTCCCTATCCTTATTCTTGCTCTCCTTTTTCCTCTTCTTTCTCCCTTCTATCTTCTATTTCTTCTTCTCCTTTCTTCTCCACCTCTCCAGATTCCTCTATTCTTATCCTTTCTCTTTCTGTCTTTGTTTCTTCATTCTTTCTTCCTCTCTTTCAGTTATCCCTTCCTTCTCGTGTTTCTCCTCTTCTCTCTTTATCTAATTCTCCCTTTCTCCCATTTTTTGTTTCCTTTCCACTATTCATTTAGTTCAGTTTTCCATTCATCTCTCTCTCTCTCTCTCTCTCTCTCTCTCTCTCTCTCTCTCTCTCTCTCTCTCTCTCTCTCTCTCTCTCTCTCTCTCTCTCTCTCTCTCAGTATTTATCTCATTCGCATACTCTTAAAACACACACACACACATACACATACACACACACACACACACACACACACACACGTCAGGGGAAAAAAAATTGGGAGGTCTTTTTCGTTTAATTCGCCTAATGATCGGTCGTCAACATCAACATATATCTATCGGTTATCTGTTTGCCTGTCTGCCTGTCTGTCTGTCTATCTGTTTCTGTGTCTGTCTGTAAAGCTTGCATGTCTGTGTGTCGCTTCAAGCAGATATGTTCCTCTCTCTCTCTCTCTCTCTCTCTCTCTCTCTCTCTCTCTCTCTCTCTCTCTCTCTTAAACCGATCATTCTTTCACTTATTCTTCCTCCCATTCTTCCTTCTTTCTTTCTTTCCTCTTCCATATTCTCTTCCCCTCTATTGCTTTTCTTTCCTCTCTATCTCTCTCCTTCATTTTTCCATTTATTTATTCTCCTCTTCCTCTCCTTCCTTCTCTTGCCAGCTTTTCTTTCTTCCCTCTTTCCTACACTCTTTTAATCTCCCTCTTCTTCCCCTTCTTACATTTTTCCCCTTTACCCCAAAACTTATTCTTTCCTCCTCTTCCTCTTTCCTTTTCCTCCCTTTCCTTTCTTTTTTTCCTCCCCTCTTCCCTCCATGCTCTCTCATCAATTGACTTTTACTTGCGCGTGAGAGAAAAAAAGGAGAATGAAGAGGCTGATGAGAGGAGGAGGATCGAGGAGGAGGAGGAGGAGGAGGAGGAGACTAATGAAACGAAAGCGAATGGAAGCAGAAATATACATTGAAGGAGAGGAAGGAGTTAGAAAAAGTAAATAAAAGTAACTAAAAAGGAATAATTGATAGATAAAGTTAATCGAGTGAAGGGAAAGAGATGGGAAGCAAGGACTGATGGAGAGGAACAAAACACACGAAAAAAAAAATACAATAGACTGAATGAAACTAAGAAGATAAGGCAAAGGCATATAAGGAAAGGGAAGGGAAGGGAAGAAAGGGCAGAGGAAGCAAAGGGAAAGGAAGTGAAATCAAGAACAGGAAAGATAAAACGGAATGCAACTAAGGAAAAAAAAAAAGCCAAAGAAAATGGAAGGTATGGCAAGTAAAGGGAGGGGTAAGGTATGGCAAGAAAAGGGAGGGGATAAGAAGACATAAGAAAGGAAGTGAAAGGAAGGGAAGGAAAAGGAGAGGAAGGTAAGGGAGGGAAAGAGAAGGAAAGGTAAGGAAAGGAATCTGAAGGAATGGGAAGTGAAGGAAGGGAAGAGAGGGCAAAAGATGGGAAGGGAAAGGAAAGAAACGAAAGGGAAAGGAAAGGAAAGCCAAATGAAATGAAGGAAAGGGAGAGCAGAAGAAGGGAAAGGAAGGGAAATTAAGGAAAGGGAGGGTAAAAGAAGGGAAAGGAAGTTAACGGAAGGGAACGGAACGGAAGGGAAGAGAGAGGAAGGGAAAGGCAAAGTAAATGAAGGAAAGTGAAGGAAGGGAAGGGAGAGCAAAAGAAGGGAAGGGAAAGGAAAGGAAAGCCAAATGAAATGAAGGGAAGGGAGAGCAAAAGAAGGGAAAAGAAGGGAAATTAAGGAAAGGGAGGGTAAAAGAAGGGAAAGGAAGTTAACGGAAGGGAACGGAACGGAAGGGAAGAGAGAAGAAGGGAAAGGCAAAGTAAATGAAGGAAAGTGAAGGAAGGGAAGGGAGAGCAAAAGAAGGGAAAGGAAAGGAAAGCCAAATGAAATGAAGGGAAGGGAGAGCAAAAGAAGGGAAGGGAAGGGAAATGAAGGAAAGGGAGGGCAAAAGAAGGGAAAGGAAGGGAAGGGAACGGAACGGAAGGGAAGAGAGAAGAAGGTAAAGGCAAAGTAAATGAAGGGAAGTGAAGGAAGGGGAGGAAAAGAAAAGAAGGAAGGCAAAAGAAGGAAAGGAAGGGAAGGAAGAGAGAAGAGAAGGGAAGGAAGAGAGAAGGTAACGGCAAATTAAATGAAGGGATGTGAATGAAGGGACGGGAGGGCAAAAGAAGGAAGGAAGGAATGTGCCTAATGTATTTTCGACACGTTAAACAAGACCTCATCGCAACATTGTGCTGACTCACCGCCTTCCGCTAATCTCTCAAATATTTAATCAACAGTCAGCGTGTGGGTGGTGGAGGTGGTGGTGGAGGTTGGGATGGGTATATACGTCGCTGGGGTAAAACACACACACACACACACACACACACACACTCTCTCTCTCTTAGGCGTCGTTGTTCTCATATACATAAATAAATAAAAACGGAATGGTCGTGAGAGGGTGATTTTCCTCCTCCTCCTCCTCCTCCTCCTCTTCCTCCTCCTCCTCCTCCTCCTCCCAAGAGTTCAATGTAGCCTCAAGGTCACACGATTCGAAGCTTCAGACGCGAGGGTGTTGGTGGGTTCGAAGCACTTAATCAAACACGTGTTTTAGAACGTTAGGAGGTTAGTGAACTGAGAGAGAGAGAGAGAGAGAGAGAGAGAGAGAGAGAGACGGTGATATAATGGAAGAGTGAAAAAGAAAACGGACTAAGAGAATAAGAAGTACACGAAGAGAAATAGAAAATGGGAATATTGAGGGAAGGGGAGGAAAGTGAGAGAGGGGAGGAATGAAGGGAAGTGAGTGAAGATGAGGGGAGTGTAGGGAGGAGTAAGGGGAGGTAAGGAGTGAGAGGAGTACAGGGGGAATGGGGGGGAGGTGCGAGGAGGAAGGGGAGTGAGGGGAGAGAGGGAGCCCATAGAAGAGGGGAGAAGTCATGCCCCTCACAAGGAGTTCTTTCTTGAGGGAATTTTAACCACGGCAACAAGTGAATGGGGTCTGTGTTCCTTCCTACCTCCCCTACCCCTTTCCTCCCTTTCTTCCTCCCCTCCATACCCTACTCCCCTACTCTCCTCCTTTCTTTCCCTTCTACCCTCCTTCCCTTTCCTCCTCCCTACCCCGCCTCTCTTTTCATCGTCCTTGCCCTACTCTTCTCCTTTTTCTCCTCCTTTATCCTCCCTTCCCTACTTCCCTTTCTTCCTTCACTCCATACTCTTCCTCTCCTCCTTTCCTTTCTTCCTCCCCTCCTTCCCCCCTACTGTATTTAACCTCCCAACCTTTCCTCCTTCCCTCCATACCCTCCCTCCTTCCCATCATATCCTCCCTACTCTCCTTTTCCTTCTTGCCATCTCTACACCTGACGTCACCTTCAGGAGCCCCGCCAGGTGACTCACGCGCCTCAGTATACATCGATGACCCATGATAATCAAACCTCTCAGCGCCTCCTTCCTCCTCCACTTCTTTCCTCTCTTCCTCCTCCTCCTCTTCATTTTCCTCTTGCTCCTCTTGTTCTTGTTCAACCCCCTACTCCTTATTTTTTGTTTAGGGGTCATGTCCTATTTCCCTCTTGTTTTCCTCTTTATTTTTCTTGATTAATTTATGCTGTGATTATTATTATTATTATTTTTTTTTTAACTTCTGGCTACATTATATTGCTTCTTTTTTTCTTCTTCCTGTTGACCTATTTTGGCTTCTGCAGTGTTTTTTTTGTTTTGTTTTGTTTCCTTTCACTTTTTCACTCTTGTCCCTTCTCGCTATGTGTTCCTTCCCTTTCCCTCCCTTTTTTGTCTCCTTCCTTTCCATTTTTATTTTTTGCTGTATTTTTTGTTTCCTATTTGCCACGTGTCTTTCTCGCCTTTGTCTTACACGGTCTAGTTTCCTTTATTTTTCTCTTCCTCTTCCTCCTCCTTATTCTTTCCCCTCTCAGTCTTTCTCTCCACTCCTTCCCTCGCATCATCGTCCTTCACCTCATTCTCCCTGTTACCCTTCGTCCTTCTCCCCTTCCTCCTCCTCCTCCGCCTCCTCCTCTTCGTCCTCCATCACTCATCCTCTAAATTCATCCACCCATCCCGTCTTCCATCCACCTGCTTCCTTCGTCTCCTTGCCCTACTACTACTACTACTACTACTACTACTACTACTATTTCTACTACTTCTATCAAACCTTCTTCAACACTTCGCCGTCACAACATGCAGTACAACCTCTTCCTCCTCCTCCTCCTTCTCTTCCTCTTCCTATTTCGCAGCACGCCTCCTCCTCTTCTTCCTTCTAAATCTCTAACACTATATCCGTCCTCTCCTTCTCCACCTCCTCTTCCTCCTTCCCTTCATCTTCCTCCCTTTCCTTCCCCCTCCCTCTCTTCTCTTGTCCACACCACACACTACTTCCCCACCTCCCTTCCTTCCCTTCCTCCTCGCTTCCTCTTCACTTTCCTCCACTCCCTTCCTCCTTCCCTCCCCGCTCCCTCCCGCCTTCGCTACAGATTTACAAGAGCCAATTCAACTAATTCAGCTAATTCAGAGGTTGTGTGGGTGCTAGAATTGTACGAGGGGAGGAGGTGGGGGAGGAGGAGGAGGTGGAGGAAGAGGGGGAGGAGGATGAGTAGAAGGAGGAGAGGAGAGGAGGAGAGAAGAGGAAGAGGAGAGAGAGCGAGAGAGAGACAGAGAGAGAGAGAGAGAATAGTTAACTCAAGTGATATTATATAAAGAGGAAATGACTAGCGACAAGGGACACACACACACACACACACACACACTTGAATGCGGGAGGAACTTTCTCCATCGAAGTTCACACTCAGGAGGAGGAGGAGGAGGAAGAGAAGGAAGTGGAGGACGGTAACGACAAGGAGGAGGAGGAAGAGGAAGTAGAGGAGAAGACTCACAGCTTCCCTCCTTTACCTCCTCCTCTCCTATGCGGTGCTCTGGCAAAATAGTAAGAAGAAAAGGAAAAGGAAGGAAGAGGGGGAGGAGGACGACGAGGAGGAGGGCGGGTAAGAAAGAAGAGGAGGAAGAGGAGGGGGGGTGGCGGGACACTTTAGCTCTTTACAACTCAATTTGGGTGTTGACTTGGCCGCAACACCTGTCCGAAGCAGCTGTTGAACATTAACGAAGAAAAAAAGAAGAAAAAAAAAAAAAACTCACCCTTCGTGGAAAAATGTTATGAAGACGGACAGATAAAACAGATACATAATAAAGAGAGCATGGAGGATAATTTGTGAGGAGGAGGAGGAGGAGGAGGTGGAAGATAAAAAAAAAAAAAAATCGATTGAGAGATTGTGTAAGACCTACTCAGCGATAGTTTTTAACCCTCCTCCTCCTCCTCCTCCTTCTCTTCTGTACACAAAATGCTTTCTCATACACCTCCCTCACCACACCTTCCCTCCACTTTACCTGCTCTCATCACAACCAACACAATCCTTCACCATCTTTCTCATCACCGATCACCACCTTCACCACCCTCATTATCGAACCACCACCACCACCACCTCCAGTCAACACCAAAAGTCAAGTCAATTACAATCACAACAACACACACGTAGGAACTAATAAAAAAGGCATAAAACAAACCAACCCAACCGTCGACTTTGTGTTCCTTCAATGCAAAGAGTTGGAGCAGTTGAACGGCGGCAACGGAAGAAGCCTTAGCAACAGAGAGAGAGAGAGAGAGAGAGAGAGAGAGAGAGAGAGAGAGAGAGTAAATAAAAAGGCTTCAGCTCGTTCCTGCCTTGGCCATTTAGTCCCAACCTCGAGGTCTCTTTAGCGAGGAACCAATCAGATTTCACGCCGTGTCACCCACCAGCCAATAGAAACGCGAGTTGGGACGCCGGAAAGCCAATAATAAGCAAGTAAACAATGGGACAAAGGCGAATAGCAACACCCCGAACACAACCAGAGAGAGAGAGAGAGAGAGAGAGAGAGAGAGAGAGAGAGAGAGAGAGGTAGGTGGCCCATACATTTTTTTTCCCATTTTCTTTTTTTTTCCCTTTCTATGTGTGTGTGTATGTGTGTGTTGTCTGACCGTCCGCTCGCTCGCCCGTCTGTGTCTGTCCGTCTGTCTATCCATCTAGCTCTTTTATTTTCGCAGCTCATCGTGGCGAGACGGAATAGAAAAAAAAAATAAAAAAATAAAAAAGAATGGACGGACAAGGGAGGGTGAAAAAAAGGGTATTCCATCTTCTCTTGGCGGCGGAATATTACGAGAAGAATATTCGCCAAATAGCCAACTGCGAAATCGAAGGTGGGGAAAAAAGTATTAACCCAATATAACCTTACTTATTATGGAAGGCCTGCCCCTGAGAGAGAGAGAGAGAGAGAGAGAGAGAGAGAGAGAGAGAGAGAGAGAGAGAGAGAGATGCCTGTTCTACGCCCCTTATGCAACACCTTTTAACAGCAGAAGCAACACAACACATACACACACACACACGCACTCTTACCCTTTCCCAACACTGAACGCAACACAAAGAAAACGAACGGAAAACTACGCCACACACACACACACACACACACACACACACACACACAATAGCCTTTCCTTGTCATAATTCCTTTGCCCTTTATTGTTTTATTTGCCAAGATCTCAAATATTCTCTACTTATATATTTTAATTTTCATTTATACTTATTATCTTTTTAATTATCACCGCATTCCTATTCTTCCTCGGCGCGTTAAGCATATGTATAGAGGGAGGGAAATGGACCAATGAGAACACAGCACGCATTTCTCTAAGCCAATCAGGGCTCAGAATGACTCATCAACTGGCCAGGAACGTCATATTACTGAAACACTGAGTCAGGCGTGTGTGTGTGTGTGTGTGTGTGTGTGTGTGTGTTGGCAGGGGCATGTGCGTGTTGGCAGGGCTGTGTGCATATATGTGTATGTATGTTGGCATCGGTGGATATAATTGTGTATGTGGATATTGGCAAAGGTATTCTGTGTGTGTGTGTGTGTGTGTGTGTGTGTGTGTGTGTGTGTGTGTGTGAGATAAGATAAACAAAAAATATGCAAAAAAAAAAAAAGTCGATTCCTTTCCTCCCATACATAATCCAGTCTCTCTCTCTCTCTCTCTCTCTCATACACGTCCATTTCGCAGCTTAATGAAAACCTCGAGATGAACGAAGATGAAATAAAGAAAAGAAAATAAGAAAAGAAGAAAAAGAAAAAATAGAAACTCGGAAACATCCTTCTCATTCGAAACTCAATACGATTACATTATATTCCCCGTCAGAGAGAGAGAGAGAGAGAGAGAGAGAGAGAGAGAGAGAGAGAGAGAGAGACTAAATTGAAGAGCGTAAGAGGTGTATAGGGACTTTGAACGTAAGGAAGGAGAGAGAGAGAGAGAGAGAGAGAGAGAGAGAGAGAGAGAGAGAGAGAGAGAGAGGAGAGGGAGGTAGACAGGTAGGTAGTAATCGTCAGGTAGAAAGAAAGAAGTGAAGAAGAGATCACCGACACACACACACACACACACAGAGAGAGAGAGAGAGAGAGGAGGGGGGTAGTAGGGAGGGTCAGAAATATTAATCCGACGAATATATTTTTAACCCCTTCGGCAAAACCTTCCGTGACCACCTCCCCAAATTTCACATCAACCAAAACCCCACACACCAAAAAAACAACCAAAAACTAAAACACTACAAACTAATAATAGACAAAAAACGCGATAAATTTCCTGAGCATCTTATGGCATTTGTTCTATGGGGAAGAGGAGGAGGAGGAGGAGGTAGAGGAGGTGAGGGGAGGGGTAGGGAGAGGAGGAGGTAAGAGCTGCAGATGTAGTGGTGAAATTTTCATATCATTCAGGCGAATTTCAATAGAATAGGTTTCTTCCCATAACTTATCGTCTGATTACGCCCAAGCCACTCTGAAGGGGGGGGAGAGGAAGGGAGAGGAGAGGAGAGGAGAGGAGGAAGGAGAGGGAGGGGCCGTGTCCGTATGGCTCCTCGTGGCTTTGAGAGAGAGGGAGAAAGGGAAGAAGGACAGGAGAATGAGATGAAGGAGTGCAGGAGGAGAAGGAGGAGGAGGAGGAGGAGGAGAAGGAGGAGGAGGAAGAAGGAAGAGGTGACAAGGAAACTGCACTTACAAGGAGCACTGACTGACCCTAGAGGAGGAGGAGGAGGAGGAGGAGGAGGAGGAGGATTACGGAGTGCAACATAAATTAACGTGAAGCCAGGCCGCGAGAGTCGCTTCCTTCCCTCCATCTCTCCCTCCCTCCTTCCCTCCCCCTCCGACACATTTCCTCATTACAATACTTGATTATGCATGAATAATTTTAAATGTTATCTCCAAGCCGGGTAGGGAAGCGTTTGGGGGAGCGCCCTCCCTCTCTTTCTCTTTTATTTAACTTTTTTATAATTGGAAATATGAAGGGAAGGGTGGCGGCGGGTGAGGGCGCGCGAGCGGTACACGAGGGGAGGGAAAGGAAGGGAAGGGAAGGGAAGGAAGGAGGGTGTGTTGAAGGGGAACTGAGGGGAGGAAAAGAACACTGCGGAGGACAAGGAGGAGGACAAGAAACACGTTGACGGAAACACAATAAAGTCAGAACGCGAGAGAACCAGAGAGAGAGAGAGAGAGAGAGAGAGAGAGAGAGAGAGAGAGAGAGAGAGAGAGAGAGAGAGAATGCAAGGAAAGAAGGACAACTGACAAAACAGAAGAGGAATATGCAGATGAAAAGTGAAAGATAATAGAACAGACGAAGTGTGAATAGGATAAGAGGGAGGGAGGGAGAGGCAGGGAGAGGAATGAGAGAGGGATGAGGCATGTGGTGATGGTGGTGGAGAGGAAAGGGGAGGTATGGGGAGGAAAAGAAGGGAGGGAGAGGGAGATGAGGAAGGAAGAAATGAAAAATAACAAACATATGGAAGGTCGTCGTAGGAGTATGAGAAGAAGAAGAAGAAGAAGAAGAAGAAGAAGAAAATGAGGAAGAAAAAGGAGGCACATGAAGAAAAGAAAGTAGAAGAAAACGAAAAACAGGAAAAAGAAAAAGAAGAAAAATTAGAAGAAGAAAAAGAAGAAGAGGAAGAAGAAGAGTGGAGTTAGTGAGGCTTGGAAAGGAAATTCATATAAGGTATTCGTGTGTACATAAATTAATGTGTGTGGAGGTATGCATCCTTGTGTGTGTGTGTGTGTGTGTGTGTGTGTGTGTGTGTTCGACTTAACGAGGGCGCCACACAACCCGGGTCAAGATAAACAAATGCTCCCTCACTCCTTCATTCCCTCCCTCTATTCCTCCCTTCTCTCCCTCCCTCCCTCAATCCCTCTCTATTCCCCTCCATCCTCCTCTTTCTTCCTCACTACCTCTATTCTCCCTTTCCTTCTCTTCTATACTCTCCCTCTCACTTTCATTTCCCCTTTACCCTCTTCTCTTCCTTCTCTCCCTATTCCTCTCTTAGCCTCTCCCCTCCTTCTCTATCCCTCCCTCTCCCTCTCTCTTTTCCTCCTTACCTTCCCCTCTTCTTCTCTCCCTCCCTCCTTCGCAACGTGTCTCGCCCGGCCACAGAGGGGAAAAAAAAAGATCCCTTGATTACCTCGACGATAAACACAACCTCGAAGAAAACGGAAAGCGAGGCTAATAAGAAGAGAACTCACGCGCCATTCTTCGCGGCGAGAACGGAGTGTGTGTGCGTGTGTGTGTGTGTAACTTTGCCTCTCCTTGTTGAAATAATATGTAAAATAATCCATCTATCAGTTATATATGTGAAGGTTATGTCCGTTACTTAACATGTTAATAAGTAAAATGATAAAATACCTTAGTTCTGCCTTAAAATAATATTAAAAACCTTGTACTTGAAATAAACGGTAAAAAAAATCCATCTATCAATTATTTATATGAAGATTCTGTCCGTTACTTTACATGATAACAAGTATAAAAATGATAAGATAACTTAGTCCCGCCTTTAAAATGATACAAAAAATCCATCTATCGTTATTTATAAGATTACGTCCGTTACTCTACATGCTAACAAGTATAAAAATGATAAAATAACTCAGTCCCGCCTTAAAATAATAATACAAAAAATCCATCTATCGTTATTGATATGAAGATTATGTCCGTTACTCTACATGCTAATAAGTATAAAAATGATAAAATAACTCAGTCCCGCCTTAAAATAATAATACAAAAAATAATGGCTTCTTACTTCAAAAGGAGACAACAAATTCTTCTCCGACTTCATATATACTGGAAGATTCTCGGTGTGTCTCCTTACCTAAAAAGAAGTAAAAGAAACAATAAGATATGCATCCTCTATTTTCTATGCGTAACAAATTATAAAATCAACACAATAATAAATAACAAACATAATGACGAGTCTGATTTTTTAAAAGTATCTGAAAACCTGAAAACAAAAAGGCAAAGAGTAAATCAACGTATCCTCTAAATTCTGGCTATTCTCCCTCCTTTCCTTTCCTCTATCTCTCCCTTACCCTCTCCTTCCCTCTCTCTCTCTTCCTCCTAACCCCCTTTTCTTCCCTCTCCCTCCCTCTCTCAATCCCCCTTCCACTCTCCCTCTCTATCTTTCTATCTAATTTCTATACCTAAGAAAATGATAATATTAATAATACGAACTCGCATATAAAAAGAAAATAATCCCTCTCTCTCTGTCTCTCTGTTCCCCCTTACTCTCTCCTCCACCCCCCCCTCTCTCTTACTCTCTATCTAATTTCAATACATAAGATAGTGATAAGATTGAGACAAGCTCGTATATACAAAGGAAATAAAAGTGCTTAGTCAAGGAGCGCCAATAAATTCAGTACTCGGAATGAAGTACTCGAAAGGTGGTCGGTGAAAAGCCTTCCCTTCGTCGGCATTCAGAAATCGCGTGAGAGTTAGTTCCTTTGGACAATTATGTAATCCCCAAGTCCTCCCGCCGCTGCTTACCATGAAATCCTTTATGAAATCCCTCTCAGCATCGCGTAATCCCTTGATGGATCCTTAAGACTATTGTGGTGTTGCGGGAAAAAAAGGAGGAGGATCAGAAAATTATTATGTAAGCTTCGCGGAAATTCTTCTTCTTGAGACACTTATGTAATCTTTGAATCTTTTTTTTTCTTCTTCATTATGTAACGTCTCGACCTTCAACCGCTTAAGTATGTTTATTTATCTAACTTTTTGTATCTGTTTGTATATAGACGTCTATTTTTTGTTGAGTATTTGGTTGATTTGAACTTTATTTTCTTACGAACTATACTACTTTTTATTTTTTTTTGTTCACGTCTACAAGTTAAAATTACCTTGTTTTAAGAATAACAACAACAATGCTAATACTAATTCTAATACTTCAAATCATAAATAGATAGATAGATAGAGATAGATAGATATAGTAGTATAGTATTTGTTATAGTAATTTTTGTTGTAGAAATAGAAGTAATAATCATGAAAATAACAAAAATAACAACAATAATAGTAAAGATAATCATAGTAGTAGTGTTTGTAGTAATTGTCATCGTTGTTGTTGTAGATTTCGTCGTAATATTAGTAACAGTAAAATAATAACAATACAAAAAATAACAAAAATAAAAACAATAATAATAAAAAGACTAACAAAAGGCCGAGTCACTGCACGCCGCCCGCTCCTTCATTCAATTAATAACCAACAAATGCAGGAATTAAAATAAACTAACGGCGGGAGGTCACGGTCAAGCCATTCCGAGGGGTCACGTGGGTCTGAGGGTCACGGTGGGGCCAGGAGGGGGTCAGTTTTTTTCCTTATATATATTTTGCATAATGATTCGTTCTTAAACTTGCCATTCAGCCTTTCAATGCTGCTCGCTCTCTCTCTCTCTCTCTCTCTCTCTCTCTCTCTCTCTTCCTTTTCATTCCTTTCTCTTCCCCTTTATCTCAATCTCTCTTCCCCGTTTTCATCACTTCCTCTATCCTCCCTTCACCCATCTCTCTCTCTCTCCCCCTTCATCCAACCCTTTCTCTCCCTCCCATCATCCCCTTCCCTCCTCCCTTCATCCCTTCCTCCACCGCCCCTCCAAACCCTCCCTTCTCCCTATTAAAAATAAAAGACCCGCGGATAAAAAGGGCGATAAAAACTGGCCCTGCATGTACTGGTCTGATGTAAATATTAGAAATGCAGCGACGCTAAATAAGGGGACAGGAATAGTGTTCTTTGTCACACCGATTTGGACGCTCGCTTTTCACCATCACTTCATCTATATAAAGTTGATCTTCTCTATTTGGTGTAGTAGGGCAAATATAGATGTTACGGTATGTTGAGGGGATATAATATGAATGCTTAGAGATGGAGCTAACGTCTTATTATTCTGAAGGATTTACTGCTTTCTTTCAATATTTCGTTTTTGTATAATTTCTCCTCGTAGAATTTAATGTTTAATGCAGTAGAGCAAATTAGATGTTACGGTTTGTTGAGGGGATATATATGAATGCCTAGAGATAGAGCTAATGTCTTATTATTCTGAAGGATTTACGTATTTCTTTCAATATTTCGTTTTTAAATATATAACTTTCCTCCCCGTAGAATTTAGTGTAGTAGGCCAAAATAGATGTTAAGGTTTATGAAAGGTATATATGTGAATGTTTAGAGGTAGAACTACCTCATTATAGCTATTGATGATCTAGATTTTTACTGTTTCCTTCCACCAGCCACTTTGTTTTTATATAATTCTTTGCAACTTGACTTTGGTGGACGAAAATAGATGTTACTCTTTACAGTGGGAATATTTATTAATGTTTATAGATTACTAATTCATTATAACAATCAATAACTTCGATTTTTATTTTCCTCGAACTCGTCCTAGTTTTATTATTACTATCATCATTATTTCTGTTGTCAATGAGGGTAGTTGTTACGGTAATTACGCGGATATTATGAAATGAGGTTCTAATATCGTTGTATGTGAAATGGAAAATTATTCTTTATGACACAGCACTTGACGGTCATTATTATATGTGCGCCGCGGACACTCACGCCGCTATGATGGAACAGAATGCGGCAACACGCGCGTCCCTCACCTCTGCATCCCGTGTTCGAATCCCGGGTGCTGAAGGGACTACTAAATTATTAACTCTTATAAGCGAAACCGATTTTTTTTTTTTGTAACATTTGAACCAGATAACTTTTCTTTTATATCGTTTTACTATTATCATCTTTATTATTATTCTTGTTAGTATTTTTTATTATTGAGATTGTCGTTGATATTTTAATTATATCTATTTTTGATGCAATTATTAGTATCAGTATTGCTGGTATTAATATTGTTGTTCTTGGTATTATTGGTATTCTTCTTTTTCTTTTTCGTATTAGTATATATTTCTGTTGTTGGTATTATTAGTATTACTGTTGATGGATCTTTTATTATTATTTATTATTATTATTGGTATTAGTGTTAGGTATTAGTGCTGGTATCATTAGTATTGTTATTGTCCATGCTGACTGTATTATTTCTATTACTTCCACAATCACAACTTTCTATCGCCATTTCCGTCTCTTCCTCGGGCCTTGATTTCCTTTTTCGTATTAGTATTCCTGTTATCGGTCTTCTTAGTTGTTTTGTTGAGGGTAGTGTTAGTGTTGTTGTTATTGTTAATGTTCTTGGTATTCTTATTTCTATCACTTCCACAATCACTGCTTTCTATCGCCGTTTCTGTCTCTTCCTTGGCCCCGCGTGGAAGCCTTAATTCTAGGGTCTGACGGATTGAATTACGAAATATGTGAATATAAATGAAAGTCGTTGATTGATGGAGTGAAGGGTGAGGGGAGGGAGAGAGAAGGGGAGAGAGGAGAGGGGAGGTATTAGAGGGAAGGATAGAGAGGAGAAAAAGAGGTATCTCGTATCTCCTTCCCTCTCTCTCCATCCCTCCATCACTTCTCTTCCTCCCTCCGACTCTCCTCTCCCTCCTCCTCCTCCTCCTCTACCACCTTGACCCGGCCTCTCCTATTTACCTAGAAAACAAGATCCAGAAAAGGAATTTAACGTAAACATGTGTGGCACCACCTCTCTCTCTCTCTCTCTCTCTCTCTCTCTCTCAACCTATACGAGTTAAGAAAGTAAATTAAGAAGAGATTCAATACAAGAAAAAGAGAAAATCCATTGACACACACACACACACACACACACACACACACACACACGCCTACTTCAAGAGGAGGAGGAGGAGGTTCGGATCGTCTCATGAAGCGCTTTGAAACATTTCGGAAGCCGCAGAAGTGAAGCAGGAAGATTAATCGAGAGAAACTCAATGACGGAAAGTGTGTGTATGTATGTATGAAGGGAGGGAGTCGGATAGTGTGTGTGTGTGTGTGTGTGTGTGTGGGGAAGGGGTGTATAGGAGTGAGTGAGGGGAGAGGAGGACTATGTATGTACGTGTGTGTGTGTGTGTGTGTGTGTGTGTTCTCCCTCGGGGTTGTAATGGCCGTCGGTTATCTGAACTACACTGTGCAGTCTCTCCCATCTGTTAGTCCGGCGTCTGGACCTCTCTCTCTCTCTCTCTCTCTCTCTCTCTCTGTATATTGTAAATTATTGTAGCTATGAATAAAAATAAATATGAATGTTTCCACGTAAAACACACACACACACACACACACACACACACACACACACACAGATCACCGAAACCAATGAAGGGGACAGAAGATACACACATACGCACCCACAAGAGAGAGAGAGAGAGAGAGAGAGAGAGAGAGAGAGAGAGAGAGAGAGAGAGAGAGAGAGAACACTCGAGAGAACGCACACCACGCACACCATACAGAGAAAAAGATAAAGGCATAAGAAAAAAAAACAGGAAAGAAAAAAGTGAGGACCAACGCGTAAGGGAAAGACAGAAAGAGAGAGAAAGAGGGAGAAAGAGGGAAAGGAAAGGGGGACGAAAAATCTGGCCAATGGGCGTGGAGAAGAGAGAAGGTGAGAGCCAATGGCCGCGGAGGAGGGAGAACAAGAGACAGAACAAGCCGTTATTGTTCCGACATACTAGACGAGAAAACTGATGGCAGGCAATGCGAAGTGAGGGAGAGGGAAGCAGAGAGAGAGAGAGAGAGAGAGAGAGAGAGAGAGAGAGAGAGAGAGAGAGAGAGAGAGAGAGAGATTAAAATATGAGAAAATCGAACCGTAGACAGAAAAGTTGAACCACTAAAACATAATAACAGAGAGAGAGAGAGAGAGAGAGAGAGAGAGAGAGAGAGAGAGAGAGAGAGAGAGAGAGAGAATGTATAAATGCATGAATTTATGTATGTACAAATATATATGTAGATTGCAAGATGCATACATCCATAAATGTATGTTACAAATACTCATACATAGATAAATACCGATGTGAGAGAGAGAGAGAGAGAGAGAGAGAGAGAGAGAGAGAGAGAGAGAGAGAGAGAGAGAGTATGAATGGGAGAAGGTAAGATATGGAAGAGGAAGAGGTGGAGAGGATGGAAGTGGAGGAGGAGGAGGAGGAGGAAGAGTGGGTGGGTGGGAAATATCTCAGCGTGGTGTGAACTGATTGGAGGAAACGTGAGGAGAGAGAGAGAGAGAGAGAGAGAGAGAGAGAGAGAGAGAGAGAGAGAGAGAGAGAGAGAGAGAGAGAGAGATGAGGCTTACACACGGAGGAGGAGGAGGAAAGGAAGAAGAAAAAAAAAGTGATGTAGAGGGGAAGAGAGGAAAATTGGAAGGAGAAGAATAAAGAATTATACGATAAGAGAGAAGGAGAGGGTGACGGAATGGTGAATAGATGGATTAGTTATGGAAAGGGAGGAGAGAGGGAGGGAAAGAAGGAGGAGGAGGAGGAGGACTAGAGAAAACATGTGGGGAACCAAAAAGGAAAAGGAAGTGGAAGAGGAGGAGGAGGAGGAGGAGGAAAACAAACATAACGGAGAGAAGAGGAAATATGGAGAGAAAGCGGTATTCAGAAAGAAAGTAAGAGAAACAAACAGAAAGCAGAGAAATGAAGTAATAAGAGAGAGAGAGAGAGAGAGAGAGAGAGAGAGAGAGAGAGAGAGAGAGAGAGAGAGAGAGAGAGAGAGAGAGAGAGAGCAGGACCGTAAGTCTTAGTGAGAGGTACAGAAGTATGGGAAAAGAGGAAGAGGAAGAGGGGAAGAGGAGGAGGAGGAGAAGAGAAAAATGGAGGAAGGGAAGGAGGAGGAGGGAGGGAAATGGAGAGGAAGAGAAGGAGGGAGGTAAATGGAGACGTGTGGAAGAGTAAGAGGAGGAGGAGGAGGAGGAGGAGGAGGGCTGTTTAAATATATATCTTAGGTAAACAAGGTGGCGTATTTGCTCTTTGGCTCCCGCGTCGCCGCTTCGCTTTCACACCACCGGTTCGAACCCCAAATTAAAGCGAGGGAATTTTTGTATTACACGGCAAAGGTGCTTTTGATGACCCAGCTTAGGAGGAAGAGGAGGAGGAAAGGAAGATGACGAGGAGGAGGAGGAGAATATATGGAAGAAGAAGAAGGTGGGGGTTTAGTAAAGACAGAGAGGAGAGAAAGAATATGGAGAGACGGAGGTAAAAATTATGAGAGGTAAGGAGGGAAGGAAGGGAGGAGGGAGGAAAGGAAGTGAAGGTGAGGAAGAAGTATGAATGGAGGAGGATGTGAAGGAGGAGAATAAGGAAGAATGGAAGGAAAAGAGAATTAAAGGAGAAAAGAGGAAAGGAAGAAGAGAGGGAAGAAAGGTATGAAGAAAAAAAGATAATGAATGAATGGGAGGGAGGAAAATGGAGAAAGGAGGAGGAGGGGGAGATGAGGAAAAAGAGGAAGAAAGGAAAGAGGGATGAAAAATTATGAATGGAAGAATATATAGGTAGAAGAAGCAATAGGAAGAGGTGGAGGAAAGAGGGAAATAGGAATATGAGAAAGAAGGATGATGATAGAGGAGGAGGAGGAGGAAGGGATTCGGTTCTAAACGCCAAATAAACACGAGGGAGAGTGAGTGCTAAGACGCAAAAATTGGGACGCCTCGCCAACACAGGAGTCCGCCAACTTTTTATTATTATTAGTATTATTTTTCCCTTCTCCGCCGAGGCCTATTCCATATACGGCTCTTGTTTTCCTTTCTCTACATGTTTCCTCTTCAGACATTTGCTTATGTTCTTATGGGGCTTGACTGCGAGGGCGAAATTCATTAAGCTTCGTGTGGTTTTAATATATTTACGTTTTAGATAGAGAGAGAGAAAGAGGGAGAGGAAGAGAGAGAGAGGATGTTGAACAAGAAGAATTGGTCGCGAAAGATGAAGCAGAGACAGACAGAGAAGACAGGGGGAAGACACACAGACAGACACACCGATACAAAGAGAAAGGAAAACAGACAGACACAGACAAATATTTCAGCTAAACGATCTTACTGCATAAAAAAAAAAAAACATTTATTTATCTTTAGTCTCCTTTTTTTCCATCTCTACCTTCATCTTCTTCCTTCTACTATACTTATACTCGTCTTCTTCCTCCTTCCTTTCATCTGTACCTTCCTCTTCTTCCTCTCCGTCTTCCTTCTCCTCCTCCTCCATCTCTATCTCCATCTTTCTCCTCCTCCTCCTTCTCTTTCGCATCTCTACCTTTCTCCTTTCATCTCTTCTTCTCCTTCCTCCTCTTCCTTCATTTTAGCTGTACCTTCCTCCTCCATTTCTCGATCTAATCTCTTTCTTTCTCATTCTCCTTCTTCCTTTTCGTCTTTCTTCTTCTCCTTCCTCTTTTTCCATCTCATCTCTACCTTGTCCTTTTCCTCTCTCCTCCCCTCACCCCCCCTCCTCCTGCTCCTCCTCCTCCTCAATATCTCCCTCACAGTGGTCGAGTTTTTATAGCAAGTCCCAATGTTTTCTCTCATAATATTGGGAGTAACAATTCTTTCGCCATCTTATTCATTTTTTACGCCCCGCCGCCTGTTAATTAAAGAGGAAGGTGAGAAGGGGGCCACCTCGTGTGTTTTTAGGCTTTATATCGTTTATTGCCCCGCAGAGAAAAAGGAAAAGAAAGTGGGAAGGGGGAGAGAAAAGAGAAAAAAGTGGGAAGGGGGGGAGAAAATTCGTCAGTGGGTGGGTGATGTTGTTTTTCTTGTTGCTTTTTCTTGTTGTTGGTGGTGGTGGTGGTGAAGGTAATATTGGCAATGGTGGAGTCTATTATTATCATTATTATTATTATTATTATTATTATTAACATTATTATTATTGTTATTGCAGGATAATGTATATTTACTTTCTCCTCCTCTTCCATCTCCTCTTCCTCTTCCTCCTCCTTCTCCTCCTCCTTCGCCATCTCCTCCTCCTCCTCCGTCTTCATCATCATAATCTTCTTGAAGGTAATACCATCTGTGTGTGTGTGTGTGTGTGTGTGTGTGTGTGTGTGTGTGTGTGTCATTACAACGGCTTGAATTATGAGCCGCAAAGACCCGTTGGTTCCTAAACACAAAATATAACCATAAAAAAAACTTCTTATACTTGTTTGTTTTATATATAGAATAACTTTAATATTCTCTCTCTCTCTCTCTCTCTCTCTCTCTCTCTCTCTCTCTCTCTCTGTGGATGTTTTTTGAGGGTGGAAGACCTGAAAGAGGGGAACCAAGGAGGAGGAGGAGGAGGAGGAGAAGGAAACCGGTTGTGGAGAGAGGAGGTAGAAGTGGAGAAGTGATGGCCGGAGATAAAAACAAAGCAAAATATACCGCTCTCTCTCTCTCTCTCTCTCTCTCTCTCTCTCTCTCTCTCTCCCTGGTTTGTGGTTGGTCAGTCTTGGGCGAATCGGAGAAGTGCTATTGGTTATGTATAAAGTGATAGAAGAGGAGGAGGAGGAGGAAGAGGAAGAAGAAGGAGGAGGAGGAAGACACCCTATTGGCCGAAGGAACCACTAGATAACGTCACTCATTGGTCAAAATTTCTAGACAGGGGGACACATCTCTAAAAATTAAAACGAAGAAAAAAAACACTGTCCTATATTTTCCCTCACACTCCTTCCTTCTAATTATTCTTTGCGTGCCTTCTGACAGCCATTTAAAGTCTTGTAAAACGCCGCTTCGGGAAGGAGGGCCGTGATTGGCGGAATTGAGGACACAGGAGCGTTTCTATTGGTTCCCGGTGTCAGTGAGATGGGGAAGGGAGGGGAAGGAAGGGAGGGAGGGGAAGAGGGGAAAGGAGGCAGGGGGGGGAGGAAGAGGGGAAGATAAGGTAAGGAAGGGAGAGGGTGAGGGGAAGGAAGGGAGGGAGAGGGGAGAGGGGAAGAATGGGAGGGAGGGGAGGGAGAGGGGAAGGAAGGGAGGGGAAGAGAGGGAGGGGAAGAGAGGGGGGAAGGGAGGCTATTAGGAGTAACGTACCCTGGCATTTGGAGGGAAGGGAGGGAAAGTGAGGGGAAGGAAGGGGAAGACGAGAGAGGGAGAGAAAGAGGACGAGGGAGAGAGAATGGAGAAGGAAGTTTAGAGTATGTGAAAAAAAAAACACTAAAACCTCCATATCACACACACACACACACACACGCATCAACCACCACCAGCGTCGTCTATCACTAATCTATTGATAATAAAACATTGATAGCTATTGATTTAGGGCCAACACGAGACCCCGAGAGGATGACAAACTGCTAACAAAAAAAAAAAAAAAAAAAAAAAAAAATAGTAATGATAATAATGGGTTTTGAAGGAATAGATTTAGTAGAAGTAGAAGAAGGTCGTGTTTGTATGGAAGAAGAGGGCGTGACGAGGAAGGAGGAGGAGGAGAAGATAATGGCAGGAAGAATATGGAAAAGGCAAAGGTGAGTGAATGGGAGGGAGTGACAGAGGGGAGACAGAGACTACTGAACAGGAGGAGGAAGAGGAGGAGGAGGAGGAGGAGGAGGAGGAGATGACGGCAGGTGGACTCGGAGGTCAGGTGGCGTTGTGAATTATGGGAGAGGTGGTGTGTCTGGGCGCTCTGTCCCGACCTGAAGCCCATGCGCCATTCATGACTCCCTTCCTTCGCTCCCTCACTCCCTCTCTCTTTCTCTCTCTCACTTCCTTTATCTCTCACTGTCTCCCTATACTTCCTTTTTTTTCGTAACACTACATTTTCTCATTCCCTCTCTTTCTCTTTCTTTCCCTCACTCTCTCCTTTTCGATTTCCTTATACCTCACTTGCATGATATTTTTCCTTCACTCCCGAACTCTCTCTCTCTCTCTCTCTCTACTTCACTTTTTTTTTCCGTAACGTCCTTCTCCTTCATTTCCTCACTCCGTCTCTCTTTGTTTTCCCTTCTCGTTTTCTCTCCTTTTTTTTCTATTTCTATATGGCTTTTTTTTTTCCATTACACAGTTTCCTATATTTCTTCACTCCGTCTCTTTCTCTTTCTCTGGGTCAATTTCTGTCCCTTACGCTCTTCCCTTTCTCTTCTTTCCCTATCTCACTTTTTTTCATGATATTTCTCCCTCTCTCTATTTCTTATGAAACCCTTCTCTCTCTCTCTCTCTCTCTCTCTCTCTCTCTCTCCCCATGGTCTGGACCATGGAGTCTGTGTGGTCTGATTTTCTATGTAATTCTATGTAATTCTCTCTTTTTGTCTCCCATTCTCTGTTTCTCTATCTCTTTTTATCATGACACTTTTCCTTCACTCCCTTCCTTCATCTTTCTCTGTGTCATACCCTTTCTATCCCCTACTGACTCCCTTTATATTTCCACACTTCAATTTTTTTTTCCGTAACATTTCTTTATTCCCCTCTTGACTTCTTTACAATCTCTATTTTCTATCCGACTCCCTGTCCCTCCCTTTCTATTTTCCTACCTCAGTTTGTTCATGGTGGGTTTTTTTTCTCGCTCAGTTACTCTCTTTCTACTTCCATATTTCGTTCTTTCATTCCGTTTTTCTCTCCCTTTTTTCTCTCACTGTCCCTCTTTCCATATTTTTATTTTTATTTTACTTCCTTATACAGCTTTTTCTTACTTCTCAATTTCTTCCTCCTTTCTCTCTTTCGATGTCAACTTCCCTTAACCTTCCTCTCCCTTCCTCTCTTCACCCTTATTTTCTCTTCTACTTCCTTATACACCTTTCTCTTACTTCTCAATCTCTCTCTCTCTCTCTCTCTCTCTCTCTCTCTCTCTGTCAGCCTCTCCTAAACTTCAACCTCCTTCCACCTCTCTCTTCACCTATATTTTCTCTTCTCCTTCCTACTACTCTTCCTCTTACTTCTAAATCTCTTCATCCTGTCGCTCTCTCCTTGTCAACCTCCCAGAAACTTCCACTCCCTCCTTCCACCTCTCTCCCTCTCTCTTCCTCTCCGTCTCCGTCACTCTCATTCTCACTCTCACTCACACATTTCACTCACCTCATTTTCACCTCGCAAAGTAGAGGACGAGAGTGAGTAAGTATTTATGAGGCAACACATGAGGCATAATATTTTACACAACTCCCTCCTCTTACCTTGTTATCGACCTGCGAGAGAGAGAGAGAGAGAGAGAGAGAGAGAGAGAGAGAGAGAGAGAGAGAGAGAGAGAGAGAGAGAGAGAGAGAGAGAGAGAGAGAGAGAGAGAGAGATGATATTAAAACTAAAAAAAACTCGAAAAAAACAAAGAAAGGAGGAAATGGAACGAGAGAGAAAAAGAGAGGAAGGAAAGGAGAGAAAACAGAAAGAAAGGAGAAGAGAGAAAAGTAAGAGAAAGTAGGGAATGGAGGAAACAGAGAGACACCAACAGGGAGAGAAGGAGAGAAAAGGGACGGAAAGGAGAGAATGGAGTAAACGGAGAGATAGCAAAGGGAGGAAGGGAGGAAGGGAAAGAGAGACCGAGGGAGAGAGGGAGGGAGGGAGAGAAGCAAAACCCTGATTTGTTAGTAATAAAGACGAAGGAAAGAGCAATATTAATGGACAGTCTTGGAGGAACGAACATCGGAAGGGATTAATTACTATTGACGGGAAACGCCTCACCTGTATTTGTTTGTGTGTGTGTGTGTGTGTGTGTGTGTGTGTGTTGCTACTACTACAACTACTACTACTACTACTACTATTACTACTACACTTCCCCTTTTTTTTTCTTTTCCTCCTTCCTTCCTTCCTTCATTCATTCTCTCCCTTTCCCTATTTCTCTTTCTCACTTTTGCATGACGCCTTTCCTTCATTCCATTTCTTTCTCTCTCTCTCTCTCTCTCTCTCATTCCCCTTCTCAATCTACTACTGCTACTACTTCTACTACTACTACTACTACTACTACTACTACTACTACTACTACCACTACTACTGCTATACTCCATCGACCGTGTCCTGAAGGTTACTCTCTCTCTCTCAAACATCAATGTCATAGAACGATTTTTCTTCTTAATCATTTACAAGACGTGATAGCAATGTTTACGGTTGGCACATGTCATTTACAAGCGTGACGTGTGTGTGTGTGTGTGTGTGTGTGTGTGTGTGTGTGTGTATGTCAGTAACAGGTATAGTAACGATTTCCACCTCACACAAGTAAAGAGTTTAACCAATTTCAGTTTCTTAGCGAATAAAATGTCCATACTACCACTACCACTACTACTACTACTACTACTACTACTACTACTACTTTCCCATGAACTTTAAGCTAGTCCTACCAGTTTCTTTCGGATACATGTGTTTATATATATGCCTATTTTTCATATTCACTAGATCGATCATCCCCGCCCCTAAAAAAGTTCAAATACCAATTCCTCCTTTTAAGTTTCTTTTAATAGAATACTACTGAAAAGAGTAAGAAGATGCATCGGTCGTTTTCATCACTGTCGTTAAGAGGAGGAGGAAGAGGATGGTGATGACAAGAAAGAGATGGAAGAGGAAGAGGAAGAGGAGGAGGATCATGAAGAAGAAGAGAATCAGTAACGGAAAGAGGAAGTTTATTAGGATTACGATTTATGAAGAGGAGGAAGAGGAGGAAAACGAAGGCGATGAAAATGAAGAAGAGGAAGAGGAGGACGACGAAAAAAAAAGAAGAAAAGAGGACGAGAACGAAGAGGAGGAGGGAGAGAAAGAGAACAACGACGAAGATGAGCAGCAGCACCATGAGGAAGAAGAAGAGGAAGAGGAGAAAGAAGAGGAAGAGGGGGATCATGACAGAGGAAGAGTAGGAAACGAGGAGTCGGTGTTCAGGGTGGGGAGAAGGAGGGGGCGATGTTCGGGGTGGGGTGGGGGGAGTGGGTCTGGGGTGGGGTGGGGGTGGGAGGGTGGGGGGGTCGGCGTGTTCAAAGTTTCAGCGTTGGTCCCAAGTCTCATGGCCGTCGTGGCTCCGAGAACGACACGAGTGGCGGCCGCTGCTTAATATTCGTCGCCATGAATATTGTAGAAGCCATGGGAGGACGGGGAAGGTGGAGAGGGGAGGGTGGGAGGGAAGGGGATGAGGCGAGGGGGTGGATTGCCTGTAGATTGGGTTGGGGAGGAGGGGGAGGAGGAGGGAAGAAGGGAGGGAAGGGAGAAGGGAGGAGGGTAATGTAGGGAGTGGTCATGGAAAGAAGGGAGAAAGGTAGGGAGAGAAGGGAGGAGGGAGAGGGAGGAAAAGGAAGGGAAGGGAAGGGAAAATAAGGGAAAGGAGGGACGGGAGAGGGAACCGAAGAACGAGAGAGAGAGAGAGAGAGAGAGAGAGAGAGAGAGAGAGAGAGAGAGAGAGAGTCGAAGGTCCTAAATATTAAAGCTTTCATGTGACTACAATATTTAGTGTCGATCAATCACACTGTCGCAAACTCTTTCTTTCGCCTGACGGATAAGAAACAAAAAAACAATAAAAAAGAAAAATAAGAAAAGATATATTGCAACACATTTCGCCTCCAATCATTTAAACTTCTTTCACTCACCCTCTTCCTTCCTTCCTTCCTCCTTTTTCTTCTTCCTCCTCCTCCTCCTCTTCTTCCATACTCTCATCACTTTTCCTTTTTCATCCTTTTTTGCATCCTATTCCTTTTCTTCGTTTTTTATAATTCTTTTTTCCCTTTCCTTGACTGACCCTCTTCCTTCCTTCCTCTTTCTCCTTCCTTCTTCTCTTACTACTTCTCCTCCTCTTCCACATCTTTTATCACTTTTCATTTTCTTTCTTTTCCTATTTTTATTTCCTTCCCACTTTTTCTCGTTCTTTTCTCTTTCTCTTCCATATTTTTGCAACTTCCCCGTTATCCCTTTTTTTCTACCTTCCTCTTTCCCCTTTCCTTCTCCTCACATATTCTCTTCCTCTTTCTCTTCCACCATACTTTATCACTTTCCCTTTCATTCTCCTCACTTTTGCTTCCTTCTCTTTTTCGTTCTTTTTCTCTTACTCTTCCATTCTTTCAACTTCTCATCACTTTTTTCTTCATCTTTCCTCTTCCTTTTTTTCCTCGTCTCCTTTCTCTCTCTTTTTCTAACCTCATCGCTTTCTAGATTCGATTCCTTTCTCTTTCTCTCCTTCACTTAACCTAAACACTCGTCTCTAGATCTCTTTTAACTTTTCTCCTCTCTCCTCCATTTCTCCACGTTCTGATTTATTCCTCCTCGTCCACCTACTTAACCTTATACTCCGCTGTCTGGATCTCACCTCCCCTGCTCCTCCTCCTCCTCGAATCTGACATCCATTACTTTCTCAACACTCATCTAAGCTATTCCAGAGTGTCGTAGCGCCCACTATTCTCCTGACCCTTCCTTCCTCCTCCTCCTATCCCTCCTTCTTCTCCATCCCGAGGTCTTATTCTTAAACATTTCGAATCCCAAGCACGCATATTTAACAAGGCATTCGTACAGGAGTCTGGGGCATTTCCATGGGTAGTTTATATGACCCTGGTGGCAGTTTGACCCTTCTTCTGTACCGTGAACCTAAACATACACTCATTAGAACCCGACTGATCCCCTTTTCGGCCTTGGGAAATAGTTGATGTGAGGGGTGGAATCTTTCGTAGGGGTTTGGGGCATTTCCACGGGTAGTTTTAAGACCCTGGTGGCAGTTTGACCGTTCTTCCGTACCATGAAACTAAACACACACTCATTAGAACCCGACTGATCCCCTTTTCGGCCTTTGAAAATAGTTAATGCGAGGGGTGGAAGGGTCTGAAAATACCTAGCCAGCGGATCCTGAGGGACTAAAAATCAAGTATTCCTCGGCCACGCGTCCAGTCTGAGACTGCCGCTGCCTCACTTAGCGACCTTTGTTAAATGTCTGTCTGTATTATGCACTTTCCGCTAATCTTGTCCGGCAGCGCTCCTGTGTCCGCCCTGTCACCTCCTGTCCTCCTCCTCCTCCTCCTTTTCCTTCTCTCCCTTTCGTCGCAGGCTTAAGTGTAGCGGCGAGGGCGAAGAAGGGAGATATAATGTGGTGGTGGTGGAGATAGAAGCGAAGACAAAGGGAAGCATATATTAATGAGGTGTGTGTGTGTGTGAGTGTGTGTGTGTGTTTGTCTAAGCTACACCCTTGAGGTCAGGAACGACATAGAAAAGAAGGAAATGGAAGAAAGAAGAAAAAGGGATGAAGAGAAAAGGAGCAAGAAGGGAGAAAGGAGTAAAGAGGGAGAAGAATGGGGAAAAGTAGGAAACAAGGGAGGTGATGGACGAGGACGGCGAAGAGAGGGGGAGAAAAGAGAAAGGAAGAAGAGAGGAAAAGGGGAGAGAAAGAGTGAGGGGAGAGAGAGAATTCTAGTGCACGGGAGGAAGGGGTGAGGGCGAGAGAGGGAGGGAGGGAAGTCAGTGAGGGGAGAGAGGGAGAGGGAGAGGGGAGAGGGATGGATGAGAGGGCAATACAATGGGATAGGGAAACAGGGAAAAACAGAAGTGCTGGAGGGAATGCGAGGGATGCAAACGGGATATGCGGGGTGAGGGGAGAGACAGACAGACAGACAGACAGATAGAGACAGACAGACAGAGACAGACAGACAGACAGACAGGTAGAAAAGTACAGAAAAAGAAACTGAACAGGAATTTATGGGAGTAAGGGGAGAGACAGAGACAGACAGACAGAAAGATAGAAAAGTACAGAAAAAGAAACAGAATAGGAATTAATGGGAGTAAGGGGAGAGACAGACAGACAGAGAAACAGACAGAAAGACAGACAGACAGATAGAAAAGTACAGAAAAAGAAACAGAATAGGAATTTATGGGAGTAAGGGGAGAGACAGACAGACAGAAAAACAGACAGAAAGACAGACAGAGAAACAGACAAACAGACAGACATAGAAAAGTACAGAAAAAGAAACATAATAGGAATTTATGGGAGTAAGGGGAGAGACAGACAGACAGACAGAGACAGAAAGATAGAAAAGTACAGGAAAAGAAACAGAACAGGAATTTATGGGAGTTAGGGGAGAGACAGACACAGACAGACAGATAGATACAGATAGATAGACAGACACTGACAGACAGATAGACAGAAAGAGATACAGGGAAAAATAGAAATACAGGAGGGAATATAACGCATGCAAACGGTAATATATGTGGTAAGGGGAGAAACAGACAGACACTTTTTTTTTTTTTTTTAAAAAGGAGACAGAGACAGCCTACAAAAAAAAAAACATTAATAAAAAAAAAAAGCCCGCTACTCGCTGCTCCTAAAAGACTGACTGATATATAGGCAGGAAGACGAAGAGGTACAGGGAAAAAGTGTTGAAAAATGATTATAGGGAAGAGACAGACAAACACATAGACAGACAGACAGAAATAGACAGATAGAAAGAGAGATACAAGGGAAAACATAAGTAGACAGGGATATAAGGGGTCAGGGGAAAGACAGACACACACACAGACAGATAGATAGACAGACAGACAGACGGGACAGGCAGGTCAGAGGAGGAGGGCCCCGAATCCCCGTCATGGCGCAGGTCGATATATTGACGGAGCGTTTTGTTCCATCAAAATTGAGAAGGTCACATTAATCATGGCAGGGACGGCCGCCCAATGGAACTTTAATGCAAGGCCGAGGCGCTATTAGGAGCCTATGACAGACCCACACAAAGCAAGGGACAGCAGCGATACGTCTCCCGTCGCCGCAACACACAACACACACACACACACACACACACACACACACACACACACACGGACCCCGCCCCACCCCCCCCCATCACACACAAGCTACCCTCCTCCCCAGTACACACACATACATACACATACACTCCATACAATTCGGTAAGGTTAATTTTACCTCCTCTTTTGTATAGGTAATTTTCTTGTTTGTTTGTTTGTTATTCACTCGTTTGTCTTGTTTTGATTTTTCTTTTTCTCTTTTTTGAGCTTGTATGATTTCCTTTCTCATTTTCTTAGTTTTTGGTCTGTTTTGTTTTTTTTCGTCTTATTTTGGTTTGTTTTCTTTAGTTCATTTTTTTTATTATTATTAGTTTTAATTTTTTTTGTTAACATATGCAGCAACACCTTTTTATCCTCCATTATTTTCTTTTTTCTTCCCCCCAAACCCAACTACTTAACACAGCAACACGATCTTCCCATTTTCTTCGTCTTTCTCTCCTCCCCCCCAACACAACAACACAACACAACACAGCAACACTTTCTTATCCTCCATTATTTTTTTTCTTCCCCCAAAACACGACTACTTAACACAGCAACACGATCTACCCATTTTCTTCGTCTCTCTCCTCCCCCAATCCAACACAACACATACACAGCAATACTTTCTTATCTTTCATTATTTTCTTTTTCTTCCACCCAAAACACGACTACGTAATACATCAACACTATCTTCCCATTTCCTTCGTCTTTCTCTCTCCCCCCCCAACACAACACAACACAACAACAGCAACGTTTTCAAGTCAAAAGTAAAAACGATTAAGTAAAAAAAGCAACGTTCTCCCTTCCTTCCTATTTTTTTTATTCCTCGTTTTGTTTTTAACCATTAACTATTTTTTTTCGACGCTGATTAATTTTTAGTGTTTGTATTTAATTATTTTGGAAGGGTGACTCAGGCAACAACAAAAAAATATCAGTACATGTGTTTTGTTTTTATATCAAAGCGTCGTTGTGTGAGAAGGAGGGAGAGAGGAAAGAGAAAAGAGGAATGGAGGGAAGGGGAAGGGAGAGAGAAGGAGGAAGAAGAGAGAGAGAGGAGGAATGGAGGGAGGAGGCAGAGAGGGAGGTGGAAGAAAGAAGAGGAAGGGGAGGAAGGAGGAGCGGAAGGGAGGGGGAAGGAGAAAAGAAGGGAAGAATGGATAAAGGGAGGAAAAGGAGAAGAGAAAGGGAGGGAAGAGGGGAAGAGAAAAGAAGGGAAGGAGGAAAGAGAAAAGAGGAATGGAGGGAAGGGGAAGGGAAAAGGGATGGAGAAAAGAAGGGGAGGAAAGGGGAACAGAAAAAGGGAGGGAAGCGGGGAGGAGAAAGAGAGGGAAGGGGGGGAAGAGAAAAGAATAATGGAGGGAAGGGGAAGAAAGGAGAAAAAGTGTGTGTGTGTGGGGGGGGGGGGGGAATTAGTCGGTCAATGCTTTTGTTTTACTTACAATATTCATCAAAGATCTCCAGTCAATTGATATGTCCTTGCAATGTCGTAAGTAATTTCTAGGTACATTTCTCGCTGACTCGTAAAATTAATGTCTCAAGAAACGTTTCATTTATACATTATGTTCTTTTATTTTCTTTACGCCCTTTCTGAAACTTTCTTTAGGATATTTTTTCAGTATAATAATTTGTTTCTCATTATCCACGCTTAGTAACTCTCTCTCTCTCTCTCTCTCTCTCTCTCTCTCTCTCTCTCTCTCTCCAATAAGTTCCCTCTCCCTCCCGCTTTGCTGTACCCTGTTATGTATGTTGCTATTTAAATACACATTTGGAAATCAAAGCTTTGGGTCTGATATCCTCTCTCTCTCTCTCTCTCTCTCTCTCTCTTATATATCCATTTCTCAACCTTCGTATCTAAGCCTTTTAACATTTCTCTCTCTCTCTCTCTCTCTCTCTCTCTCTCTCTCTCTCTCTCTCTCTCTCTCTCTCTCTCTCTCTCTCTCTCTCTAACTCTCTCTCTCTCTCTCTCTTGCAGTCTGTCTCTCTGTGCCTTACTGTCTCTCTATCTCTTTCCGTTCCTCGCATTGTTCTCTCATTTCCCTTCGCAACCCCTCTTTCCAATATTTTCCGTGCCCGGCCCCTCTCGCCTTCCCCTCCTTCCGCATTAGTTCGGACTGGGATAGGGAATGTAGACATCAAGGAATTAATTACTCAATCAGTGTTATGCTCTCCATTCGTTTCGCATTATTCCCTCATTCGTCTGTGTGGCTTTTCCCCTCTCTCCGTCTCTCTCTCTCTCTCTCTCTACTTCTCTTTCTCTCTCTCTCTCTCTCTTTCCCCTTTCTCCCTCTTCCACTCCACTCTCCAACCGGCGATCAAGGGGAAGAGAGAGAGAGAGAGAGAGAGAGAGAGAGAGAGAGAGAGAGAGAGAGAGAGAGAGAGAGAGAGGATGGGAAACCACGATAAAAATTCTTTCTCCTCCCTCTTATTATTCACTTTCCTTCGCCTCTCGTTTGGTTCTGGTTTTCCTCCTCCTCCTCCTCCTCCTCCTCTTTCTGGATTGTAATTTTCCTCCTCGTAGTTGTCTTGTCTTCCTCCTCCTCTTATTCCTCCCTTCCCTTCTCGTCAGTGGTTGATTAATTTTGTCACTCATTCATCAATAGTTTTCCTTTTTTCTTACGTTTTCTCTCTTTCTATCTATGTATCCCTCGTTCTCTTTCTCTCTCTATTTATCCATCTATCTTTTTATCTCTTTATATATCTATCTAACTTATGCTCTATATCTCTCTATCTATCTCTCGTTTTCTTTATCTCTTTTTCTATATGTGTATTTAACTTTCACAAACAAATCAATAACATCAGAACATCAAGAGCAACAGCTTCCCACTCTCCCATACATCTTAAGAACACATCAAAAACAAAATACAAAACACACACACAAAAAAAAAAAATCGAAAAAATGAAGAAAACCACAAAACCTCTGACACAAATCCCACTTTTTTCACACCACATTTTTTTCCTTTCCAGTCTTCTATAATTTTCCTTTTTTTCCGCTGCTTCACCTTGACTCACTTTCACCGGTGACGCACGACGGACCGCAAACCAGATCACCTGCCCGCCCGCTAACAGCCCACCTGTCGCCGCTAACAAGGCAATTACACAGGTAGGATTCACAAGATTACCGAATGAGGGGCCCCAATTTTCCCTACCTCACACACACACACACACACACACACACACACACACACACACACACACACACACACAAGCAGTCCCTACACTCCTCTCTCTCTCTCTCTCTCTCTCTCTCTCTCTCTCTCTCTCCTCCTTTTCTTAGCTTTCTTTCTCCATTCCTTTTTTTCTTTCCATCTTTTCTTATCCATCTACTACACACAATTCCATCTCTCCCTACATTCATATTTCTCCTTTTCTTATATTTTTACTCTCATTCTTACCTTTCTCTATTCCTCTCTTCTCTACATCGTTTCCTTATCCATCTACCCACGCACACAATCCCTTCTATCTCCCTTTCTTTCCTTCCTCCATTTACTCCTATCCTAACCCCTCCCTATTCCTCTCTTCGCTATATCCTTTCCTTATCCCTTTACCCCACACACAGACGCACACGCACACGCCTTCTGGGCCTCCGGTGTGCTGAAAGGAATGCATTAATTCACAGATACAGGTGTCGCCTTCATAATGCAATATCTCCCTTAGCCTCCTTTTTGAAGTTCCGCCAAATCGACTCTTTATAATATTGCGCGGATTTGAATATATCAATCGCGATGGCCCGATATTTAATGGCGCATATGCTGGGTCACACACACACACACACACACACACACACACACACACACACACACACACACACACACACAAGGAAATGGAGTGTGTGATATGAAGGAGGAAACAAAAGTTTTTTTACACCAACTCAGAAATTAAGAATAATGTTTAGTTGTAAAAGAGGAGAAGGAGGAGGAGGAGGAGGAGGAGGATAAGAGAAAGGAGAAACAAGAATATGCAGGTGAGAGAGAGAGAGAGAGAGAGAGAGAGAGAGAGAGAGAGAGAGAGAGAGAGAGAGAGAGAGAGAGAGAGAGAGAGAGAGAGAGAGAGAGAGAGAGAGAGAGAGAGAGAGAGAGAGAGAGAGAGAGAGAGAGAGATCAAAGCAAAAAGAGGGCTGTGTAAGTGTGTGGGAGTGTGGTGTAGGAATGGCCAAATTACAAGGTAAAAAAAAAAAAAAAAACTTGAGAGAGAGAGAGAGAGAGAGGGAGAGAGAGAGAAAGCTTGAGAGAGTGAGCGAAAGGAATATCACAAAAACGACACACACACACACACACACAAACCAACACAACAACAAGACCAAAACAAAACCAGGAACGAAGAAAACCTCAAATGTTATACCAAATAGCAAGCGAATAACAGACATAGTGAAATACCAAAGAAAAACAAAACAGACAATAGGAGAATGGGAAAAAAGGAAAATAGAGAAAGAAAGAGGGAGAGAGAAAGATTGAGATAGAGAGAGAGAGGGTGAGAGAGAGAAAGAGAGCGAGGACAGAGCAAAGCGATGCGACCAAAGGCTTTCGAAGTTATACATTTAAGGAAGGCGGTGTCCTCTTTAAAATATTAGATAATTCACGGCGCCAGCACATGTACCGCCTACCACAGCTCTCGGGGGGGGGGGGGGGGGTGGGGGGGGGGGAGGAGGGGGGGGAGGGGTTAGGGGATGGGGTGCGGAGGCAGCTGCAGGGGGTAGCTGCCGAGGGGGGGATGTGAGGACAGGCCGCCGGTGAGCCCCAGGAGGGAATTAAACATCTTATGCAAAAAATATCGTTGAGGTGAGCTGAAGGTTGTGATGGTGAGGAGGAGGAGGAGGAAGGGATAAAGATAAAGAGGAAGAGGAAAGAGGCAAGAGTAGATAGGTTATAGAAATGAAAGTTGAGAGGATGAGTTAGAGAAAGAGGAAGAGAATGAAGATGATGATGATGATGAAGAGAAGGAGGAAGAGAAGGAGAAGAAAGAGAGAGGAGGAAAAGGTACGGAATTGAAGGACAAGAAATGATGGTAGAGAGAAGAGTAAAAAAAGAGTACTAAATAAGAATGAAGAGAGAGAAAAGAGATGGAGGAGTATGAGGAAGAGGAGGAGGAGGAGGGAGAGAAAAATAAACAGAGCCAAGAAAAGATGGAGGTGGGGAGAAATGACGAGGCACTGGAAAGAACGAAAAGAGACAGAAGAAAAAGAAGAAGAAGAAGAAGAAGAAGAAGAAGAAGAAGAAGAAGAAGAAGAAGAAGAAGAAGAAGAAGAAGAGGAGGAAGGTAAAGCAGAGCACTATGAGATATGATTACACTTTTAAGGACAGGAAATTAATTATGCGAGCAAGACAAGCAAACAAAGTGTACGAAGGGAGACGAGAAAGAGATCAAGAAAGATTACGAGGAAGGAAAAATGAAGGTGAAAAGAAGACATAAGCTGGGGAGGAGGAGGAGGAGGAGGAAATCAAGGCAGCGAGTGAAAAAAAAAATGATAGAGAAGCAAATAAATAGAATACAAAGACGGCACTTCATCTTTTCTTTCTTCTCCTTTCTCTTATTGTTGTTTTTCTTTTAGTTTGTTAATTAATGGCGTAAAATCACTTTCTTACCTTGCTATTCCATATACATCTCCATTTCATGCCTCCCTTCATTTTTTTTCTACTTTCATTCATTACTAAATTATTCCTATGCCCATCTTTCCCATTTCTTTCTCTCCCTAATGCACCTTCTCTTACCCTTCTTCATTCAATCCTTCCTTACGTCTTTTGCATCTGCACTCCCTTTCTATGTCTCTTTCTTTCTTTCTTTCTTCTCTTTACACTTTTCTTACTTTCCTCCATTTCTCCCTTCTTCTTCTATATACCTTTTCTTCTCCTTTTTCCATCTACTACACCTAAACAAACTCCTTAGACTCCTTATCTCTCGTTTCTTCTCTTTCCCTCCTCTCTGTACACCTAATCTTACCTTTCTCCATCTCTCCCATCTTCTATACACCTTTCTTATCCATCTACCACATCCACACGCACGCCATACACTCCTTCCATCCTTGTATCTCTTCCAAGCTTTCCTTACCTCTCTCTCTCCCTCTTCCTCCCTCCTCCTTTCCTACCTTTCCCTCTCCCACCCTCCCTCCTTGGACGCCCTCTGCAGGAGACACGTGGAAAAAGGCGGAGTGAAAACCTTGCAGTTATATTCCACTTCTTTTCAGCATTAACTCCGGGTATCAAATTCACCGGCGGCGTTTTTCTAGTCCCAATACTTCACTCTGATAATGAAACGCTGAGGACGCGACCGGGAGGGAGAGAGGGAGGGAGGGAGAGGGGGGTTGGAGGGAAGAGAGGGAGAGAAAAAAAAGTAATGATAAAAAGGAGGCAAAAAGATCTCGGTGAAACAATAGCCACTTCTTTCACTTTCCAAAGCCAGACATATTTATACCTGACTGCTGTAATTCTTTTTTTACTATATTCACGGGAAGAGGAGGAAGAGAGGATGAGGAAGAGTAGGAGGAGGAGAGATGGTCCGGGAGCTACGAAGAGGAGGAGGAGGAGGAAGGGGGGAAGGGTAAATTAATTTATTTTTTCCCTTCAGAAATTAATTACGGCTAACAAAATGCTCTGTCAATATCAGTAATGAGGGTAGGTGTAAAAGATTCCACCTGTAAAATATCGCCACGCATGCGCTTTGTGTGTGTGTGTGTGTGTGTGTGTGTGTGTGTGTGTGAAAAAAATCTGTTTATCTAGCGAAGTAAAGTCGGCATGAGGAGGAGGAGGAGAAGAAGAAGGAGGAGGAGGAGGAGGAGGAGGAGGAGGAGGAGAAGGAGGAAGAGGAGGAGGAGGAGGAGAAGGAGGAGAAAGAGGAGGAGGAGGAGGAGGAGGAGGAGGAGGAGGAAGAGGAGAAAGAAGAGGTGGATGCGGGAACAATAAGACAGAGAGAGGGAGGAAGGAGAAAAGGAAAAAGAAGAGGAGGAGGAGAAGGAAAAGGATGAAGAGGAGGGGGAGAAGAAACTAACAGAAAGGAAAAGAAAACTAAAAGAAGAAAAAATATCAAGAAAATGAAAAACAAAACAAAACGAAACTAATAAAAAATACATTGAAAAAAAGAAGTAAGAAGCAAATCATGGAAAAAGGAATAAAAGAAAAGGAAGAAGAAATAAAGACAGAAGGAAATGCAGGTGACACACACACACACACACACACACACACACACACACACACACACACACAGACGAGCCTAAACGCCTAAAAACACCTTCGACAGACTGTAAAGGAAAAGAAGTTAATCGAATCATCAAAAGAAACCAATGAACCCGACTTCGAACCCCGGCAGCGAAGAACAACGGAGCCAACGAGACGAGAGAGAGAGAGAGAGAGAGAGAGAGAGAGAGAGAGAGAGAGAGAGAGAATGGTAAGCAAGAAAGTTAAGTAGGGAAGGAAGGGAAGGGAAGGAAGGAAGGAAGGAAGGAAGGAAGGAAGGTGGAGAGTAAAGGGAGGATGAAGCAATAATGACGAGGCACATTGGAATATCTGAGGAAGAGAGGAAGAGGGAAAGAGGGAGAGAGAGGGAGAGAGAGGAGGAAGAAGAGGGGAGATAGAGAGACAGAGACACAGAGAGAAGGGGAAGCCGGAAGGACTAAGAAAAAAAGAAAATAATGACAAAATGATGAAGGTCTAGTTTGACTAAGGAGGAGAAGACAATACGAGAGGAGAAAGAAAGAGAGAGAAAACGATGGAGGAAAAAAGGGAGAAAAAGTTATAACAATGACCAAACAAAAGGAGATAAAAGACGAAGAAGAACGTTTGCACATAAAAAAAAAGTAACGTAGAGGTGTAAAAAATGAGAGAGAGAGAGAGAGAGAGAGAGAGAGAGAGAGAGAGAGAGAGAGAGAGAGAGAGAGAGAGAGAGAGAGAGAGAGAGAGAGAGAGAGAACAATAAAAAACAAAACAAAAAATAAAAAGAGGAGGAGGAGGGGGAGAGGATGAAGTGGAGAATGAGAAAGAAAAGGATGAAGAAGTGGAGAAGGAGAAGGACAAGTAAGAGGGAACGAAAGAGGAGAAGGAAAAGCAAGAGGAAGAGAATGAAGAGGAGAATGAGTGCAAGCAAGAGGAAGCGAAGGAAGAGGACAAGAATGATCGGGAAAATGAACAGAAGAGCAAGAATGAGAGAAGAGGAAGTAGTGAAAAAAAAATAAGGACAAGAAAAACAAAGTGAAGGAAGAAGAAAAGGAGAACAAGCAAGCATGAGAAAGACGAAGAGGAAGAAGAGAAAGAAGAGCAAATGGAAGAAGAGAAGGTAGAGGAGGGGGAGGAACCTGAGAGAGAGAGAGAGAGAGAGAGAGAGAGAGAGAGAGAGAGAGAGAGAGAGAGAGAGAGAGAGAGAGAGAGAGAGAGAGAGAGAGAGAGAGAGAGAGAGAGAGAGAGAGAGAGCAAGCAGATACTCAGGAAATCAGAAAAAAAGGGCGAAGTGTCTGGCCGGGTTTAATTTTGAGGGTCCTTCGCTGACAGACAATGCGACGGCTTTTCAACACTCCTCCAGCAGCGAGACAAGGGCCTACCTCTCGCTCCTGTCGACACCGTGTACGTGCGTGTGTGCGTGTGTGTGTACCAGCAGGAGGGCCGTGTGCGTGTGTGTATGAGAGGATGGATGGATGGAAGGCATGTGTGTGTGTGTGTGTGTGTGTGTGTGTGTGTGTGTGTGTGTGTGTGTGTGTGTGTACTTGATGCCCGAGCTTGTATGTTCCTTTTTTTTTCTTTTTTTTTTTTTTGCCCACTCCAGTTCGCGTTCACTTGGAGTGTATGGTAATTTTTTCGTATATCTCTCTCTCTCTCTCTCTCTCTCTCTCTCTCTCTCTCTCTCGATGCTTCTTCCAGCGACAAAATATTGATAAACACAACAACAGAAGGAGGAGGAGGAGGAGGAGGAGGAGGAGGAGGCGGAGGAGGAGAGGAAGAAACCGGCATATCGCTACGAGGCAAAACAGCATCCTAATTGGTGCCTAAGAAGTGAAGTAGGTGAGAGGAAGAGGAGGAGGAGGAGGAGGAGGAGGAGGAGGTAGAGGACAGTACTAATGATCCTTAAACACAGCAAGCGATTCTCTCTCTCTCTCTCTCACTCTCTCTTATTTTGTTCAAGAATGTGACGCTTCAGCCGAATGCAGGAGGAAGAGGAAGAGGAGGAGGAGGAAGGCTGATTCGCAGAAGTATAAACGAAGAGACATGGAGATAAGCCAGTGAGAGAGAGAGAGAGAGAGAGAGAGAGAGAGAGAGAGAGAGAGAGAGAGAGAGAGAGAGAGAGAGAGAGAGAGATACCCCATTTACCCAACTCCTATATCACCAGAACTCTCTTTCTCTCCCTCTCTTTTCCTCTCTATCATATACCTCTCCGACTTCCTTTCCCTTTCTCCCTCTTTATCATCTTTTCCTACTCCTTCTCTCCCTTACTTCTCCTTCCCTACCTCCCTTCTTCCTACCCCTTCTCTCCCTCCTACCCCCCACCCCCCACCCCCTCAAGGTCTCGTCTCATCTCGCAAGGGCCGTAGCAAAATTAAAACCTAACTCTTTCGACAATTGGTGAAAGGCACTTGGACACGATCGGCAAGGAGGAGGAGGAAGAGGAGGAGGAGGAGGAGGAGGAGGAGCAGGAGGAGCGCCCCGCCCTGCCTGCACCCTTAGACAATACTAGCCCGCATAATAGCTACGCGTTGACTTATCGATTCCTGTCCCCAAGAAATGAAAATAATAAAATGAGGAAGAGGGTGAGGAGAGGAAGAGAGTGAGAGAGGTGTATCATGCGCACGTGGAGGAGGAAGAGGAAGAGGAGGAGGAAGACAAGCAGGAGGAGGAGGAGGAGGAGGAATACAAGAGGAAGATGGAGGAAAAAAGAATGTGCAAGAATAAGGGAATAGAAAAGGAGGAGGAGGAGGTAGAAGGAATATAGGAAGGAAAGGAAGATGGAGAACAAAAGAAAATGAGAATAAGGAAAATAAACAAATAAATGAATAAAAAAATAGAGAAGTTAAGAAAAAGATAAACTGAAAACCTAAAAAGCAGAACAGAGAAGAGAAGGAGGAGGAGAAGGTGGAAAAAAAGAAAAAGAGAAAATTAAGAAAATGAATAAATACACCAAAAAAGAGCGAAGAATTAAAAAGATGATCTAAACATAACCGAGAGAGAGAGAGAGAGCAATCGAAGGAGACACCCTCAGGACAAAGCCGTGAGTCGAGACCTCAAGGGCGGTTCCGGAACACGATTCGAATCCACCTAATTGAAACAAGTGATCTGCATTGGCCTGACCCAAATCGCACAATACAAGAAACAAATAGAAAATATCGATCTTTTTCATTCGTCACTGAAAAAAAAAAAAGTAGAAAAACCTCGAATATAATCAACTTCATTACCATATTTAATTTCCCGTCTAATATTTTTCTTTTCACTGTCCTTCCTTCCTTCCTTCGTCTCTGTCTTTCCTTCTTCGTTTCTTACTTACTTCCTGCTTTCCTTCCTTACTTCCTCACTTTCTTTTACTTCCTACCTTCCTTTCTGTCTCTTTCATGCTACCTTACTTCCTTCCTTCCTTTCGCTCTTCCAACCTTCAATTATCCATTTTTTACTTCATCTTTCTTTTTACTTGCTTCTCTTACTCCTCCTTCATTTTCCTTCCTCTCTTTCCCTATCCTTCCTTCCTACCTTCCTCTTTATCTTTATTAATTCATACATTCATTTATCTATTCATTGCTTCACTTTCACCGTCACCGCTTCGTTCCGTGTGTTTCGAAGCGTCGCCGCAGATGTTGTAGGTACCGGAAAGGGCTTCAATTCCACGCGTGTCACCAGGATGAACTTAAAGTGTCGAACCACAAGGATCGAACCACGTGTGAGTCGGGGTGTGATTTGCATTCAGCAGGTAAGAAGGAAGGAAGGAAGGGAGGGAGGATGAGAGGAAGGAGATCGAAAATAAAAGGAGGGAGGAATTATAGGAAGGAAGAGATGGAGAGAGATGAAGAAGAAAGAGGAGGAAGAAGTAAGGAAAAGAAGATTTTAGAGTAGAGAATAAAGAGAAAGGAAGGAAAGAATTAGACTAAGAAAGAAGTGAGTTAAGGAAGAAGGAGGAGGGAGAAGGACGGAGTAGGAAAAGGAGGAAGGGAAAAGAAACGGGAGGAGGGGAGGAAAAGGAAAGATGAATTGAAGGAAGGAATGAAGGAAGAGAAAGTAGACGAAGGAAACGAAATTGAAGGGAGTGAGGAAGGAAGGAAGGAGAGCAGGAAGGAAGAGGGAGGAGAGAGGTGCTTCGGGTTCACACTTCAACTATCAAGGACGAAAAAGCTAATCTCTCTCTCTCTCTCTCTCTCTCTCTCTCTGCGTGAGAAAGAAATTAATCGACTATTATTACTCGTAAACTTATATTAATTTTGAGTTGAATTCTTTTTGAATATTGGGGGCCTGTCAGTGTAGTGTGTGTGTGTGTGTGTGTGTGTGTGTGTGTGTGTGTGTGGAGAAAGACATGTACGGCGTAGATTTTACACACACACACACACACACACACACACACACACACACACACACACACACTAAAATTCATGCACATGCTCAAAGGGCTTAAAGCGAGCTAAGAGGAAGGCAAAGGGAGAGAGTAGCAAGGCATTCAGCGCATGAGAGAGAGAGAGAGAGAGAGAGAGAGAGAGAGAGAGAGAGAGAGAGAGAGAGAAAAGACCCACACTCCAACTAGCCAGAAAACATTAACTACACCGGAAAGGAAAACGGGGAACACGAAACACTTCCATAAACAGAGACTCAGGCATTATTTTTTAGGTCGGCATTCCCAGACGCTTCCTCTTCCGCCTTTCACGTCAACTATTTCCAAAGGCGAAAAAGGAGATCAGTCGGGGTTCTCATGTGTGTTTCTTCAGGTTCACGGTACAGAAGAATGGTCAGACTACCACCGGGGTAATTAAACTTGCCCTGGAAATACCCAAAACTCATAGGAAAGACTCGCCAAATGTGTGTGTGCCTGGGCGCCGAGAGGTTTAATAACGTCCTTAGTCTCTTTAGCGGGTGTGCCAAGGCTTCTTAAACGCTAAACGAACGCTGTAAAGAACGCTGGAAGGGCGGCACCTCAAAGCAGTGGCCTCAGCAGTTCTTAGCGCCGACAACAAGGTTCTTAGCGTCGTTCTGTCGCCGTCAAGCCGCGAACGCCGTGACTCCTCTGATGTCAAAATTAGCAAGCAGGTCTCGGTGTGAACAAGAATGTGAGAGGTGGTGGTGAGGCGGCTTGTGTGTGTGTGTGTGTGTGTGTGTGTGTGTGTGTGTGAGAGAGAGAGAGAGAGAGAGAGAGAGAGAGAGAGAGAGAGAGAGAGAGAGAGAGAGAGAGAGAGAGAGAGAGAGAGAGAGAGAAAATATATTACAATCTTTCTTTATCATATCATTCGTAATTCTTTATCATCATTTTCTTGTACTTCAAAAGGCGTGAATGTGGACGCGACACCGTGAGAGTTGCATCAGAAGGAGGAGGAGGAGGAGGAGGAGGAAGAGAGGGGGAGAGGAGAGGGAGGGTACGGGCCGGCAGCGTTACATACTCTCACCTCCTCTCTTTCTCCCCTCTTCCCACTCTCTCCCTCACCTCTCACCTAACTCCTCCTCTCCACCCCTCTCACCCAACTCCTCTCCTTCTCCCCTCTCCCCTCTTCCCACCTCCTCCTCCCCCTTCCCCCCCTCTTCTCCCCGCCGTGGCTACCGGATTCGCCAAGTGACGCGTCCGGTGGGCCGACAATCTTCTGATGGTTTACCCCTCCCCCCACCAGGCACCCCTCCCCCTCCTCCCCTGGCTCTCTGTGGCACTCCCTGACTATTCCCTGGCTGGCACTCCCGACCGACACTTCCACTCCTCCCTCCCTCCCTTTCGTTCCCTCACTCCCTCCGAATTCCGACATATTTTCTCTAATTTCATATTTTCAGGTACTTTTATTTCTTTCTCTATATGTTGTTTTCTTCTTCCTTCTTCCTTTTCTTTTTCGTTTTCTTCTTATTCTTCTTCCTTTTCTTCGTTGTTTACTTCTTTCTTCCTTTTCTTCTTCCTTCTTCATTCTCTTCCATTTTCGTTTCTTCTTCATTTTCTTCGTTGTTTTCTTCTTCCTTCTTCATTCTTGCTTTCCCTTTCTCTCACGCCACCAACACACCCTTACATTCCCGTACACTCCCTTTAACCCATCTCGGCAGCCTCCCATTCCCTCATCTATATAATCCAACTCTTTATAGTAAGATGATCCAACCCTTTATAATAGGTCAATGCAGGTTGGTTACAGCGTTCATGGTTACACACGAGGACCAACGAAAAGCGATGCAGCATTCACACGATTAACGAACTGGCACAGCGATGTCAAGCAATTACAAGCAGTAGCAGTGGTAGTAGTAGTAGTAGTAGTAGTGGCAGTAGTAGTTAGTAGTAGTAGTAGTAGTAGTAGTAGTAGTAGTAGTAGTAAAGTAATAGTAGTAGTATGTTAAATCAGTTTTTAGTAGCAACTAGCGATGGGGGATTAGTTGGTTGGTTAGTTAGCTAGCTAGTTAGTTAATAAAGCTAGTTTGGTTAGTCACGAACATAAACTAAAAAATAACAACAAAAAGCCTCCCTTTAAGAAGGAACTAAGGCGGGCAAGGGAAGAATAAGGAAGAAGATGAAGAGGAGAAAACATGAGAAGGAAGAAGAGCGAGAGGAGAGAAAGCAAGAAGAATAAGAGAAGAGAGAAAGAAGAGTAAGAGAAGTGAGAAAGAAGAGTAGAAGAGAGAAAGAAAGAGGGGCAAGAAAGAAGAGAACAGGAGAGGGAGGAGAGGGATGGAAATGGACATAAAAAGAAGAGTAAGTAAACATGAGAGAAGAGAACAGCATGGAGGTGGAAGAGAAGAGGAGGGGAGCAGTAACAAAAGATAAAGAGGAGAAAACATAAGTGAGAGGAGAAAGAGAAGAACTGAGAAGAGAACAGCAAGCGGGAGAGGGAGAATAAAGAAAGAAATAAGAAAACATAGGTGGAGAGAGAAAGAGAGAAGCAGAGAGAAGAGAAAACAGTAAAGGGAAAGGAAAGGAAGAAAACAGTAACAAGATAAAGGGGAGTAGGCGAAGAAGACAGAGAGAGGAGAGAGAACAGCATGGGATTCAGGGGAGGGGGTAGGGTGGGGGAAGGGGAGGCAACCCAAGCATTATTAAAGGACTAAAGTAATGCTCTATCAGCCTAGACGAGTCAGTCACAAGCAAAGGTGAACCAATACTTAGGTAGGTACCATGTCGGGAGCGTCTCTGCGTCTCTGCAAAAAGAAAGTTGATTTTAGACACACATTCAGCCTAAACTGCCCTCCATCCTTTGCTTGCCTCTTCTACCCCTCCCCCCCCCCCTTCTTCTTTTTTATTTTAATTATCTGCTGCTTTCTTTTATTTTTTCCTTAGTTTTGCTTCGTTTATTATATTTTTCTTTCTCTCCTTCTTTATTTATTTTACCTGATCTCTCTCTCTCTCTCTCTCTCTCTCTCTCTACTTTCTTGCCTATTCATCCTTCTACATCCCCCCCATTTTTTTTTGTTAATACCTGTTACTGTTTTTTTTTATTTCGGCTTATTTTAATTTCTCTCTACCACATTAGATTTTAATCTCTCTCTCTCTCTCTCTCTCTCCTCTTCTCCCTTTATCATCTCTTGTACCTTCCCTATTTCTTTTTATTTACTTTCTTGGTTTTTGCTCCATTATTTTCTTTCTTTCTTCTACCTCAAGTTTTTCATCTTTACCTCTTCTCCTTTTCTCTCTCCCGGTCTGTCATCTAAGTCCGCTAGTTATCTTCTTCTTTTGCTTTCTACTGTCTGTTTTTCTTGCCTATCTTCTTCATCTCTGACTGTCTGTTTTGTTGCTCTATCTAACCTTCTCGTCCACGTATGATGATAGGTGTAGATGGTGATGATGATGGTGGTGATGATGGTGGTGGTGATAGTGTTTGTATTTCTTTCCTTGCGAAGTTAGAGTATCGCTAATTTAGGTACGTACACACAAACACACAGTCTCTCTCTCTCTCTCTCTCTCTCTCTCTCTCTCTCTCTCTCTCTCTCTCTCTCTCTCTCTCTCGTCGCCTTTCGTTACTTCGTTTCTTGAGTTCATAATATTTCTTCTTCGGCTCTCGTTTCTTACATTCTACTCTCTCTCTCTCTCTCTCTCTCTCTCTCTCTCTCTCTCTCTCTCTCATCGCCTTTCATTACTTCGTTTCTTGTTCATATTTCTTCTTCGGTTCTCGTTTCTTACATTCTCTCTCTCTCTCTCTCTCTCTCTCACTCAATTCACCTCACCTCTAGCTATCCTTTACCTTAGCAATAATTAGGATGACTGTGACAGCTTAATAACATACAATTACTTCTGATCATTTTCTCATGAATCTTTACGAGACGCGGGACTCGAGACATAAAATTATACAAGAATACAAAGGCAAAATAACTCAGCAAAATATACGTACAATGCCTCGGACAGAATAATTTAAAGACCGTAAATATGTGAAGTGAAGTCGAGGCGATTTTTCTGTTGTTTTCTGCGTGGCTCGGGAAGGGAGAGAGAGAGAGAGAGAGAGAGAGAGAGAGAGATAGAGAGAGAAATATGAGGAAAGGGAACTAAAGAGGTAAAATGAGCCAAGAAACATAACAGAGAGAGAGAGAGAGAGAGAGAGAGAGAGAGAGAGAGAGAGAGAGTAAAATATGAGGAAAGGGAACCAAAGAGGTAAAAAATGAGCCAAGAAACATAACAGAAGAGAGAGAGAGAGAGAGAGAGAGAGAGAGAGTAAAATATGAGGAAAGGGAACCAAAGGGTAAAATGAGCCAAGAAACATAACAGAGAGAGAGAGAGAGAGAGAGAGAGAGAGTAAAATATGTGGAAAGGGAACCAGAGGAAAAAAATGAGCCAAGAAACATAACAACGGAGAGAGAGAGAGAGAGAGAGAGAGAGAGAGTTAAATATGAAAAAAAGAGAGCCAGAGAAAAAAATAAGCCAAGAAACATAACAACGGATAGAGAGAGAGAGAGATCAGATGCGTTGGGTTGATGTGCCATAGTAACGCCTTAAGATGGTGTTGGCAGCGACGGTGTTAAGGAACAACAACAACAACAGCAATGAGTCAAGTACAATACCGCCAATAATAACATGACTCTCTCTCTCTCTCTTCTATTTATCCGTTTCCTTCCTTCTCTCTCTATCGTTCCCCTTCCCGTCTTGTCCTTCTCTTTCTCTAAGTTTCTTTATTTCTCTTCACTTTCAATTTCGTCTTTTTCTTCTCTTCTCTGTCTCCTTTTCCTTCTTACTCTTTCCTTCCCAATCTATCTTTTCCTTCTCTTATCTCTCCGTTTCCTTCTCTCTTTCATTCCCTTTCCGACTTTTCCTTCTCTCTCCTTTCAATTCCGTCTTACCCTTCTCTCACCTCTCCCTTTCCTTCCCATTCTCTCTTCCTTTCCTTCCTCTCTCAAACTGCTAAAAGAATGAATGGACACTTTTTCATGCTTTCCTTTCTTTTCCTATCTTTCATTTACTTCTTTATTCATCCGTTTGTTCTTATTTAGTTTATTATTATTTATACAACACTCTTGGTAGGCCTGGCATGGCGTATTGGGGCCGACGAACATGATATGCCAGATGTAAATACGAACATGAAGTTCTCTCTCTCTCTCTCTCTCTCTCTCTCTCTCTCTCTCTCTCTCTCTCTCTCTCTCTCTCTCTCTCTCTCTCTCTCTCTCTCTCAAGGTAAACTATAACAAAAAATAATGAATATATAAACAACGACTCTTCTTATGGATGCTAACCCCCTTCAACTCTAAAGCCTGCCTCCCTCTTCTCCTCCTCCCCTTCCCCCTCCCTCACCCCCTTACCCCCCCCCCCGTACAGGTGAGAGCGTTCGACAGGTAAATATATTAAAGTCTGGAAATACGATCCTCCCATTGATCAAATATTAAGATGATGGGAGACTAAAATAAAATTAATAATATCGTACTCTGAACTTTATCTGTATAGGTTGCGGGATCTCTCTCTCTCTCTCTCTCTCTCTCTCTCTCTCTCTCTCTCTCTCTCTCTCTCTCTCTCTCTCTCTCCTCTACATCCATTGTTATGTGTCTTGGTTCATAATATATTTCTCTCTCTCTCTCTCTCTCTCTCTCTCTCTCTCTCTCTCTCTCTCTCTCGCGGGAGGGGAGGGAGGCGGAGAGGGACTGGAAGAATAGGAGTATATTTTTATCATAAACATATACAATTTACATTCATCTTTTATTTATTCCACTCTGTAATTATTGGCAATTGTATAACGAACTAATATTATATAATTCTAATGTTTTTTTCTTTCTTCTTCATATTCCCTCGCGTTCAACTTCTCTCTCTCTCTCTCTCTCTCTCTCTCTCTCTCTCTCTCTCTCCCCGAGCAGAAACAACGTAAAAATAAAAGCCACTAATTCCCTCATGATTATTATGATCGCGGTTTTCAATCTTATTTTTAGATGCCTGTAAAAATAAAGAAACGCTTCATTTATATGTTTTAAGTTTTTAGTAAGTACTTTTTTTTCTCTTTGTACACGTCAACGCAGATACGGACTTGTGTGTGTGTGTGTGTGTGTGTGTGTGTGTGTGTGTGTGTGTGTGTGTGTGTGTGTGTGTGTGTGTGTGTGTGTGTGTGTGTAGTTTTTTTATCTTTTACTTATTTATTTATTTATACTTTTTATTTTATTCACTCTCTCGGCCTAGACTTGGCAGCTCTGGGGTGAGGAGGAAGGGAGGGAGTGGAAGGGAGTAGGAGGTGGAGTGAGGAGTAACATAATCCTGCCACGCCTCTCCCTATCCACCTCTCTCTTAACTCCTCCCTTATCCCCTTATCCTACACCCTTACCTCTTTTTATCTTCCCTATCCTCTTCTCTCTCCCAGATCTCTACCGCATCCTTCTCTCAGTCTCTCTCAACTCGCTCTTTCCCATCTTACCTTCTCTTCTTCTTTTCTCCCTTATCTCTCACATCTACCTATCCCATACTATTCTCTCTCCAATAAACGTATCTTGCATCCTTCTCTCTCACTTCTCTCTATCTTTCCGCCCTTTTTCTTTTTCTCTCTTTCAGCATCCTATCCCATCCTCTCCCATCTCCTATAAGCATCCCATCCCATCCCATCCGTTCACATCTATCCCTGAAGCTGTGCCCCTGTCCCCTCTTCTTCTTCCCCCCTTTCCTCTAATCCCCTTTCCTTCGCTTCTACCCCATCTTCCTCCAATCCCCCTTCCCCCCTTCTTCCCCTCTTCCTCTGCTCCCCCCCCTTTCCTACACTCACCTGCCCTCCCCCTCCCGCCCCTCCCATCCTCGTCCCCCCAAACCAGAACAGGTGCTACGAAATCTCCACAAAAATCCAGGTAACAAGTTTTGGGCAGGTAACTCCAACGCCGCGGTGCTTAATTAACGCCTGTCTACCTGTAAAACTGCCCTCTCTCGTGGCGCAGGTGTGGTGCTAGTGGCGGCGGTGGTGGTGGTTTTATTATTATTATTATTATTATTATTATTATTATTATTATTGGTTGTTAGTTTTTATCTGCATTACTTTCTCACCTTTCCTTTTCTTGTCCTTGTTTTACTTCTTCTTCTTCTTCTTCTTCTTCTTTTCATTCTTCTTCTTATTATTATTGTGTAGGTTGCTTCTTTTTCTTGTTCTTTTACTTCTTGTTTTCTTTTTCTTCTTTTTATTATTATTAGTGTAGTTATTTCAAGTCCTATTTTCTACCTTAATTTTCTTCGTCTTTTATTCGGTTGTTACTCTTTATATATCTACATTCTCTCTCTCTCTCTCTCTCTCTCTCTCTCTCTCTCTCTCTCTCTCTCTCTCTCTCTCCTGACACATTCATCCCTCCTTCATGCCCTATTCACACCCGTACAAGTCCCAAGGCGGCCACACGATGAATAACTCGCCTATGAGGGACTCGGCTGATAAATGAAGAACAGGCCGCCAATATTATACTTCTTACCTTCTCGATCTATTAACTGCCTCTCGCTCTCTCCTCTCTCTTCCAGCTTCTCATATTGACTTCTCTTCTACTTTTTCCTTTACCTTCTCGCATTATATTTTTCCTTCTCTTTCCTCTACTTTCTCGATCTATTAACTGCGTCTCGCTCTCTCCTCTCTTCCACCTTTTCCTAACACTATTTTTTCTCTCTCTCCCCACTATTGTTTTTCTCTCTCCACACTATTCTTTTCCACTTCCAATATCATACTTCATACTTTCTCCATCTGTTAAATGCCTCTCGCTCTCTCTCCTTCTCTCTTCCACCTTTTCCTAACACTGTTTTTTCTCTCTTCTCTCTCTCCACACTATTGTTTTCCTCTCTCCACGCTATTCTTTTCCACTTCCAATATCATACTTCATACTTTCTCGATCTGTTAACTGGCTCTCTCGCTTTCCTTCTCTCTTCCACCTTTTCATTACCCTATTTTTTTTTCTCTTTCTCCACACTTTGTTTTTCTCTCTCCACACTATTCTTATCCATTTCCAATATCATACTTCATGCTTTCTCCATCTGTTAACTGCCTATCTTTCTCTCCTCTCTCGTTCACTTTCTCATACTATTTTTTTTTCCTTCTTTCTCCTCTACCTTCTCACATTGTAGTTTTCCTTCTCTCTCCTCTACCTTCTCGATTCTATTAACTGCCCTGCCCCTCTCTTCTCTCTTTTCACCTTCTCATATCAACTTTTTCCTTC
>NC_066513.1:15376783-15396783 GCF_024679095.1 Eriocheir sinensis | reverse complement strand
AGGGAGGGGAGAAAGGGGAGGGGGGGGGGTTAAAGGTAGACAGGTAGAGGAAATGAATGAACGGAAGCAATGAAATAAAGAGGGAGAGAAGGAGTAGGGAGAAAGAAACTGGAGGATGGAGGGAGATGGTAAGGGAAGAGTTGATGAATTAGAATAAAGCGAAGGAGAGGACAGTGAAAAGTAAGCTAAATAATGCTAATAAGTAAATCTAAAGAGCAAAAACGAAAGTAATAGTAGGTAAAGCAGGAAAAAGGAATGAAGAAAGAATGGAGAGAAGGATGGAAGATACAGCAAAAAAAGGAGGAAGAAGAGGATAAAGAGAAAAGAATGGTGTAAATAGAAAAAAAAGGACAGTAAAAGATGAAGGAGAAAAAATGGAATAATATAACAGAAAAAAAGGAAGAATATGAAGACAAAAGAAAATACTAATACTAAAAAAAAAAAAATCTGACAAACACAAACACCGACACTTCAAAAAAATAATATGCAAATAAAATCAAACACACCACACCATTTCTTAATTACAACACGGCGCAGGTAAGAACACCACCACCACCACCAGCACACCTTTCTCTATCTCTACAAATCTGCTTATTTACCTCTATTAATATTACCATTCATACACGCAAATGGCCGTTTGGTTATTCACTTCATTATGCGGATGAGCCACATTATTCATGAATCTGCATGAATTATGCGTATACATTTAGTCTGACAGGTGTACAACGACTAATTTACAGGACAGGTATTCATTTGTCCGTTTATGTATACGTGGGAAGGGAGGAAGGTGAGGGATGGAGGGAGAGAATAAAGGAAGAGAGGGAGAGGAGAGGGAGAGTATCAAGCCTTCACAAAAAACAAGTCATACTCAAAATTCTCGCCCTCACGAAGCTGGCAACACTGACTCGCCTTTGCATATGTCTGGTAACACTTCATCAAGCCACCTCCACACACACACACACACACACACACACACACACACACACAGGCGCCATCTAAGGGTTAATAGGCGTGGATATATTAACGCCAAAGACTCTTACTATAAATAAAAATACAACATCCTCATACTTAAGGTTCCTAATAAGCGAAGGTTCATGGAGCTTTCACTAATGAGCACGTGGCCTTGGCGGCTGTTCGGGACAATTTGAAGGTCTTGGAGAAAAGGACAGGATGTGTATGTAGGCCTATCCCATGCCTTCCCCTCCCTCCCCTCGCCCCCCATACACTTACACGAGAGGCCTAATGCATGGTCTGGATACTACAATCACAGCCCCCACGATCACTCACGCACACACGCACGCACACGCACATATGTTAGCGCAAGCGTGTAAACTAGGACAAGGATTTACACACACACACACACACACACACACACACACACACACACACACACACACACACACACACATGAGCACAGACACATATAATACATACACACACGGGCACACAAACGAACAGACACAAGGCCCATACTAAACCGACACACGCCTACCTGAAACATATCACGTACACGGTCCACATTACACACACACACACACACACACACACACACACTCACACACACACGCCACCGAGGATGTTGTTGTGGAAGACAGACGGTAAGGAAGGAAGGAAGAAAGAAGGGAGAGATAATGTAGGAAAGGGAGGGAACCGAGGGAGGATAAGGGGGACGATGAGGGGTCTGGGGGAGGACAGAGGACCCCCCCCCCCCATCAGCCAGCTAGGGTATAAGGTATAAGGATATAAGGGATGTAAGACGCACGACACAGCAATAAAATCAAGACTACCCTCAGTAAATGTCTCGGGCGGGGGAACCTTACTAATTTATTCTCTCTTTGTTACTTATTATAAACCCTATTCCTTTACCTTTCCTCCCTCTCTCCCTCCTCTCTCTCACACTCTTCCTCTCTCTCCTTCCTTCCTCTCTCTCTCTCTCTCTCTCTCTCTCTCTCTCTCTCTCTCTCTCTCTCTCTCTCTCTCTCTCTCTCTCTCTCTCTCTCTCTCTCTCTCTCAATCTCTCTCTCTCTCTCTCTCTCTCTCTCTCTCTCTCTCTCTCTCTCTCTCTCTCTCTCTCTCTCTCTCTCTCTCTCTCTCACACACACACACACACGGACGGGCGCTCGGGAAACTCCACACACAGACCCACCCGGCCAACTTTTCATTATTCCTCCCAAACCCAAGTTAATAGAAAAATACGAGTAAACTAAAAACAAATTTTCATTAGCGTTCCATTGAGATGAATGGCTGGAAATAAATTGAAATATAAATCAGACGTTCCACCAGTCTCCTGATTATCGAAGAGACTGCTGTAAATGAGAGGGAGGGAGAGAAGGAGGAAGGGAGGGAGAGAGAGGGAAGGAAGAGTGGGAGGAAGATACAATGGGAGTGAAAACAGTGAGGTAAAAAGTGGGAGACAGATGAAAAATATAGAAGCAGGGAGGGAAAGGAAGGAACGTAAAGAAGAACGGTAAGAGCAATGAATGAATTGAGAAAAGGAGAAAGAAGGAGGGCCGCAAGAAGATGGAATAGAAATAAAAATAGTAAGGTAGTGAGAAAAGTAGACGGGAAAGGGTGCAGAAATGATGATAAAGGAGTGAGGAAAACGGGAAAGGGAAAGGAAACTAGGGAAGAAAAGTAAGTGAAAAAGAGAAGAGTAAGAAGGGGTATGAACAAACAACAAAAAATGCGGAAAAAAATAAACAAGTTACAAAAAGAAAGGGGGGAGAGAAAGGGAGACAGGGGACTTCACTGCAAATGAGGAAAGAAAATTAGAAAGGGAAATGGAACAGTGAGAGAGAAAGGGTTGGAAGGGGAGAAACAGGGGGAGGAAGGGGAGTGAGAGAAGGGAAAAGGGGAGAGGAAAGAGGGGGTAGGGAAGGGAAGGTGGGGGAAGAGGAGGGAAAAGCGGGTTGGAAGGGGAGGGAAAACAAAGGGAAGGGGAGGAAGGGGAGGGAGGGAAGGGGGAAGGGGAGAGGAAGGAGGGGGTAGGGAAGGGAAGGAGGGGGAAGAGGAGGGAAAGGCGGGTTGGAAGGGGAAGAAAAATAGAGAAGGGGAGGAAGGGGAGGGAGGGAAGGGGGAAGGGGAGAGGAAGGAGTGGGTAGGGAAGGGAAGGAGGGGGAAGAGGCGGGAAAGGCGGGTCGGAAGGGGAGGGAAAACAGAGAATGGGAGGAAGAGAAGGGAAAAGGGGGAAGGGGAGAGGAAGGAGGGGGTAGGGAAGGGAAGGAGGGGGAAGAGGAGGGAAAGGCGGGTTGGAAGGGGAAGAAATAGAGAGAAGGGGAGGAAGGGGAGGAAGGGAAAGAGGAGGTAAGGGGGGGAAAGTGTTGCAAATGAAGAATTACAGGTAGCCAGAAAGGAAGATAATTAGTTTGTGTTTCGTGCTGCTGTAAGTGAGAACGGTGGAAAGTGAAAAGGGAGAGAGAAAAAAAATGAAAAAGAGAGAATCACAAAGACAAAGGCACAAATGAAAGACTGAAATAGATGAGAGGAATGTAAAATGAAATGAAAGATTACAAAAAAATGAAGGAAATGTGATATATGAGACCGATTTAGGAGTGGAAAGTAAGGTAGGTGAGGAAAAGAATAAAACATAGGATAGAGAAGGAAAGAGAAAGAGAGATTAGAAACGAAAGGAAAGTATGACAAAGGGGGCACACAAGGAAAGATAAAGTAGAAAAGAGAAGTAAGACAAAAAAGGTGACAAAATGCGTGGGACAAAAGAAAAGGGAAAACAAAGAATGGGATGAGAAAGAAAGGTAGGACAAGGGACAAACAATAAGAAGGAATGAAAAGAAAATAACAAACGGTAGAGAAAGCGAAGAAGGGAAGACAACGCAAGGAAATGATAGGAGAGAGCAGGCGAGAAGGAAAGTAAAGGATGAAACTGATGAAGAGAAACAAGGGAGGAACAAAAAACAGAAGTAACAAGAAAGGAAAACAAGAAGAATAACATACAAGAAGACATCAAAGAAAGAGAAGTTATTATACAGAGAAGTTAGACTCGTTAATATCAAGACAAAGAAATTACGATAAAGAACATAAATAAAAAAATAAAAAAAGTAACGAACAGTGGAGAGAAACTTCAAGCGACAGTAACAGAAATAAGAAAAAAAAGAGAAAAAAAGAGAGGAAGGAAATTTGATATATGTTTAACTCGTGGAAATCAAAAATAAAATACTCGGTTAAGAACGTCTGGAAGAGAAAAAAAAGGAGGGGTGAAGGGGGGCTGGGGAGTGAGGGGGGCGTGGGAGAGGAGGGAGAGATAAAGGGGTGTGGTAAAAATGAATCTAAATTATATGATAAAAAATTAGAGGGAACGAACCAGGTAGAAAAATAGTTCCCGAAAATATGAAAAAAAGTGAATAAGAGGAGGTGGAGGAGGAGGAAAATGAGTGGGAGCGAGACGAAACGAGGAGGAGGAGGAGGAGGAGGAGAAAGGAAAAGGAAAAGAAGAAGCAGAGGAAGATGGGGATGAAGAAGAAGAAGAAGGAGGAGGAGAAGATGATGAAGAAGAAGAAGACGTTAGGATGAAGAAGAGGGAGAATGAAAATGAGGACAAGGAGAAGAAAGAGGAATGATGATGACGATGCTGCTGCTGATGAGGAGGAGGAAGATGAAGAGGAGGAAGAAGAGGACGAATAACAGCAAAAAGAGAAGAGTATAATTTCAATTCTGTAACTTCAGAAATCCTACTTAGGGAAACGGCAAAAGTAAGTCGGAGGAGGAGAAGCGGGGAGAAGAAGAGGAAGAGGAGGAGGAGGAGGAGGAGAAAGAGGAGGAGGAGGAGGAAACGTATAAAAAAAGGCGAAGACTCAGGCAGCGGCCCACAAAAATTTCATTTATTTTTCACATTAAATTCAACGTATCCTATACCATTCTCATTAAGATATGCAAATGAGGTGTTCCTTTTGTGTAATGCTTCTCATTTATTATCATTATTTCTCGAATCCGTATAAAAACTCTTCGCGGAGGGGGTTAAGAGCTGCTTCCCCCCCCCCTCACGCCCCCCACCTACTCCTTCTCTTGCACCCCACGCCCCTTCACCAGCACCAGACGCGAGCACATACACACACACACACACACAGACAAGAATGTTTCTTCAAAGGCAGATTATTACGACGAGGGAAACACTTTACGTTCATAATGCAGAAACTACATACATACATACATACATACATACACACACACACACACACATACATACATACATACACATACAAGCATACATACATTTATAGACGTACACGGATGCAAATTGTCGTTAATACTGGATGATGGAAAACTTCAAAAGAACGAACATTATTAAGATACGATTGAGGATGATAATGAAGAGATATTAATACTGACTTACGTGATTATTATTTTTATTATTATTATTATTATTATTATTATTATTATTATTATTATTATTATTGGCTCTTACATTAGTTCCATACGTTTTCTTAATCCGGGTTTCCTTTCCTTCTCTTTCATTAATATTATCACCATTATTTTTATTATTCCCATTATTATCACTGTCATTACTGAGGCTGCGGGTTCGGAACGCTTCAAACGGTTCGGGACAAAGACAAACGAAGCTCCGATCCTTCTTTCAAATGAACACTCTCCTTCGTTTAATGGTTTAGTATTATTGCTGCCCTAAAAAAGAGAGAGACCCCCCAAAAAGGCAAGAAAACTCTCTCTCTCTCTCTCTCTCTCTCTCTCTCTCTCTCTCTCTCTCTCTCTCTCTCACCATCATCATCATCACCTCCCCGGCCATCATCGCTTCCATAGTGAGGGCGATTTTTATAAAAGGCTCCCACGACCACCTTCCGAAGTGTGTGTGTGTGTGTGTGTGTGTGTGTGTGTGTGTGTGTGTGTAGAGGAGCAGAAGGTAACTGACAGACGATAGATAGATAGGTAGATAGATAGAAAAAGAGGGAGACAGAAAATTTAAAGACAGACAAAAGATAGAAACGAGACAGATAATTGAAAAAGAAAGAGAGAGAGGATGAGTGAAGAAGAAAGTGGAAAACAGAAACACACACACACACACACACACACACAAGAACATTCACGCATCCTACTACCACCACCTCCTCCTCTTCCTCCTCCTCCTCCTCCTCTCCAACGCTAACCCGAGACTATAAACTTATTGGTAATAGCTTGCCGATACAACATTCCCGAACTATTTCTACCGCGGAATTGGCATCATTAAAACCATTTCCAAAACCCTTCTATCTGGATGCGCGGCCAAAACGAGAATTTTTACGACGCATATAAAATTTTATAATCTGTCCATGCGCCGCTTGCCCTTCCCGCCCCGCAGCACAGTAAACAAAGATGGGGAGAGTCTGATGCTGCCTCCTCCTCCTCCTGCTCCTGATGCTCTTCTTCCCCCTCCTACTCCTGCTCTTCTTCCTTTTCCTACACCTCCTCCTGTTCTCTTTGTACTGCTCCTCTTCCTCCTTACCCCTTCTTGTTGTTTTCTTTTCGTCTTTCTCACTCTCATAGCCTTTTCTCCTCCAGCTCCTGATGCTCTTCTGCCTCCTCCTACTCCTGGTCTTCTTCCTTTTCCTACACCTCCTATTCTCTTTGTATTGCTCCTGTCCCTCCTTGCTCTTTCTTGTTCTTTTCTTTCCGTCTTTCTCACTCATATCCTTTCCTTTGGTTTTCTTTTTCTATCTCCTTTTCCTTGTGTTTGTCTTTTCTTTCCTTTTTTTTCTTTTTTACTGCTCTTGTTATGCCTGTTCTTTTCCATAGGTTTCCTTTCGTTTTCTTTCCTTTCCTAAATATGAGGTTTCGTTATTTGGGGGGGAGGTGGAAGGTCTATTTTTTCCATTTTCCCTTTTTTCCTTCCTCAAGTTTTATTTTCAAGTTTTCCTTTTTATGTCTTTTTTTCTGTTAATTTTCCTTCCATTTTTTTCTGGTCTTCTCTCTCTAAGCCTTTTTACTCCAATTCTTGTCCATATTTTCGAAGACATTTTCCTTTTTCATTTATCATTTTTGTCCCTTTTCCTCTTGTCTTCCGTTCCTCTCTTCTTCTTCCCATGTCTTTGTACCTACTATCGTTTCCTTCCTTCCTTCCTTCCTCAACATCCCTCTCGCGGCTCTTCCTTTCGTTCCCCCTCTCACGGAATACGTTTAAAGGAAAATGGGGTGTTTGAAGAAGAAAATGGGCGGATCAAGTCCTCGTACACTGATAACGGGAGATAAGGAATGGGGGAGGAATGAAGGGAAGGAGGGCGATGGAGAAGAATGGGAGTATGGAAGATAAACTCGATACATAAGAAAAGAGGAAGAGGGAGATGAATGGGAATATGAAGGAAGGAGACAAACTGAATACATGGAGAAGGAGGAGGAGGATGAAGAATGGGAAGATAAAGGAAGAAGATAATACATAGGGAAGGAGGAGGACGATGAAGAATGGGAAGATAAGGGAAGGAAATAAACTTGAAGACATAGAGAAAGAGAACAACGGAGAAGAATGGGAAGATGAAGGAAGGAGACAAAAGGAAATACATAAAAGGAAAGAGATGAGATAAAGTAGAGTAAATAGAAAGATAGAAAACAACTTAAATTATATAAAATTATAGAATGGGAAGATAAAGTAAGGGAAGAAGATAAAATGAATACATACAAGAATAGGAGGATATAAGATAAAGTAGATAGATAGAAGGATAAAAAAACACCTTAATCTGGATAATATTACAGAACAGGAATATGAGGAAAAAAAAGAAAAAAATCTGAAAACACATTAAAAAACAAGATAAAGTAGACAGAAAAAAAGAGCTAGAAGAACAGAAACACCTAAAAAACTGGAACATAATAATCAGCTTCAGAAGTCCAATTGTCGAAAAAGATTATAAAAAAAGAAAACCAGGCGTAAACAAAACAAAAGTCAGGTGTGAAGGTACAGGTGAGACGAGCCGAGACGAGACGAAGAGCAAGTAGCCTAAGGCGTACAAACTAACAAACAAACAGGTAAGGTAAGGTATAAATAAGCTGCAGGTGGGGTGAATAGGAAAGAAAAAAAGTATAATTCTCTCTCCTAAAAAAAAAAAAAAATACTTACAGGGTGATGAGCTGCCATTACTCACCCGTCTAAATATACAACCTGAGCAGAATGGACTTGCAGCTACGAACAAACTAATGGAATATATAACGAAGAAAAGGACCCGGCCGGTATTCCAGTCACACAGACAGAACAGGAATCAAGGGAACCACTTAGCCAACCAGTCATTTGGGCAGCTAGACGCTCAGGCAATCTTCAGGAGGCGCCGAGACCAGTCAGCGAGTCGGACAGTCTGCCAGTTAGCCATAAAAACAGACACTCAATATTTCAGACATGCACCCTATAAAACAGTCAGACATAGGGATAGTAGGTCAGCCATGGAAACAGTCACAGTCAGACAGTTTGCCATAAAATCAGACACCCAGTATGTCAGAAAGTCAGCCATAAAGAAACTCATCCACACGTTCAGCCATGGAGAGTCAGACAGGCACCATCCCAGCCAGTCATAGAAACAACACACCCGACAGTCAGCCATAGTCAGGCACCCGTATAATAAGACAGTCAGACATCGAACCGGAAAGTCATCTGCCCAAACTAACCATCAGACATTTAGCCATAAACTCAGCAACCCAAAATAAGAGTCAGACATTGGAATAAGAAGTCAGCCATACAAAGAGATCGTCAGAAGATTCATCCATAAATCAACTCCATCTCAAACAACACAAGAGTCAGACAGAGAAACAAACGCCACTTCAAACCACACACACGCACACACAGAAGAAAAAACACACAAACACACACATACATCTAAACCACCAGAAACTCACCCATCAAGCCACACACACACGAAAAAACAAGAAAAAAAATCACATCAAAAGAGTAACTACACACGAGAACTCAGACTCACGGACAGACACACGGACACAAGCACGGACATATACCTTCCAATACGCCGTGACTCCGGTAGAATTTCTGTCCGTGAATCTATGTCCCGTAATCTAATGCATCACGGTTAATGCCTATGAAACCGGCAATCAGTCCGCTTCTGTTTATGAGGGTTCGGATACGGCCGGGGTCATACACGCTTGGCGGATCGGAAAGAGAGAGAGAGGAGGAAGAGGGAGAGAGAAGGAGAGGGAGGAGAAATAAAGCATCAACATGGAAGAGAGAGTAAGAGAGGGAGGGAATGAGAGAGAGAGGGAGAGAGAGGCCAGTTCAAACAGCCATTGCAAGCTATAGAGATAAGTATTGGCGGGGCGGTTCCACATCACATTACCAGAGGAAAATTCTCTCTCCCCCTCCCTCTCTCTCTCTCTCTCTCTCTTTCCCGCTTGATGCCACGATACCGCCATCTTGCTACGCCGTAATGGCCAGTTAAGTTTCATCTCCCATCTCGCGAGCGTTCTCCTCTAATCGCTTGTGTTGCTCTTCTCCAAACACTTCTTTTAGCGTCTTGAGGCCCACTTATGCCGCCTCGCCCTCCGCTCCTCTCCTCTAACTCAGCTGGTGATGGAACGCCGAGGGAAGGAAATGGGAAGGTGTGGTGAGGATGAGGGGAAGAGGGAGGAGAGGGAGGTTGTGTGGAGAATGTGTTTTATTGGGTAAGGAGGAAGGTGAGCAAGAAGAATCAAGAGTAAATTAACTTATACGGAGAGGAAAAAGGAACGAGAAGAAGAAGAAAGAGAAGGAAAGAGGACAATAAGCAGTCTGATAGAGAAGACGAAAAAAAGGTAAAAACAGTAAACATAAAAGACCAGAAAAATGACGAAGGAAAGAAAAGGAATAGAAGTAAGAGGTCGGAGGAGAAAAGACATTCTGACGGACATGACGAAAAAAAGAAAAACAGGCAAACGGATAAGGAATAAAAACGGAAGAACAAGGAAAGGAAGGAAGAGGAGGAAGAAATGAAGAAGAAAATAAAGAAGAAAGAAGAGGAGGAAGAAAAGATGAAAATAAAGAAGAAAGAGGAGGAGGGAAAGAAAAAGGTAGTCTAACAAAAAAAACGAGAGGAAAACGGTTCAGAAATAAGAAAAGAGCAAAAAAACAACGAGGAGGAAAAAAGGAAGAAAGAAGAGGCGAAGAAGGAGGAGAATGAGATGAAGAAGGGAAGGCATGTAGAACACAGGCAGACGAAAATCTACGAAAAAGGCAAACAGCTGAGGAACAAGGAGAAGGGAAAGAAGAAAGAAAACTCGAAGAAGGCAGAAAACGCGGTGAGGGAGGGCGGGCAGAAGACAGGCTGACATATCTCCACACACACACAGAAGGGGAACCAGATTTGCAGATAGCCCCGCCTACGCCTCGACCTCGCCCGCCTCGCCTCCCCATTCATATATTCAACACGTAATGGGGGGAACAGCGACCGGCCGGGAGTTGCCATTTTTCAGGGGTTGAAAGGCAGCGTTTACAGCCGCGCCAAGATGCCCAGCCGGGTCGTCCTAAGAGTAATGGTCCGCCCCGCCCAGGAATGATACAGACAATACCCAACACGTAAGCGCTGAACGATGCCCGTCTCGCCGTCTCCTGCCTCCTCCTCGTCCTCCTCCTCATACTCGTCCTCATCCTCCTGCTCTTCTTCATACTCTTTCTTTCTCCTTCCTCCTGTTTCGTTTCGGCCTTCATCTTTCGTTTTCATCTTGTCTTCCTCCTCCTCCTCCTCCTCCTCACTCTTGTTTCTTCATTTTTTCTCCTTTCCCTTGTCTTTTCTTTCTTCTTTCAATCTTCCTCCTCCTCCTCCTCCTCCTTTAGTTAGTTGTATGTGTTTGCTTGTTTGTTTGTTGTGTCTCTCTCATGGAAGTCATATTGCAACAATTTGTGCTAGAAAAAAAGAAAAAACACACAAAAGATGACGATGGTGAGGAGGAGGAGGAAGGGAGATAGGAAAGAAATGAACACGCACGCGCGCACACACAAGACCAGCATCACACACTAAAATATACATATAAAACACAAAACACAACACGAGAGAGAGAGAGAGAGAGAGAGAGAGAGAGAGAGAGAGAGAGAGAGAGAGAGAGAGAGAGAGAGAGAGAGAGAGAGAGAGAGAAACAAACACACATACAGACACACAGACTAACGGGAAGGCGCGAGGCATCAACCACGCGGCAAATACTTCAGTCCTCAGATAATTAGAAGGTGTTAAGCGCAGGTAAGTTTAGGAGCCCCAGGTGAAGGTGGGAGTCAGGTGAGGTCGCACGTCCGTCTGTCTGTCTGTCAAAACCTTTTTCAGGCAACGTAAAATAAGACGGAATATAATAAAACTTTTGACACTTGAGAAAAATAAGAATGAACAACACGCACCCAGAGAAAAAAAAAAAGGAAAAAAGAAGAAAAGTAAGAATATATATGAATTAGGAAACGTACGTAGGAATGTACACGAAGGAAAGAGCAGTAATAACAATGATAATATACTAACAAGAAAGAGATAAAAGTAATGAAGATCCAGAAAAATGAAGAAAAATAGTAAGAAAATGAATTGCACAGGTAAGAATGCACACGAAGAGAATGGATAGTAATAATAATTATAATAATAATGATAATCCACCTATATGAAAGTGATAATAGTAATAAAGATTCAGAAAAAAAAGAAAGGTAAGAAAAATTAATCATAAAGAATGCACATCAAAAACAACAAATAGCAATGATGACACCACACTTAGAACAGAAGGAGGTAACAGCAACAGAGATCCAGAGAGAAAGAAGAAAAAAACAAGGAACACAATAAATAAGTAATGTAAAAATGGACACAAAAAGAACGAATACCAATAACAACAACAACGATAAAACACTAACAACAACAAAGATAGCAATAACAAACACAAAAGCATAAATACATCAACCACACACACCACAAGCAACATAACGTCAACCACCTCAGGAGTCGAGTCAATCGGGACAGTTAACTTCCTGGACACGAGACGAGCGCGTGTGAAAACCAATGGCGGGAGGGGGAGGAGGAAGGTAGGAGGAGGAAGACAGGAAGGGACTTATTGCTATTCTCTTATTGCGCAAGGTTCTGATGCCATATACGCGCAGCACGCCTCACCTAGCATGCGCGGCGCTCTTGCTGCGCACATCAGCCGCACCCTCACACCGCGCAGCTGGAATCTTTAAACAGAACTTATCTTCTCCGGTTAACGCCTGCCCCTCCGCGGATAGCCTGCGCTGAAATGGAATCCTCTTGTCATATATATAAAAGGTGGACAGGTTAATGTGCAGGGTGATAGCGGGAGCCTTAAACCGCGCAGGGAGGGACAGTGATACATAGACACACACGGGATGAGAAGAAAACCCACACACGCACACACACATAGGTATACATACACACACATATATCAGAGTGGTACACACACTACGGATGCGAAAAAACGTACACAAGTAAATACCCACACACACACATATTTATACGTACACAAATATAGAAAAAGGTGGTACACACACTATATGGATGCGAAGATACACGCGTACACAAGTTAAAACCCACACACACGCACAAACACACATAGTTATACGTACTCACACGTACACACACACATTAGCAAAAGGTGGTACACACACTATGGATGCTAAAAAAAACGCATACAAATCAAAACCCATACACGTACACACACATACTTACACATACACACACATACACATATATAGAAGGGTGGTACACACGCTACGGAAAAGGTACACACAAGGATGCTGAGAAACGTACACGGGGTAATCGTCTACGTACATGCGACTGTCTAAACTTACATGCAAAGGACACTCTTGCTATACAGGTGTAAGTGTACGTGATCTGTGTGTGTGTGTGTTCGTCGTTTATCTATGTAGACGCAAATGACAGAACAACGAGGTTGGAACACACACACACACACACACACACACACACACACACACACACACACACACACACACACACACACACACACATTGTAGATACCTCCGTCACCCAATCGATATAAATCCTGAAGTGGTAAAATTCAACGAAGAAGAAGAAGAAGAAGAAGAAGAAGAAGAAGAAGAAGAAGAAGAGGAAGAAGAAGAAATAAAGGAATAAGGTAAAAAACAAAAAAAGAACGCGAACAGAAGTAAAATTGGGGAGATGAGCAAAACAATCGATATAAACACAAATAAAACAAATAAAAATGAGAATAAGGATAAAGTGAAGAAAACAAACAAACAAGAGCAAAATAATACAAATAAATCTAAAAAGAACAAGGAGAAAGAGAGAACAAGGCAAGAAAAGATGTACAGAGACGAGAGAGAAAGTGAGATGCTAAAAAAAAAAGAAGAGGAGGACGAATAAAAGGGAAGAAGAGGAAGAAGATAAAAAAAGAAAAAGTGAGAAGATGCAAAGGAGAAGAGGAGACAAAGGAGAAATAAGAGAAAGAAGAGGAAAGAAAAAACAAACAAGTAAGGAGATGCAGAGAAGAAAAGGAGGCGGAAGAAGCGGAGGTATAGGAAGAAGAAAAGGAGGAAAAAAGAAGCCAAGTGAGAAGATGCAGAGATGGAGAAAAGGAGACGGAGAACGAATAGAAGAAAGAGGAAAGAAAACAGTAAACAAGTGGAGAGATGCAAAGGAGAAGAGGAGGAAGAAGCGGAGGTATAGGAAGAAGAAGAAGAGGAAAAAGAAGCCAAGTGAGAAGATGCAGAGATGGAGAAGAGAAGGAGGATAGGAGAAAGAAGATGTAAGAAAAAACAAACAAGTAAAGAGATGAGAAGGAGAAGAAGAGGAGGAAGAGGAGGAGGAGGAGGAAGAAAGAAGAAACCAAGAGGCGTAAGATGAGGAGTATTTTTAGCGTTAATCCGGTTCCAATATAATATGAAAGCTGAGCCGCGGCCATCACGGGAGGGATGTCGACGAAACGGTAAGAAATTATCCTCATTTTCCTCCACTTTTTACCTTTCCCTCTCTTACCCCTCCCTCCTACCCTTCCCTCACCTCAGCCAAGGTCTTTCCCTCCTTCATTCCTTCCCTTATTCCTCCCTCCCTCCCTACCCTAACCTTCCCTCTCCTCAGCCCAGTTCTTTCCCTCCCTCCATACCTTCCCTTCCCCTCCCTCCCTCACTATCCTATCCTTACCCTTCCCTCACCTCAGCCCAGTTCTTTCCCTCCTCCATTCCTTCCCTAAGCCCTCCCTCACTACCCTACCCTTACCCTTCCCTCACCTCAGCCCAGTTCTTTCCCTCTCTCCATTCCATTCCTTCCCTTCCCCTCCCTCCCTACCTTACCCTTACCTCAACTCTGCCTAAATTTCTCGCTTCTTTATCGTTTCTCATCTTGTAAATAATTGTGATGTAAGACGTAAAAAAAAGTACATATAAATGATTGTAAGTGAACTATGGACCTATAAATACTGTAATGGTATCTTTGTTTACGATTATTATTATTTTTATCATCTATAATTTGTGTTTTTTACTCTCTGCTTCTCTCTTTCTCACTCTATTTGGTGAAGTAATATATATTTTCTACGTCTGTCTGGCAATTCTGAGGAGGAGGAGGTAGTGTGTGTGTGTGTGTGTGTGTGTGTGTGTGTGTGTGTGTGTGTGTGTGTGTGTGTGTGTGTGTGTGTGTGTGTGTGTGTGTGATAGATAGATAGATAGAAAGATAGAAAGACCTTAACCGGGACGTAGCTAATGAAAATATATATATAAAAAAAATCGCCTTAAAACAGAAATAAAAGGAACCCGAACAAATAAAAATAACAATAATAACAATAACAACAACACCATCACGACATCCATTGCTCTCTCCACTCCTTCAGCCACGATTTACCTTCACTCTTTCCCCTCACCTATCAACCCCTTCAAATCCCCCCTCAATGACCCCTTTCTCCGCTAAGCCCCTTCCTGACCCCTCTTACACCCCCTCCCCCTGTCTTTCTTTACCTGGCACACGCACTCGCCCAGGTGTGTTATTAAGGCAAGCCCAGGTAAGTTTCCACATTAATTGCAGGTCGGCCCTTCACTCACCTGCCAGGCTGTTGTGAAGGCCATCAGATTTAACCTTTTCCCTTCGATACTTCTTTTTCTTGTTGTTGTTGCAGGTATTTTCATTAACCTTTTCTTATCGGCCTCATCTTTCTTTCTCATTCCTCTTCTTCTTCTTCTTCCTTGTTCACGTCTTTCGTTTCTCTCTCTGCATCCTCCTCCCATTCCTTTGTCCATGTCTTTCATCGCTCTCTTCCTTCCTCCGCATCCTCCACCTATCCCTTTCTCCTTTCATCTCTCCTTTGCATCCTCCTCCTCCTTTCCCTTCCTTACTTTACGTCTTGTCTTCCTCCTTCACCTATCTCTCTCTATCTCTCCTCTGCATCCTTCTCTTCCTCTTCCTTCCTTGCTTTACGTCTTCTCTCTCTCCTTCACCTATCTCTCTATCTCCCCTCCGCATCCTCCTCTTCCTCTTCCTTCCTCCTTGACCGCTCTTTCCTTCCCTGTTTTACGTCTTGTCTCTCTCCATCACCTCCCTCAATCAGTTCTGAAGCTTCGATGCGGAGGAAATCTTGCCCAGGTAAAGATAAGAAAAGAATAGAAAGAAGGAAGTATAGTTGAGGGTAATTATTATTTGTGAAGATGATTAGGAAAAAGGAGAAAACGTAGAGGAAATGGAGGATACATACATACATACATACAAACGCACACGCACACGCACACTGGTAAAAATAAATCACCTTGCTCAGCCATTAATCGAGAAACGTGGACAGCAAAAACACTTCAAATGGCGGGATCAAACAGTCTCCTAAACAAACACAAACACACGCAAAAAAAAAAAACTAATGAAGAAAATAACAAGATGCACAAAATAAAACTAACGCTTGGGAGGTCGACGACACGAATAGAGAAATAAAAAGATAAAGAATAGAAAGAGGAGGAGGAGGAAGGCGAGGAGGAGGAGGAGGAGGAGGAGGAGGAGGAGGAGCAGGAAGAAGATAAATTACAAGACTGAATGAAAAAATAACAATAATGAGAATAATGAGAATGACCATGGGAATAATTTAGTAGTAGTAGTAGTAGTAGCAGTAGTAAAGTAATATTAATGAAAATAACAATGAAATGACCCTCACAAAAAGACGTAGTAATAATAATAGAAGTAGTAGTAGAAAAGTAAGTAATAATAATGCTAATAATGACAAAAAAAATAGAATAACCATGAATGAAAGTTAGTAGAAGTAGTAGTAGTAGTAGTAGTAGTAATAGTAGAAGCAGCGACAGTAGTAGTAGTAGTAGTAGTAATAGTAGTAGTAGTAGTAGTAGTAGTAGTAGTAAAAATAGTCGTTATAATATTAGCAGTAGGGGTAATAGTAATAATAATAATAATCCTCAGAGGAAAAGCCAAATCAGGTGGTGGCGTGAGTATATTTGGTGCCAGGAGTAATAGTAATAATAACAACAATAATGACAATAAGTCTTACAAAGGGAAAAGCCAAATCAGGTGGTGGCGTGAGTATATTTGGTGGCAAGAATAATAGTAATAATAACAACAAAGGGAAAAGCCAAATCAGGTGGTGGCGTGAGTCCTCAGCCGGAAGGAGGATAATAGCGAAGGTGAGAGGGAAAACAGCGATAAATCAGCGGAGGAGAAGCTTCCTTAGTCGGTAAATCAGTGGTAATCGGCCGATAATGGCGAGGAGGAAACCAACGACGCCTTCTCGCCTTCCCCCCATTCCTTCTTCCTTTCCCTCCCTCTTCCCTACTTACGCTGCATCATTTTCCTTTCTTTTTTCCTTTTTTCCTTTTTCAGTTTCTCGTTTTATCAGTTTTTCGTATTTTTCCCCCATTTCTTCTTCCTTTCCCTCCCTCTTCCCTTCTTCCTTTGCTTCACTTTACTTTCTTTTTTTCTTTTTTCTACTTTTTTTTCAGTTTCTCGTTTTATCAATTTTTTTCGCATTTTTTCCCCATTTCTTCTTCCTTTCCCTCCCCATTTCCTTCTTCCTTTTGCTTCACTTTACTTTCTTTTTTTCCTTTTTCAGCTTCTCGTTTTATCAATTTTTCGCATTTTCCCCCATTTCTTCTTCCTTTCCCTCCCTCTTCCCTTCTTCCTTTTGCTTCACTTTACTTTCTTTTTTTTCCTTTTTCTACTTTTTTTCAGTTTCTCGTTTTATCAATTTTTCATACTTTTTCCCACATTCCTTCTTCTTTTCCCTCCCTCTTCCCTTCTTCCTTTGCTTTACTTAACATTCTTTTTTTCCTTTTTCTATATTTTTGTTTCTCGTTTTAACAATTTTTCGTATTTTTCCCCAATTTCTTCTTTCTTTCTTCCTTTTTCCCTTTCCTTGACTTCCATTTCTTTCTCCGTTTCTTGCGTTTTATTTTATTTTCGTCACTTCCTGCATTCCTTCTTTCTTGAATTTCCTTCCTCTCTCTCCTTTACTTTACTTTACTTTTCCTTTTATCTTTCTCTGTTTCTTGTTTTACTTACTTTTCGTTTCTTTCCACTCCATTCCTTCTTCCTTTTCCCCCTCCCTTACTCCTTTTTCTACTTTCTTTCTCCGTGTTTTGATTATTCATTTCTCATCTCTTCTTCCCTCATCATTCCTTCTTCCTTCCTTTACTTTTTTCATCTGATAAAAGTGATGAAATATTAGAGAAAAAAAGGAACAAGAGAAGACAGGGTAATTTAGGAATGGATTAGAGGAAGAAAAAAAAAGAATGAATGAAGAATCAGAAACAAGAAATGAATGAAGTGACAAAGTAAAGAAAAGAAGACGTAGGAAGGAAAAGAAGCAGGAATGAGGAAAGATAAAGGAAGAAACAAATAGTAAAACAGAAGGAAGAAAAAAAAAAAGGCGATAAGTAAAGAAGAAACAAGAGAACAAAGAGGAAAGAAGACACGCGAGAAAATGAGAAATAATTGAAAGTGAGACAACAGAAAAATAGAAAAAAACACACACGCGAGGTAGCCAGTTTCTCTATTATCCTCTCTCTCTCTCTCTCTGACACACACACACACCCGTCACGATGGCGTCTCCTCACTCCCCTATTTAAGTCGTCACTCCATATGATAAACAAAGCTACGTTATAAAATATTCAATCATACTTTCATTAACCAGGCGAAGTGCTATAAGGCATCCCGACCCCTGCAAAGTAAGGAACCCCGCACCCCATTTTCTACCACCCCCCCCCCCCCCCCCGCCCCACACACACACACACTTAACCATTCCACCACCCACTGTCACGCTAAGAGAATGAATACATGGCTTCATTTTATATGGAAAACCATCGTGCTCAAGGGTGCTTTTTTGTTTATTCATGTTGTTTTGCTTGGCTTTTGTTTAGAATTCTGCGTACTCCTCTTATTCCTCCTTTACTTCTTCCTTATCCTTCTCTTCCTCCTCCGTTTTCATTTATATTTAGAGGTTTGCTCACGAGAGACTTCATGTTTTACTTTCATATTTTTTTTCTCTCTCATTGTTTTTCTCTCTTCTCTCTTCATCAAATATATATCAAGAGAATTCCGATACTTTTTTCCGCATTATTTTGGCAGTCGAGCTAAGAATGTGAATAGCGTCTGATTTCGTAGAGTATGGTAACTTATACAAAAATATTTCTACTTTTGGTATGATTGAGGCCTAGGCGTGTTATTTATTTTCTTTTTAAATTAAAACATTAATGACATTTTTATCCCAAACTTTTTTTTTTAGTATTCCGTTTCAAACTTCTTTCTTTTCACCAAACAATTGATGCTTTAGTGTGTTAACTATTTTCTCTTCACATTAAAACATCCATATAACACTTTCATCCCAGTTTTCTTTTCTATTCCGTTTCAAATTCCTTTCTTTCCACCAATTACTACTTTTTTTCACATTAAAACACCCATATAACATTTCTATCCCAAACTTTTTTTTCTATTCCGTTTCAAACTCCTTTCTTTCCACCAATTATTACTTTTTTTCACATTAAAACATCCATATAACATTTCTATCCCAAACATTTTCTATTCCGTTTCAAATTCCTTCTTTCCACCAATTACTACTTTTTTTCACATTAAAACGTTCATATAACATTTCTAACCCAAACTTTTTTTTCTATTCCGTTTCAAACTTCTTTCTTTCCACCAATTACTCTTTTTTTCACATTAAAACATACATATAACATTTCTATCCCAAACGTTTTTCTATTCCGTTTCAAACTCCTTTCTTTCCACCGATTAAATTACCTTTCCCTCGTTGCTACACTCCGTATGGGCACGCAACAGTCGAGAGAGAGAGAGAGAGAGAGAGAGAGAGAGAGAGGGGAGAAAAAAAGCAAATATTTAGAGCACAGAACAGCGGCTGGGAGAGAGAGGGGAAAAAAAGTCGAATATATAGAACACAGAAGGCAAAAATAACGCAAACACAATAAACCATCGAGTATGGAGCAAAACGAATTAAGAGAAGGAAAACATATTAAACGCAGAGGGTCGGGAGCCAATAAAAAAATCAAACACGCGCTAAAACTCGGCCGCCGCGGGGAGGAAGGGAGCGGCACAGTGCGGGGAGGACGGCGGGGCGGGATGGGCAGGACAGCCACGACGGGGCGATGGAAATAAATAGATAGATATATAAATAAATGAATAAATTGATAAAATGACGAATAAGAAGGAGAATAAAAAAAAAAGTGAGAGAAAAAAATAATTATAAAATAACAAATAAAAAAGAAAAGTAAAATAAAGATAGAAAGAAAATACTAAATAAATAAATAAATGAATGAATAATTAAGAAAAAAAAAGAAAGAAAGGAAGGAAACAGAAATAAGAAAGGAAAGAAAAAGAATAAATAAATAAAGCAAGAAGAAAAAAACCTAAACTATATTTATTGAGGAAAACCACTTAACTAGTACTAAACTTTATTGTCACCCACAACGAAGAGCAAATATGAAAGACCGCTCACTTGCTTGTTGAGTAAGTATACGACCTTCTGAATTTAATGTATTTATTTCTATTTCAATTTTTATGAGCCACAATTACTCATCAAACCATAAAATTTAAACTAATGCCGATTCCTCATTTATCAAACGCTGCAAAAATTTCCCTCGAACAAAACAA
>NC_066513.1:15341783-15371783 GCF_024679095.1 Eriocheir sinensis | reverse complement strand
ATATATTCTTGCGTTCACTCCCCCCCTTTTTTTAGAGGCATTTGTATACATGAGCAGCGAGTATATTGAAAACAAAATGACAAATTCCCCTTTTCCTGTTGTTTTGGAAGGGAGAGGGAGGGAGAAAGGGAGGGAGAGGCAAAGGAAGGGGGATGAAGGCAGAAGAGAAGAGGTGAAAGCAAGGAAACAGGGAGAGAACAGAAGAGTGAAGGAGAGTATGATAAAAAAATGAAAGACGGAAAAGTTTGTAAGATAAAGACGTGAAGATGCATGAAGAACAGGTAAATACTTAGACATAAAGGTGGGTTGGTAAGACGCAGGTAAGTAGGAACAGCAAAACGGGAACAGCAAGATAAGGTAAGGTAAGGAGTGGAAAGATAGGAAGGTAGAAAGGAAATTAAAGAACCGGATATTTAGGGTATTTGAGTAGGGTAGGCAGCAAGCAGGTGGAAATAGGTGGAAAGCAAGGTAGGAAAGTAGACAGGTAAAACAGGTAGAAAGTAAAGTAATGAGAAGGCAGGTGGTAGTTACACATTGAAAGGTTGTAAATTAGAAGATAAAACACACGTAGAAATAATAGATGGTTCCGGTGGTCTTTGTTTACTGTCGTGTTTTCCAAAATGTTTTCTGCCCTACCATCACCACCACCACGGGCCCAACCCCCCTCTACCCCCCGCCCACCCACACCCCCGCCACCGTGACCCAGCGGCGGCCGGCATGAGGATCGCGCGAGTGGGGCCACAAATCATGAGCTCTGCGGCCCCACTGTCATTTGTCTCCGCTAATAAAACTGGACAGCAATGATCCCTTGAACCCAAAGCTTCCTGTATCCGCCCCCGCCCCACCCCTGTCCCCCTAACACCCCTCTTCCTCCCCACCTCTCTCTCTTCCTCTCCCCGTTCTATTCCTTCCTCTCCATTCCTTCCAACACTTACCCCTATATCTCACCCCCACTCACTAGTTTTCCAGCGGCTTTTTCTCTCACTTCTCCCCCTTTCTCCCTCTCTTCTATTCTTTCCTCCCCCAACACTTACACCTTCCTCCTCCCTTTCTTTCGTGTCCTTCTATCGAGTTTTTTCCAGCGCACTTTTCTCCTATTTTTCATTTTATTTCTTCCTCTCCCCACACCTACTTACTCCCCACCTATGCTTATCTTCTCCCACCAGTCTGTTCTCTCTCCCCACTTCAGTTTCCTCCCCGTTTCTTATTTACTTACCCATCGTCTCCCCTCCCCTCGCCCCCTCCCTCGTTCTCTCCTCCCCACCCATCTTATCTCACTTCATGTTATAAAAGGGAAGTGTACACGATATTATACTTACACACACACACACACACACACACACACACACACACACCACATATACTCGAGCATTTCCTTATGAACACATTAATTTACACACATATACTTGTCCTTACACGCACACGCACACACTTCCCCATTCACACGAACACGCACACATACACACACGCTGAGTCACACACACAAATACATAAGGAAAGACTTCATCAAATATACACACACTGACACGAACGCACATATCTCACGCCCATACTCATGTACACACACACGTGGACATACAGACACACACAAAATTGTATTAGTGCACACGAAGGTATACACGCCACAAATGTATCTGTTCACTCACACACACAAAAAAACGCACACTCACATAGTCTACATCAGCAATCATGTTAACACACACACACACACACACACACACACACACACACACACACACACACAAACACACACACAGATGGGTCAAACCACTATCATCATTACCGCATTCAACATCACCACCACCACCACCACCACCCTAACAACAACAAAAGTAGGAAAGCAAAACAAAAATATCACAACGTAAACAGCCATTAATTTTAATATAATTAGCAAAACATTAAGGATACAACAAACACATGATGCGGAGATAAAAATAATCCTCTCTCTCTCTCTCTCTCTCTCTCTCTCTCTCTCTCTCTCTCTCTCTCTCTCTCTCTCTCTCTCTCTCTCTCTCTCTCTCTCTCTCTCTCTCTCTCAGAAGTGGAGGAGGGAAGGAAGGGGAGGAAGGAGGGAAGGAAAGGCAAGTGATAGGAAGGGAAAACAGAAGAAAGAGGAATGGAGAAGGGAGAACAGAAGGAAGAGGAGAAAAGAAAGAGGGAGGTGAAAATGGGAAGGAAAGGGAGGAAAGAAGAAAAGAGGGGAGGGAGAAGGGAAGGAGGGGTGAAGAATGGAAGGGAAGAAGGCAGGAGAGGAAGGAGGAAAAGAGAAGAGTGGAAGGAAGGGAAAAAGGAAAAGAGGGGAATGAAGAAAGGGAGGAGGGAAGGAAGGAAGGAAAGGGAGGAAGGGGAGGAAAAAGAGGGGAGAGAGAGAGGAGGGGAAGTAAGGGAGAGTCCAGTCGGGTTGCAACATTCGCTTACAAATTCTATGAAAACCTTCCCTCCGTGGCTTGGCTCCAGCTGCTGAGGGAGGGAGGAAAGGGAGGGAGGGAGGGAAGGAAGGGAGAGGAGGAGGAGAGGGAAGGGAAAGGGTAAGGGGAGCAGGATTGGGGAGGAGGAAGAGGAGGTGGTATGAACTAAGAGGGGAAGTTATGGATGTTTTGATGTAAAAAAAAACGTGGAAGAGAAAATACGAGAATAAACATTACACTAAGAGAGAGAGAGAGAGAGAGAGAGAGAGAGAGATACAAAACTGAACGCATGGAAGAACAGACAATGAGACGCGGAAAACAGCGACATCCACACCACGCCACTCTCTCTCTCTCTCTCTCTCTCTCTCTCTCTCTCTCATTCCGTCACCTCAACACCCAATCCCTTCATTGTGTCACCCGCCAATACAGTGATGGCAGAAGCATTAAGGCCGCATCTCCCACATGTTAATATGCACGAAGGGACTTATCGCTATCTGCTGTATAGGCTTGTCTTGCCCCCACCTCCCCTACCCTGACATCTCTCCTTCCTCCTCCTACTCCTCTAAGATCTCTCTCTCTCTCTCTCTCTCTCTCTCTCTCTCTCTCTCTCTCTCTCTCTCTCTCTCTCTCTCTCTCTCTCTCTCTCTCTCTCTCTCTCTCTCTCGCATAGCATCAGTTATCTAGGTTATCGTCGCAGCCTTCTTAACAGTCTCTCTACCTTAGGCGAGGAATCAAAGCGGCATAAATCGCTCAGGGTAAAAACAAAGGTGATGTGCAATTCCCGGCAAAGACATAACTTGCAGGCCGCGCAAAAACCAGCCCCGGCCCGCTGACACTCAGAGCGTGAGGGGGCTCCACACACACCTCTCCCACCCACCTGCCCGGACAAATTCTTGTTTATATTATTTGTTGGTATACCTTCTTCTCTCCCTCCCCTTCCCTTCGTCCCTTCTCTTCGTTCGTTTTTTTCTCTCCCTTCTTTCCTATGTTCCTCTTTCCCGTCTTCCCTACCTCCCTCTGTCTCTCTTTCCCTCCCTCCCCTCCCTTCGTTCCTTATCTTCGTTCGTCCGTCTCTCCCTCCCTTCTTTCCTCCGTTTCTCTTTCACCTCTTTTCTCCCTCCCTCTGTCTCCGTCTCTCCCTCTCTTCCTTTATCTCCCCCTTTTTCTTTTTCTTTTTTATCTTTCTTTCTTTTTCTCTCTCTGTCAGTGCTTTTCTCTCGCCTTTCTTCATCTTCTTTTCTCTCGTTTATCTATTGTTTATTTTCATTTGTTTTTCTTCTTTTTGTCTTCTTTCCTTCTGCTGTTTCTTCACCTGCCTCCATTTTTTTCCTTTCTTTCTCTATTCTTCAGCTTCCTTGTCATCCTTCTACTTCTATCTCCTGAGTTCTGCCTATCCCTCCTTTTCTTCTTATTCTCGTTTTTATTGTTTCTGATCTTTGTTTTCCTCCTGTTTCTTCACCTGCCTCTTCATTCTTTTTATTTATTCCTCTTTCTCTCTCTGCTCTTCCTCGTTCTCTTACCTCTGTCTCCTATTTTTTTTATGCGCTTCTTCTCCTCTCCTTCTTACTGTTGGTGGTATTTTTCTTTACCTTGCACCTTGTTTTTCCTTTACTTCTAATTTTTTTTTTCATGTCCCTCTTGGAGCGATAGTGAAAGATTTGTGATTTTCAAAAGATGTTTATTTTTCTGTTGATTTGCCTTATGTTCTGATTTTTAAAATGTTGTTTTTCTTTTTTTCTATTATTGTCTGATTTTTTTTAAGTGTTTACATTTTGTTGGTTTGGCTGAGGTTCTGTTTCTGCGGTATTTTTTTTTTTTTTTTGGGGGGGGTCTTCATATATCATTCTCGGCTGTCATGATTTGTACTTCTGTCTTGCCGTCTTTGTTTAGCCTCGGATCATTTTCTTTGCGTTTTTTTTACTTGTTTTATTTGCGTGTCCTTATATAGCCAACCAGTCTTTTCACGCCTGTTTACTTTTTTTTTTCGTTTTTTTTATTACGTTTCAGCCTTTAGCGCCGGTAGGCTTTCTTGAGGGGCCTGCTGGACGGTAGTCGGCCCCAGCCCGTCATGGCGCAGGCAAGTGTTTTTATAGTGGCGCCATCTTTTCTTGTTCTGTTTTTGCGTTATTTTCATTTCTAAGCGACGAGGGTGAGTGTGAGAGAGGAGACGATTTTCTCTCTCTCTCTCTCTCTCTCTCTCTCTCTCTCTCTCTCTCTCTCTCTCTCTCTCTCTCTCTCTCTCTCTCGGCGATGTATGGTGTATGTGTGCACGTGTGAGTATAGATTTTTAAATTATGTGTTCGTAAACTTTATGTGCGTGCATGTGTGTGTGTGTGTGTGTGTGTGTGTGTGTGTGTGTGTGTATGCGGTCATGCAAGCGTGTACGTGCGTGCGTGCAGGCGCCGGAGATTTAGAAATATGAGCGCATAATAATATGGAAGAAAGAAAGAAAGACCCGTTGCCTCGACAGTTATACAAATGGGCGAAAAACAAGTTATGATTAGAGAATAAATATAGAAGGAAAAAAATAAATAAATGTGGAAACGTGAAAGAAAAGAAAATTACAGGAAAAGGTCAATAAGATCATCACACGAGTTGATTTTCATATTAAACAAAACTCGTATGAAAATGGACCTTGTTGTAATGGTTCTTAGTTTACGTGAGAAATGAAGAGATTTTTTTGGTGAGAGCGAATTAGTAAACCCGAAAGGATGGATAGTAAGAGGAAAGAGTAAAGGAGGAGGAAGAAGCAGAGTGAGTGAATGACAGACAATGACGGAGTAAAAGAAAGGAAGATAAATATGAGGGAGAAAAAAAAGATGAAGTATGAGAAGAAAATAATATAAGAGGTGGGAAGAAAATAAGATAACGAGGAAGAATGAAAGAAAAACGAAAATAAAGAAAGCAAACCCGATGAATAACAGTGAAAAGGAGACGAAAAAAAAAAATCGGAAATGGAAAGAAAGAAATCAAACAAAAAACATACGAAAGGTAGAAAACGTATCAAGTAAAAGACACAAAGAAAAAAAAAAGTACATGAAAGAGAAGACAAACAAAGATAAAGAAGGAGAGAAAGAAGAACAAAAGAAAGGTAGAACACACACAAAAAAAACGAAAAAAGCACAAAAAACACAACTTAAAACTCCCACCCACCCCTAACCCCCCCCCAAAAAAAAAAAAAAAAAAAAAACAATCTCAATAGATATCGCAACACAAAAAGCATCAGGCCGTAAAAGTACTTAAGTAAAACCTCAAAGGAAAATAACATCGGGGAAGGATAAATAAATCATGACGTAAATTGGGCCGCGCTAATCTCAGGTGTAAATAACCCGCTTGTCAAATTAGTCGCTACTTCAGGCCCGCGACAAGGACGGGAAGACGGCGGCGGTGGTAGGGTCCTGGGGCGCTTTGGGCGGGTTTGGGGCGAGGAAAGAAGAGAAAGGATGGAAGCAGGAGGAGGAGGAGGAGGAGATGACAATAAAAAGGTGGAGACAAGTAAAAAGGAAATCAGGAGGAAGGATGGAAGGGGGATGGATGAGATAAAAAGGTGGAGAAAGATGAATAAGAAGAAAAGAAGAGGAAGAGAAGAGGGAGGATGGAGGAGGTGAAAAGGTGGAGAGAAAGATGAGAAGAAATGAGGAAAGAAAAGGAGAAGAATGAAGGAGACAAAAAGGAGAAGAGAAAGATAAGAAGAAACAAAGGGGAGACTGGAGGAGATGAAACGATAGAAACATGAGTGAGTGGAAAGAAGAGGAAGGATGGGCGGAGGAAGGAAGGGATGAAGAAAGGTGGAGGGAAAGATAAAACAAACATAAAAGAGGAATAATAGGGGAAGAAAGGAGAAGATGAAAAGGTGGAGAAAAAGACGAGCGAAAAGAAGAGGAAAGAGGAGAAATGAGATGAAAAGAAGTGTAAGAAAAAGGATATAAGGTGGAGAGGAAGAAAAGGAAAGTAGTGAGGAGAGAATAGACGAAGAGGGAGAGAAAAGATTTGGTATAGGAGAAGGATGTGAAGGAAGAAAAGGAGCTGGAGAAGGAGTAGGAGTTGAAGGAGCAGCAAGAAGAGGAGGAGGAGGAGAAGGTTGTGGTCAAGTCAGGTTCATATAGAAAAATTAAAGATAAGAATGTCAGGTGTGATGTCGTGTTGTGGAGAGGCGGGGAAGGTAAAGATGTCACCTGGAAATACCTGTGAGGACCTAATGGGGCGAGGAAGGGAGGGGGGAGAGAGGTGAGAAGGAGGGGAGGCGGACGGAGGGAGGAGGATATAAGTAGCAAAAGGAGAGAAGGAGGGGAGGAGGTGGATAAAAGGAAGAAAGGGAGGAGTGCAGAAGGAGAGAGAAGAGGAGAGAAGGAGAGGGAGAAGGAAGGAGGAGAGATGGAGAAGAGAGGGAAGAGAAGGAGAGGAGAAAGGAAGGATAGATAAGGTGAGAAGGAGGAAAGAAGGGAAGATGTATTAGGTGGACGATGATAAGGAATAATGGAGAATACGATAAAGCGTAAGTGAAGGCGAATGTTGAAGAAATACAAATGTACATACTATAGTCTATCGATTTTAACTTGAGCCCTTGAGCGCGATTCAGTCGTTGTTTTTCCCTCTAATTCCAAGCCATTCATAACACCATGCGGTCGTATTATGAGTAAATATATATTAGATAAATAGATAACGTACAGACTAACAGTGAGACAGATCGCCATGCGCAGGTCATCGCTAGATCTGTAAGGAATGGAGGTTTCCCCGGCCCAAGCCACAGGGCTCAAGTTAGAGTCGATGGACTATAGACCAAAAATTAGCAAATAAAGGAAAAAAAAATGAATAAGTGGAATAAATATGCTAACTATTGTGTATTTAAGAGGTATTTAAAAGGTCTCTCTCTCTCTCTCTCTCTCTCTCTCTCTCTCTCTCTTTCATCGTAACCCTTATCACAATAATTACAATAACGCCAACAGGTCGCAATATAAAACACACACACACACACACACACACACACACACACACACACACACACACACACACACACAGGTACTTGACCGAAAAGCGCTTGTTCACAGGGTTCCAAAACACCTGATATTAACACCTGCCGCCGCCGTGATAATAAGGCACCGGCGTGTATCAAATATTATGTGTAAATTGAATTACTGACAACATTAATTCTCAGTGGCGCGCCCGCTCTCGTTAAGTGCGTCAAATTATCGTTAAAATGACGCACCGAGAGAGAGAGAGAGAGAGAGAGAGAGAGAGAGAGAGAGAGAGAGATATTCATTAGTAGCGAATAGGTATTAAACGATGTTGTCTCATGGCTTTGGAAACGGGGCGAGACAGCATGTTATATCCTCTCTCTCTCTCTCTCTCTCTCTCTGACACCCATCCTCCCACACACACACACACACACACACACACACACACACACACACACACACACACACACAATACGTTACGCTCATGAACGCGGGTAATAAATCAAAGTCGCATTATTATTTGGATGTATGTGCGGTACTGTTTATTTTTATTTTTTTTTTGTAATTTATTATGCACGATTTAGGCTCCTTAGTCTGAGTTCATCACCCCCCCCCCCCTGTGTGTGTGTGTGTGTGTGTGTGTGTGTGTGTGTGTGTGTTTAAATTGTTACGGTGTGGGTATATTTTTGTGGGACTCTCTCTCTCTCTCTCTCTCTCTCTCTCTCTCTCTCTCTCTCTCTCTGCTTATACACACACATGATCAATCCTCATTTTCAGTGTACGTGTATTTTTCTTACTGTGTCTGCTCCTCCTCCTCCTCCTCCTCCTCGTGCTCCTCCTCCTCTTCCGCCTCCTCTTCCTCCTCCTCCTCCTCCTCCTCCTCCTTAACTGACTGACTCCTCCTTTCTTGTATCACAGTGTTTGCAGATCCTTACACACACACACACACACACACACACACCTTTCATCATCACCCCATCACACTGAAAACATCCTCATCAATAACCCTTAAAAAGAGAAGAAAAAAAGCGTTGACAAAAAAAAGAAAAGGAGGAAAACAATAAAAATAAAAAACTACCAAAAGTAAAAATAAGAGTAACAAGGATCAATGATATCAACAAAACCTGCTGATCCGCCACCACTGGACAGGTAACCTAAGATATTTACACCTGGGCAGACCCGTAAGAGCGAGGGGACCGTGTAATCCAAGTGGGAAATTGACCCTTGCTAGTACACCTTGTTAGCACAGGTGAGAGGGGAGGAAGGTACCCCCCGTGGATGTCATAGCCAGATGTTTATCAGTCGGTTGGTGCTAAGTCGCTTTCCTTTGCCTGTCAGTAAGTGTCGCTGGTTAGAGAGGAATCCAAACACGTTTCATGTATATATTTATGAATCTGATGCTTTTGTTGTGATGGTACTGCCTTGTTGTGTGTGTGTGTGTGTGTGTGTGTGTGTGTGTGTGTGTGTGTGTGTGTGTGTGTGTGTGTCATCAGATTCAGCCATAAACAGCCATGCAACAAACCAATCAATGTATCACCAAACAGAGTGCAAGATTAGTAATGCCAGCACAGCGGATGACTTCTATATCTTCGCCTGGCGCAACACACAAGCAACACAAACACCTCACGGCAACACACTCAACACCCCGAGCCCGCCACACGCCCTCCCACGCCTCCTGAGACGCTCCTAAAACCATGCCAACACACACGCCTCGGTACCACTCACGCCAAAACTCTGCAACACTCTTCCACAACACTGCGTCGGCACATTTCTTTCTGCGCCAACAGCACAACGTCAGCGAAGAATGCAAGTTTAAGACCTCTTCATTTTCAAGGCTACCCGATCATCTTTTAATACTGTTGTTTTCCCTCTTCTTCTTCTTTTTCTTATCTACTCTATATATCTTTCTATTCCTTTCCTCTGCCCCTTCTTTATCGTTTCCGAGGGTTGTTTTCCTTCTTATCTCCTACTCGCATTGTTTCTTTCCTCTTCTTTCTTTATCGTTTCTGAGGCTTTCTTTCCTTCTTCATATCTACTACAACTTTTTTTCTGAGGGTTATTTTTCTCCATCTTATCTACTACTACTTTTTTTCCTTTCCTCTTCTTCCTCTTTTTTTTTAACATTTCTAAGGGTTACTTGTTTTCTATTCTTACTGGTTTCAGAATCTCGATACCTTTCTCACTTCTTCCCTTCTTCTACCTCAAAACTCACTCCTCTTCTGTATCTTCTCGCTTCTTCTTCACACTTCTTCCTTCTGGTAAGCGTGAGGTGTATGTGGGTCTCCTGCTCTACCTCTTAACTCATTCCTCTTCCAGTATCTCCTCGCTTCTGTTCCTCTCTCCTCCCTCCTCCTCTTCCTCCTTCTGGTATGCGTGCGGTGTGCGTTATAACTTCGCAACTTTACGGTCTTCGGGGCAGCAATTGGTCAGGTGTTGGAGAGCGGGCGGCGGTCCCTTAAATCGTGGCCTCCGTCGCCTCTTCAACTCACAATTTGCATTCTTACACACGCCTATTGATCGGGTCGTTTGCGGGAGACGTAACTGCTTCTGAAGGAGGGAGGGAGAGGGAGAGAGGGAGAAGAGAGGGAGAAGGAAAGAAGAGAGATAGTAACTAGTAAAAAAAAATCATTTGAGAGAGAGAGAGAGAGAGAGAGAGAGAACTAGACACGAGACGGAACAAAAGAAGAGGAAGGTGAAGAAGAAAAAGAAGAAAACAGCAGAAAAGAGGAGCAGGGGGAAGAGAAGAGAGAAGAAGAGAAGGAGGAGGCTAAGGGAACATGCTACAGGGCTGGAGGAATGACTGTAGGACACTGGCGAAGGGAAGACAGTGCTATATAACATGTCTGTGCCCCGCCGTGTTGATGTTGGGCATGCCGCACGACGCCCGTAAGAGGAGGAGGAGGAGGAGGAGGAGGAGGAAAGAAAAGTATATAGATGGGAAGAAGCAGCAGCCGGATAAAAACTAGAAGGAAATGATGAACAGGATAATGAAAATATAAGGAAAAAAAGATGACGATAATAATAATAATGAAAAAAAAGTGAATAGAATGAAGGAGAGCAATAAACAGATGATCTTACTGATACATTTCCCATTAGGTCGCATTCGCATTTTTTTTTTTCAATTAAGTAAGCGAAACAAAAAATAGAACACAAGGAAACACTTTCTTATGCAACACAAAACCCAAAGCAGAAGCAATTTAAAACTCGAGTCAAACACCTTAAAAACACACATCCCCTTGAATAAGAATAAAAAAAAAGAGGCTACACAAATCACGAAATCCAACACACACACACACACAGGTAACACGCAGGTGACTTCAATCCCTCACGAAATAACACAAATGAAAAACAGAAAAGAGAAGAAGAAAAAAAAAGGTATCCATGTATGTACTAACAAGATATTAACCCAGGACATGTAACCACCGGCCCCACGTCCTCCGGTTCGAGCCCCGCCACCTGTTCCTCTTTTATTCCAAGGGTCAACAGTGTGAAGTGGAGAAGAGGAGGAAGTATTGAAAGTGAGAATAACAAGGAGGAGGAGGAGGAGGAGGAGTGGAGGAGGAGGCAAATCACTAAGTATCATAATCCTGAACACAATCCTCCATCACTCCTCCTCCTCTTCCTCTTCCTCCTCCTCCTCCTCCTCCTCGTCCAATCACCCAAGTCAACAGAGGCAGGTGATGATTGTGCCATTTACCTGTCACGCTACCTGGCCACACCCCCTCCTCCCGTCTCCCCTCCTCCTCCTCCTCCTTCTCCACAAAGTCCCTAAACACCCAAGGAAGGGGAAATAAGCATAGCATGAGCCTCCTTCTCCTCCTCCTACACATAGCTAAGGATGGGGAAGAATGAAGGGGAAGGGGGGAGGAAGGGGGAGGTTGGGGTAAGAGGGGGAAGGAACGAAAGGCTAGGGAGGAGGAGGGGATGATTTGGGAACAGGGGGAAGTTGAAGAAAGAGGGGAAGGTGAGGAGGAACGGGAAGGATGGGAAGGAAGGGGAAGTTGGAGGAAGGGAAAGGTGGGGAGGGAGGGGAAAGGTTAGAGGAGGAGGAGGGTTGTAATGTTAGAGCAAGTTATACCTCAGGTTGCATGATATAACAAAGGCAAGATAAGGTTAGTCTTTTACAACGTGACTAACTACAGGATAACCAGGTGAATCACAGACCAGGTAAGGCGAGGATGAAGAAGTAGAAGGAGGAAGAGGAGGAGGAGGGGGAAGAAGAAGGTTAGGGAGGGGTCAGGAGAAAGAATAAGAGGAGGAGGAAGAGGAGGGGGAAGAAGAGGGTTAGGGTGGGGAAATAGAAAGAATAAGAGGAGGAGGAAGAGGAGGGAGAAAAAGAAGGTTAGGGAGAGGTCAGGAGAAAGAATAAGAGGAAGAAGAGGAGGGAGAAGAAGAAGGCTGGGGAGGGGAAGGAGAAAGATCAGAGGGAAGGGAGTTAAGTTACACCAAAGTTTACAGACACATCATTTCCTAGCCACCACTCTTATTACCTGGTCCAGCTAAATTATGGCTCGACACACAGACAGGTTTTCATTTCTTGTTAGCTCTGAGCATTTCCGAAACACACACACACACACACACACACACACACACACACACACACACACACACACACGAACACACCTTTCTTACCTGCATCATTTATCACACGTAACACCCTTCAGGAGTTTATTTCCCTCCCCTGACAACACCTGCGCCCAATGACTAAACAGGAAGAGAGGACCACCACGGATCATTCATCACATACACCTGTCCAAAGATCCCCTCCCCGAACACCTGAGGAAAAGGTGGACCGAAAAAGGTCACCCTCTGTCCCCCGCACTCTCACTCATTCACTCAGTTTCGTCACCCGTCGATTCATCCACTTCTTCTAATATACTGTACTATAATCAGGTGTTCGTATATTCCTCGCTCAGTTCTCCTGATCTATTTATTCCTTCCCTCATTTATCTGTCTCCCTCATCCACCGCCTTCGCACTAATACTATTTTTTTTTAACATTATTCTTCCCCTTCATCCATGTCTCCCTCATCCTTGTCACCCTCCACTATTGCCTCAGCCTTACCTTACCTACCCTTATCTTCAACCAACTTAATTCTTCCTCTGCTATTTACCTTTCTCATTCCTTTTCCCTTTTCTATCTCATCCCTTCTCATCCTCACCCTCCAACTACTTCTCTCACTAATCTATCTTACACATGCGCATTCCACTACCTCCTCCACTTACCCACTTCTTTAACTAACCCACACTTCCCCTATGTTGTCCTACCTCCCAAATTCACTCTATTCCCCCTACTAATCCACCTTCCCTACCTATTACGTCCTTCCCCATCCTTCCATATCCCTACCCCCAAACTGATATACCCCACCTTTCCCTAACTTCTCTAACCCACAACCTCTTAATCTCCCTCCCCAATTCATTCTACTCTCCCCACTAATCCACTTTCGCTACCTACCATGCCCCCCTCTCTCTTCACCTCTCCTTTCCGCCCCCTCGGCTTTGTTTTAGGCGTGAGGTGGCGGCGGGCGAGACACAGAAAGGGTGTGACATGTGCCAAAGCGTGAGTCAGCCGTGAATTCTGCGTCGTAAGGGTGGTGTTGGTGCATCTTCTCTCTCTCTCTCTCTCTCTCTCTCTCTCTCTCTCTCTCTCTCTCTCTCTCTCTCTCTCTCTCTCTCTCTCTCTCTCTTTATTCTTCCTTCTTTCTCTTCCTTTCTCTTTATTTTTCGTTTATTTCCTTTTCATCTTCTTCAGTTTCTCTTATTCGTGTTTTTTTGTTGTTCCATTCGTGATTTTTGTTTTGTTTGTTTTTTGTTTTGACGATCTATATCCTTTCTATGTCTTCTGTTGATACTGTTTGCCGGTGGTGAATGTATATAAAAGTCAATGAACACACTCTCTCTCTCTCTCTCTCTCTCTCTCTCTCTCTCTCTCTCTCTCTCTCTCTCTCTCTCTCTCTCTCTCTCTCTCTCTCTGTTTTTATTTCCTCCCTTTCTTTCTTCCCTTCCATATTTCTCTATTTTCACTTTAATTTTTCTTTCGTTTTCCCTGATCTCTCTCTCTCTCTCTCTCTCTCTCTCTCTCTCTCTCTCTCTCTCTCTCTCTCCATAGCCATTCATTTCAATCCCACCAAATTCCCTTCAGTGAAAAATAACTCACAGTAACGCGAGATGTAAAAAAAAGTAAAGAAAAAAAAAAAAAAAGAGATAGATGAGCGAAAATATTATTAGTAAAACACCCCGTCGAGGATGGATGAAGTTATTACTAAGCAACAAAAACGTGTAGTAATGAAGATTAGGTGTTTGGAATTTAATTAGTTTAGTCCAATTATACATCCAAACAGCAGTTGAAAAAGTGTTTCGGCCCAATCACTTATCAATGTTTTTTTTTCGTTTTTTTTTTTACATTATTTGAATTATACATCTCTCTCTCTCTCTCTCTCTCTCTCTCTCTCTCTCTCTCTCTCTCTCTCTCTCTCTCTCTCTCTCTCTCTCTGTTTGGTTTCTTTCATGTTTCCTATTTCCTTGTTTACTTTTATCTGTCAGTCTGTCTGTCTGTACCTGTCATTCCGTCTGTTCGTGTGTCGGTCAGTGTGTGTGTGTGTGTGTGTGTGTGTCTGTGTGTGTGTGTGTGTGTATGTGTGTATACCTTCCTATCTGTCTATCTGCTGCCCTACTCTCTCTCTCTCTCTCTCTCTCTCTCTCTCTCTCTCTCTCTCTCTCTCTCTCTCTCTCTCTCTCCTTGTCTATTTATCTATCAATTGATCTTGTTCCCTCCATCAACACACCCCTTCAACCCCTCCTCCCTTCCCCCCCTTTCTCCATAAGTAACAGCCACTCGATCTGTCTAAGGAGGAGGAGAAGGTATAGGAGGAGAAACAGCGGAACTCTCTCTCTCTCTCTCTCTCTCTCTCTCTCTCTCTCTCTCTCTCTCTCTCTCTCTCTCTCTCTCTCCTTCTCTATTAAAATGTGTGAGGAAAACAACTTCTCCTCCTTCTTCTCTCCCCTTATCCCTCCTCCTCCACCTCCTCCTCCTTCTCCCCTTTTCCTTATTTTTCTCCTCTCTTTATTTTCAAACTTTTCTCCTCGTCTCTCTCTCTTTCTCTCTCTCGCGATCGATTTTCAACCAATCTGGCCCGCGAAGGAGGAGGCGAGATGCAGATATATGCTTTCTCTCTCTCTCTCTCTCTCTCTCTCTCTCTCTCTCTCTCTCTCTCTCTCTCTCTCTCTCTCTCTCTCACGACCTCAAGATGGAGAAATATAGGCTTAGAGCAATTTGAGAGAGAGAGAGAGAGAGAGAGAGAGCGCACCATAAAAGGGAAAGACATAATAAGAAAACAAGAACAATACCCAAAGAGAGAGAGAGAGAGAGACGAACGAAATACTAAAATAATAGGAGCTCCTATCAGAGGATTCTTCACAGCTCAGGGAAAACAGAGAGGGTGTTTAGAGTCACAATATTTGAGCGGTGGGCGCATGTTTTATAAATCAGCACGATGCTCCTCCTCCTCCTCCTCTTCTTCCCCCTCTTCCTCTCCCCTTATTCCTCTTCCTCTTCCCTTACCTCATTCCTCCCCCCCGCATCCATCTATCTCTTTTTCCTTCTCCTCCTCTTCCTCCTTCTTACCCCTCCCTCTTTCTCCCCCCCTCCTCTTCTTCTCTCCACTTCTCACTCCCTCCTATCCTCTCTCCCTCTCTTCCTTCCCCCATCAGCATCCTTTCCTCTTCCTTTTTCCCCATTCCCTTCTTCCTCCTTCCTTTCCAATCCCCCCCCTACCTCCATTCTCTTCCCCTTCTCCTTCCTACCGCTCTCCTCCGACTGTTTCTCCCATCTCTTAGTTATCCCATCTCCCTTCTCCCCTACCTTACCTTTCTCCCTCTTCCTTCCTCCATCTCTCCCTCCTCTATCTTTCTGTATCTCCGTCAATCATGTGCCCCCTCTCTCCCTCTCCCTCTCTCTGACGCATCTTCCTGTCTTGTGTGATTTATGCATGCGGATATATAGATAAAGAGAAGGAAATTAAAGAACATGATAAGTAGTAAAAGTAATAAAGAGGTCAAAGATGAGGAGGAAAATAAACAACCTTATCGATATTTAAACACGGAAGTAAAATATTTTGATGCTTAGAGTAAAAGAAAAAAAGTTAAATTAAGTACAAAAGGAAAAGTATAAAATCTCTGACCTGGGAATTATTATGAAACAAATATGCGAATTAATCTTATTTTTATTACAGGTACGAAGGAAAACCAGGTGAGAATGAGGTTAAAATATCTGGACACACACACACAAACACACACACACACCTGATACACCTCTCACCTGTGCCTCTTCTCCACGGTCTCTCACCTCTTCCTCCTCCTCCTCCTCCTCTTACAAGCCCTTCTTCTTCTTTCTCACCTATTCTTCATCACTTCTCAACCCTTATTTCTCTTCTTTATCTTTCTTTTTCTTACATTTCCTCGTTTTCCTTTTTTTAGTTATTCCTTATTATTACTTTCCACCTTCCTTCATTCTTAACCTCCTTTTCCTCTCCTTCCTCCTCCTTCTCAGCCTCTCCTTGCTTCCCTCGTTTGCTCATTCTCTACTTTTATCTCTCATTCTTGCTTTCTCTTTACTTTCTTGCATCACGTTTTTCCTGCCCTTCTTTTTCCGTTTGCGTCTCACTTCCCCTTCCATTCTTTTCCTTCTTTTGCTCTCATCTCTCTCTCTCTCTCTCTCTCTCTCTCTCTCTCTCTCTCTCTCTCTCTCTCTCTCTCTCTCTCTCTCTCTCTCTCCTCTTATTTTTTTTTTAACTGCTTTCGTCTCCTTCTTCATCTTCTTTCCTACTTCGAACACATTTTTTTTCCTACTCGTCACACTTTCCCATCAATTAAAAACATCATTAGTTACAGTTTAGAAAAAAATAAACAGTAATTTCTTAAAGTGACTAATAGCTTGGAGGTCTGATTTTTTTTCTTTAGTGATTTATATATTTAATCTTTTTTTTTCTTTTCGTTGCTTTTAAGTACTTTATTAATCAACTTCATTTTCACACTTTCCGGAATTAGCTCTTTATTCACTATCTTTACCATTAATACTTTTCCTATCTTCATTACTTTTATTTATTATCTACCTATTCCGTTTTATTGCTAACTTTTTCTCACTCTCTCTACCAATATTTTGTTCTATCATTTCCTTTATCTTTTACCTATTCCGTTTCTTTCTCTCACATTAATCAGTCTCAGTTTACATCCAGACTTCACATAATTTCGCTTTTCCGCTCTTCCATTGTTCACCAAAAAAATAATGATAACAAAAACCGCCATAATAATCACCACCACCGCCGTCATTATCACTGCTACGTAAAATTGGCCACGATTTTCCCATTACCTCTTAATTATATAAAAAGACACGACGGGAATTTATGGCTGTCATGCATCCCTCTCTCTGACACCTCCACCTTCTCTTCTTCCTCTTCCTTCTCATTACAATCACCATCCTCCTCATCTTCGTCATCATTTGCTAACCGTTCTCCATTCACACCTTCCTTCCACTTCCTTTCTATTTGTTTCATTATTTTTTTTGTTTGTTTTTTACTCCTCTTGCTTTTTCTTTATTTCGCATTTTCCATTCCTCTATCTTTTGTTGGTTTCAGTCTCCTTTCTTCTTCTTTTTCTTCTTCTTCCTTATCCTTCTCACACACAACACAATGTCACTTCCTTTCCGTTCGTTTCAATCGTTTTCTTTTACTCCTCTTGCTTTTTTATTTCGCATTTTCACTCCTCTGTCTTTTGTTGGTTTCGAGTCTCCTTTCTTACTTCTCTTCCTCTTCTTCCTCCTCCTTCTCATTACAATCATCCTAAGGTCAAAATTAATAATCGTCTCAGGCTCCCATTACGTCTATTTCCCAATGCCACAGAGAAGACTAACCGTGTTTTCAAAGGTGTTTCTTCCCGTTCAAGGTACAGAAGTCGGGTAAAAGTCCAAAGTTGCCAGATTGTCTTACTTAGCCTCTTATATTTACCGACTTCCGACCTAAAAACAAAAACTGTCTCGTGGATCCCAATAAGGAGATTCACTTATAATTATCGTTAAAATGGTTAATTCCTCATGTTTCTAGATAATAGTTAGGCGTCAGAAACCGGTAAATACTATGCTCTGGGTACGACAATCTGGCAACGGTGGGTAAAACTATCACCAACATCACAAAACACTCCATGAAAATCCAAGAATCTTCCACGAGAGGCTTTTCAAACAGGCGAAGTGAGGCCTCGATACGTTTTAAAAGACGGGCTTAATTCTCATCCTCCTCTTCATCGTCATCGTTATCATTAGCTAAGCGCCCACCATTCACACCCCAACGCCACTTCCTGCTCCCGTTACAGACTCCGACACATATTTTCTCTGAAGGCAAAGACTGATGCCCTCTCCGCGGCTTCCTGCAACAACCGTGTCTCTGTTATGCAATGCTCCTCCTCTCCTTGTTCTCCTCCTATCCTCTGCTCCTGCTCTTGTTCCGCCTCCTTCTCCTCTTCCTCCTCCTCTTCTTTCTACCGCTACTATTTATGGTTCTGTGCCTACTCCTCCTACTTGTGGTTCTGTTCCTGCTCCTTCTCCTCCTACTAGTACTGCTACTGCTAATGGTTCTTCCCCTCCTCCTTTTTGCGGTTCTTTCTCTCCTTCTCCTCCTCTTCCTCTTCCCTCTATGGCTTTTACACATTTTTTTCTTACTTCCCTTTCGATTGTATATCTGTGACTCCTCCTCCTCCTCCTACTTACTATTCTTCCTTCTCCTCCTCCTCCTGCTATATAATTTTCTTTTCCTTCATCCTGGTTCACCAATAAGATCGCTCTATTTACGAAGAGTAAGGAAAATCACTCATTTCCTTGGTTTCAGTTTTTATCCTCACTAACAAAAAACATAATGTCATCTTTCATTACTACGGCATGTATTACCTCGAAGAAAAATAATTTATAAAGTATCATTACCAAATCGGATAGTACAGACCATTAGTATATTCTTAACCACCACCACCACCACCATCGGACTATCTATACCTTTCCTCTTCACTATCAACGCAACAACTATCATTACCAACACACTAAAAACGCTATCTTTCCAATCCACTTCTTTAACATACACACAAAAAACACCCTTCACATTCTTCTCCATAACGCAACCTCAACTACCACAACCACGAGCACCTTAACATCTATCTCCCTCCCCCCCTCTATCCATCCATCCCTCCCCCATGAAAAGAATCACCCATCCCTCTCTCTCTCCCCCATTCCCAAAAGCTATTAAGAAATATAAGGCTTTGCCACCCATTCATCAGAACGCATATCAGACTCGGTGAACAGTCGAAAAACTTCATTTACATATGCATTCCATTAAAGCGTGAAAAAGAGATACAGGCTCCGATCTTTTACAGCGCTGCAGATGCCGAAGGGGACGGAGATAGGAGGAGGAGGAGGAGGAGAAGAGGGAGGAAGAGTAAAGGGGACACAAAGGGGGAGGAGGAGAAGAACATATAAAGAAAGACAGGGAAGAAGAGGTTGAAAAAAATAACTGAGTGAAAGCGAAAGAGATTACAGCACGGAAAGATAAATGAAGAATAATGAAAGATGAAGATAACTGAGAGAGAGAGAGAGAGAGAGAGAGAGAGAGAGTCGGTCATAGGGAAGGGTGAACCAAAAATCGCTTTCCCCTCTCCATATTCGTCTTAAGAACTGGTTAATCCATTTTATAAGAGAGAAGTCACGAGTTTATCTGACCCAGCCGAGGAAGGGAAGGGGGAAGGAGGAAGGAGAGGAAAGGGAAGGGAGGAAGAGAGAAAAGTAGGGCAGGAATAAAAGAAAGGAAGGGAGAGAGAGGTAGGGAAATGTGATAGAGAAATGTAAGCTAGAGATTAGTAAAGGAAAAAATGGAGAGGAGTAACGAGAGAGAGAGAGAGAGAGAGAGAGAGAGAGAGAGAGAGAGAGAGAGGCCACTTCAATCCCTATAATATCTTCCGGAGTAATGAGAAGAACGTTTGTCTTCCTCCTCCTCCCCCTCCTCCTCCTCTTCATCACCATCTCTCTACTTTTCACCACCACATTCCTCCTCCCCCACCACCTCTAATCAACACCTTCTCACCTGCCTCCTTCTCCCAGTACCTCACCTGTGTCGGCCGTACCTCTAATTACCACCCGTGATAAGGCGACACAGCGACCCCGGCGTCTTGATGGTCCCTTAAGCGGCGAGTGAACACGAATGCAAAGAGATGGAAGACAAGACGAAGCTAATTGAGGCACGAAGGAAAGTGTGCATCATTTTTCTTGCGGCTGCGGCGGCGACGAGAGAGAGAGAGAGAGAGAGAGAGAGAGAGAGAGAGAGAGAGGCTTAAGTAAGTATATATTGTCTTCTTGCTTGAATAGATGTAAAATTGTGAAAAAAAGCAATGGATATGAAAGAACGTTGTGTGTGTGTGTGTGTGTGTGTGTGTGTGTGTGTGTGAGAGAGAGAGAGAGAGAGAGAGGAATAAAAAGTCGGAGCACGGCATTAGTCTTGGTCTTGTAGCAAGGTGAGAGAGTGAGAAGGAGGAGGTGGAGGAGGAGACGAGGAGGAGGAGGAGGCAGCATCATAATTCTCGTACCTCGGGCTGTTCCTATGTCTGCAAAACTGGCATTCTTATCGATGGCTAGTTTCAACATACCACAAGACTGAACAATTCACAAGGAGGAGGAGGAGGAGGAGGAGGTGGAGGTGGTGGGTGTGGCAGCGGACATGAAGAAGGAAGGGAAGGAGGGAAAAGAAGGGAAGGAGAGAGAAAGAAAGGGACGGTATGGTAAGGTAGGGTCAGAGAGGGTATGGTTGTTATATGGTAAGTGCTAAGATTAGAGAGAGAGAGAGAGAGAGAGAGACTTTATATAGCAACAAAGACGCAAACATCAGCGGATTGAAACTGAAAATATAAAAAAAAAAACGTAACAGAAAAATTAAAAGAACTCAAGACAGCCACCCATAAAAACAGAGAGAGAGAGAGAGAGAGAGAGAGAGAGAGACGCAAACATCAGCGGATTGAAACTAAAAAAATGAAAACGTACAAGAAAAATGAAAAGAAGCTGAGACAGCCAGCCATAGAGAGAGAGAGAGAGAGGCAATAGGTCCGGCTTGGCGTGCCCTATGTATTTATTATGTTTATCGCCGGAGTCAGTGTTTGCAGAGATAACACGGCGGGGTTTTATCATAACAAACACCTGTCGGCCGTTCGGTCTGACGCTGGCCAGCCCCGCGCCAACCTGCAAACAACTCATTACCCAAGGTGCGGAGAGAGAGAGAGAGAGAGAGAGGTGATGGATAAGTGTATTCGTCGTTTGAACTAAGAAAAAAATGACAAATGACATGGAGAGAGAGAGAGAGAGAGTCCAAGTGTACATCCGTAATTGAAATAAGGAAAAAAAATACAGAAAACGTGGAGAGAGAGAGAGAGCAGCATCTAGGTTAGGTTTTTCCGTCGGAACACACACGCACAAAAAAAGGAAAAAAAATAAAGATTAAGTTGCATCAGGACTGAGAATTCGAACCTTTGTCTAATTACGGCGTGTAAATAGATACCTTGTTGATGTTCTTTTGTTTTCTTGGCTTTTTCTTCGCTTTTTTGGGTTATTGCTGTGTTTTTTTAGCGTCTGTTTTACGTCTGGGTTCATTGCGGGTCATGGTTGGCTGTCCGTTTTTCTTCTTTGATTTCGGCTTTTTTTTATAGTGTACGATGAACCTATGAATGGGGTTATGATGATTATTTTTTTTCTTTTCTCTTCCTTACTTTTTATGCTTTCTCGCAGCGTTTTTCGTCATTCATTTGTCTTTTGTTTTAGTTACGTTGAATCGGTGAAAGGATGATAATTTTTTTCTTAATCTTTCTTTTTCTTTACATTCTTCCTTTTTTTACTCTTTATCGCAGCTATGTGATCTTTTACTTACCACAAATTTTCCACTAGTATATATTTCGATAACGTTTCAGTCCATCTTCAAACACTTATTACTATTACTACTACTATTACTACTACTACTACTACTACTACTACTACTACTACTACTACAATCATCGCTATCCTTTGTAAACAGAAAAGAAATCCTTGACCATTGCAATCACCATCGTCATCATCACCACCACCACCAACAACAACAACAATAACAACAACAATCCTCAGTTTAATATAAAGTCGATTAGGTATTTTCTTTATGTGTAGACAAAACCAAGGTCGCCCTGTCCATACCACTTCTTCCTTCTCCTCCTCCTTCTTCTCTTCCCTAACCTTGCCTACCATCCGCTTTCTTAATCCAATCCTACGATATAAGATTCTTCTCTCTCTCTCTCTCTCTCTCTCTCTCTCTCTCTCTCTCTCTCTCGTACACCGCACTTTTTTCTCTCCTCTCCTCTCTCGTCTCTTCATCCTTATTTGCATTCCTTCTCTCTTATTCCCTCCATCCTATCTCTCCGCCAGCCTTGTCCTCTATATATCCCTCTCGACCCGTCCCTCCCTCCCTTCTCTCCCTTCCCTACCTCCCTTTTCTCCCTTCTCTCCCTCCCTTGCCACATGTCCCCGCGAAACACTTACACAAACAACGCATGACCCTCGCCCAAGTTATATAACCCCCGCTCGGGCTTTTCTTGGGGCCATGCTAAAATCGTATCGACGGGGCGAGAGAGAGAGAGAGAGAGAGAGAGAGAGAGAGGGGGGGGGGGGCGGATGAGGCAGACTGAGTTATATTTAAGGTGCGAGGGAAGAATGGAAATACCTCATGTCTTTATTGATTCTTTGAGCGATCCAGGGAGGTAAGGAGGAGGAGGAGAGGGAGGAGGAGGAGGAGGTAGGGAACGAGGAGGGAGGGCTAGTAGCGGGAGAAAGAGGCGTGGAGGGAGGAGGAAGGGAAAGGAGGATGGGAAGTGGGACGGGATGGGAGAGAGAGGGAAGGAGAGAGAATGAGAGGGAGGGATGGAGGAAAGGAGGTAGACGGAGGTGCATCTCCCTGCCACCTGATATGTCTGTATATATTAATATATTTTAAGACCGATGGAAGAGACCTGAGAGAGAGAGAGAGAGAGAGAGAGAGAGAGAGAGAGACGCCTGTTTAAGTGATGCTGTATTGACTGTCTATTGAACAAGGCGGCGATGTATGTCTGGCTGCCGCACACACACACACACACACACACACACACACACACACAAAACCATCACCACCACCAAAAACAACAACACTATCACATTTTTTTCACTATCAACAATCTTATTCACATCTTCAATGCCCCGTTTTCTTCGAGACGAGAAGACAGACATGAGGGGGGGTGACTCTTCCATTTTCCTTTTCAACCGCTTTTTTTTTTTTTTTTCTTCACTTTTTCCCCTTTCTTCCCTTGTTGCCTTCCCCGGCGGATGAATTTTTGCACCTGAAGGCCAGGTGTGTCGGCCCACTTAGGCGTCTGCACGGCCCACCGCCTCTCACTCGATTTATGGCAAGTTTCCTCCACTTTTCTTAGAGGGCGAGGAGGAGGAGGAGGAGGAGGAGGAGGATGGGAGAAGGGGAGGATGCATGGGAGGAAGAGGTGGAGAAAGAAAGGAGGGCAGGAAGGCGGTGAACGGAGAAGGGAAAGAAGGAAAGTAGGGAAGAGGAGGAAAGAAAGGAAGAAACGGAGGAGAGGGAGGAATAGGTGAGGAAGATAAGGAAAGGAAGGGAGAGGATGGAAGGGAAGAGGAAGCGGTACGGTAGGTAAAGAAAGGAAAGAAGAAAGATGGAGGAAAAGGAGGGGGAAGAGGGGGAGGAGGAGGCGGAGAAAGTAAGGAAGGGAAGAAAAGAATGGGGAGAGGAGGGAATGAAAGAAGGGAGGAGAAAAGGGTGGTGGAAGGAATAAAGGTGGAAGAAAAGGAGGGGGAAATTAAGTAAGGAAAGGAAGGGAAAGGTTAAGGATGGAAACAAGAGGGAAGGAAGGAAAAAAAGGAAGAAAGGAGGGAGGGAAGGAAGGAAGGAGGGAGGGCGGGAGGCAAGGTGTAGGAGCTAAGATTTCATTACTTCTTGGGTGCAATTTTGAGACTAAAGTGGATCTGTGAACGGCGCTTCGAAGACGTATTCGACTTACTTCTTGAGACACAGCAAACCTATCCTCCCTATTTTCACGCCCTCCTCCTCCTTCTCAATATTTCTCTTCTTTTCCCGTCCTCTTCTAACTTACTTCCTTCCTATCCCCCTCCTCCTCCCTTTCTTTCCTTTCCTATCCTCCCCTCTTTCTTTCCTCCCTCCTTACCTCCATCCCTTCTTTCCCCATTTCTGCCTCCTCCTTTTTAACTTTCCCTTTCTCTTCCTTACACCAGTTTCTCCTCCGTGTTGAGTTCCTCCATTCCCCTATGCTTGTTCCTACTGCCAACCTTCCTCTTCTTCTTCTTCCTCCTCCTCCTCCTTTTTCTATTTGTCTTCATGTCTTTTCCTATTGATGTCCGTCTCCATAGTTTCAGTTTTCTTGTACATTTTCATATTACTTTCAATCTTCGTAGCTATAAAGTCAGTCAGTCTCTCTCTCTCTCTCTCTCTCTCTCTCTCTCTCTCTCTCTCTCTCTCTCTCTCTCTCTCTCTCAAGGTAGGTAATAACGCTCTCCAAGGTATTTTTCCCTCTCCCTTTCAAGCAATCTCATCCTCTCTAGGTAGTTTTCCTCTTTTCCTTTATTTGTTCTTTTTTTTAAGACGCTCCCTGTTACTTTTATTTTTACTCTTAGGACTCTTGTTGTTGTTGCTGTTGTTGCATTCATTCCCTCTCTCACGGGTAAGCATTCACACCTGCACGAATATTTATTTACGTTTTATGCAGGCATGTTGACGTTTTTACCTGACATGTTTATATATATTTATTTTTTTCCCTTCTCACTCAGGTGTTTGGTTTGATGTTTTACAAGAAGGGTGTTTTGTTTTCTTTTTTTTTCTGCTTCGTGCGTTCCTGGCTCTCACGGGTCTTATGTTTGGTTGCGGCGTTTGCATTTTTTTTCTTATTTTCTTTTTTGGGGGTTGGCTGGTTACACTTTTAAGGGATCTCTATATTATTTCATTTTCCAGTGTTTATTTATTTATTTATTTTTTGCTGCATTTGTATCGCTGTTTACTTACTCTTCTTACGTTATTTCTTGCTTTCCTCTCCCTTTTAAGTGCATTTTTACGCTTTCTGACTCGATTTTTCTCCCTTTCATACCCCGTTGCGAGTCTTGAATCTCCCTTACTATTCCCTGTTAAGTCATGTCTTCAAACTTTCTTCTTGCCCTTACGCACAAAAATTCTCTACTTTAATTTTTCCTAACCCCAGACTCCTTTATTTACTTTTTCATCCTGGCCTACCCTACCTTCAAACTATCTTCCTGCCCTTTCGTACCCTAAAACTCACATACATATAGTACTTTTTTTACCCTGTGTCAAACTCCCTTCCTTTTATCCTGCCCCTAAGCTCCGATACATACTTTCTCCTTCCCTCGTCCGACCTTCAGACCCCTTTCCTGCCCTCTCGTGCCTCCAAACTACATTACCTTACCTTTTCCTGCCCCCTAGCTTACCTCAACTTATCTCTACTTGTTCCCATGCTCTCTTTTCCTGCCCAAGCTTCCCTAGTTACCTTTCCCCTGCCCCGTCCTTAAACTTCCCCCTTCCTCGTGCCCCGCCGTGCCCCAGTGCCTTCATTACTTCATTCTCCTGCCCCATAAACTACTGCCTCCCTTTCTTTTTCCTGCCCCAAGCTCCCCTATTTACCTTTCCCTGCCCCGTCCTGCCTTCAAACTTCCCCCGCCCTCGTGCCCCGCCGTGCCCCAGAGCTTCCCCCTGTCAGCTCGACCCTAACTTACCTCACTTACGTTTACCTGTTCCCATACTCTCTTTTCCTACCTCAAGCTTCCCTATTTACCTTTCCCTGCCCCGTCCTGCCTTCAAACTCTCTCCCCCCCCCCGTGCCCCGCCGTGCCCCAGTGCTTTCCTTACTTCATTCTCCTGCCCCTTAAACTACTGCCTCCCTTTCTTTTTCCTGCCCCAAGCTCCCCTATTTACCTTTCCCTGCACCGTCCTGCCTTCAAACTTCCCCCTCCCTCGTGCCCCGCCGTGCCCCAGAGCCTCCCCCTGTCAGCTCGCCCGCCAGAAGGTTCCTCGCGCCACAAGTGCTAGTTATCACCCACGTCCATTTCCATTTCCACGAGCACCTTCCCGTGAATATTTACTTTAAGGATTTGCATAAAGATCTTCGCCCCAGCCTTAGTTTCGGCGGGAGGAGGAGGAGGGGGAGGGGAGAGATCCGGTGTGTGGAGAGAAAGAGTAAGATTCTGGTGGTGGTGGTGGTGGTGGTGGTACTGCACCTCCACAAAATTGGACTCAACAGCCAAGACTCAGATTTTGCGAGGTTTGGAATGTGTGTGTGTGTGTGTGTGTGTGTGTGTGTGTGTGTGTGTGTGTGTGTAAGTATGCTATGATTTATATATGTATGTAGGCATGTAAGTATTTATGTATGTATGTGTTTATTTATGTATGTATGTATGTATGTAAAGTATAAAGTTAAATGGTGTGTATTTTTTAGTAAATTGTTGTTGTTGTTTTTTCCCTTCACTTTGACGTAACTTTCTCTATTCATAAGTTCTGTATATATTTACGAATTCTATGTATGGCGAACGTACTTAACACCCGGACCCTGCCTCTCTCTCTCTCTCTCTCTCTCTCTCTCTCTCTCTCTCTCTCAACACCTGGTAAACCCACCCCTTAGTGCGGCCACCATTTATCTCCGTCATAACCCAAACATCATCACCACCACCACCTCCCTCCCTCCCTCCATCTCCTTACCTACCAACCTCCTTGCGTGTTTAATCTGTTCCTTCTCTCTCTCTCTCTCTCTCTCTCTCTCTCTCTCTCTCTCTCTCTCTCTCTCTCTCTCTCTCTTACACAACTATTCGTCCTTTCTTTTCTGTTTATCGTTTCGTGTTTCCTTAAATTCTTTCCTACTTTCACTTCCTTTTATTACATTTTACTGACCTCTGTTTCATTTTGTTTTGATTCCTTTGTTTCTCTTCCGTTATGCCTCTTTCCCATATTCGTAAACACACGTCTCCCTCCTAAGCCTTCTTCAGTTATCGTCTATTCCCCTTTTCGCAGCTCCCTCTCTCGCTCCCCTCCTCTCCTTTCTCATTTTCTCAGTTTCACCATTATCGTCTAATTCCCCTCGTCTTCCCTCCCTCCTTCACTACGGCTGTCTCCCTCAAACTCCTCCTCCTCTTCCTCTTCCTTCCTTCTCTTGTTCTTGTCTTAAACCTCCTCCTCCTACTACCCTTCCTCTTCCTCCTGCTTAATCTCGTCCTCCTTCCCTTCTTCTCCTCCTCGTTCTTGTCATTGCCTGCCTTCTCCTCCTCCTCCTCCTTCTTCTTCTTCCCCTCCTCCTCCTCTTCTGCTCAATCTCATCCCTTCTGTATTTGGTGTGTCGTTGGAAAACACGATCGATACTCGTCACTGACCACTAATGTCTGTAACCAATGGCCTCTCTCTCTCTCTCTCTCTCTCTCTCTCTCTCTCTCTCTCTCTTAGTCAGATGCGTAAATTCTATCCCTAAGACTACTGTTACTACTTCTACTACTACTACTACTACTACTACTACTATTACCCAAACTTCGAAAACAATAACAATAACAAGAAAAATATCAATAAAACTTCTCACCTTCCCATTCTACTCTCCCTCCCTCCCTCCATTACCTCCTTTCTCTCTCCCCCTTCCTCCCTTCCTTTCCTTCCCCATACATCATCAGCACCTGCCCTTTTCCCTTCTCCCCTTTCTTCTTTCTTTTCTTCCTCATTTATATTCAAATTTATAAAGTTCTAATTATTTTCTTCCCGTGTCTTATTCTTGTCTTCTTCCTTGTGTTCCCTTTCGCTTCCCTTCTTTTTTTCTCTCCTTTTGATGATTCTAACCTTTTCTTTCCTTCCCCCCTTTTCTATTCGTCTTTGTCTTTCTCTTCTCCCCTTCTTCTACACCTCTTCCTTTGCTATTTTTTTTTCCTTTTGATGCTTATTTTTTTATTTTATTTTTACCTTGCTTCATTTCCTTCAATTGTGTTAGCTATTTCATCATTATTTTGGTATTCTGTTATTCTCTTCTATTCTTCTATTCTATTTCATTTCATTCTTTTCTCCCTTTTTTCTTCTCTGTGTATCTCTTTCCCCTACATTTCTTCACCTTATCCTCCCTTCCTCTCTTCCTTTCCTTCCTCCCCTTCCCTTTCTTTCCCTCCCTTCCTCCCGTTTTTTTTATCCCTTCCCTTACATCGCATTACCTTGTCTCACCCCCTCCCTCTTTCCCTTCCCCCCCCTTTAGGCAGGTATGGGGCCCCACAACACACCTGAACAGACCACCTTATTTACGGTCTCATCGCCACCTCCATTATTTACATGGGCGCCATTATCTTGCAAACAGCCCCTCACACTGCTCTCTCTCTCTCTCTCTCTCTCTCTCTCTCTCTCTCTCTCTCTCTCTCTCTCTCTCTCTCTCTGTGTGTGTGTGTGTGTGTGTGTGTGTGTGTGTGTGTGTGTATTTATCTTCTCCCATCGTCTGTGTATTAATGGTTGGTGTTTGTTTGTCCATTCACCATTATCTTCACTATCTTGACCGTGCATAATCACCATCACCACCATCACCACCACTCTGATCACCATATACAACCCTCACCATCACTAACACACTGCTTAAGAGTCTTTCATCCTCACCACCACCATCTCCATCATCACCACAAGCGCCTACACCAAAGTCTGCATTACCACCACGGTCAACACCACAACCATCACCAACACCAAACTGCATAACAACACCACGACTATACATCTCCCACTCGCACCGCCATCACCACCACCACCATCACCACCAGAGTGCATTTCCCAGCTTTATTTTTACCTTCACCACCACCAGAGTCAACACCAAAATGCATAACACCACTACTATGCATATACCACCACCACCACCACCAGCCGAGTGCATTTCCCAGCTTTACCCTCACCACCACCAACACCACCAGCATCACCACCACCATGCATAGCCCACCACCACCACCACCAGCCGAGTGCATTTCCCAGCTTTACCCTCACCACCACCAACACCACCAGCATCACCACCACCATGCATAGCCCACCACCACCACCACTACCACCTCCCTCACCTCCACCTTCCGCCACACCGCCCCGTCATGGCGCCTCACACTCATGTGCATTTACAGGCAAGGATTTCTCATAAATATTGCAATGCGCAATTTAATAATAGGATACGGAGGGAAATACATTTGCAACGTCTGTCTGTCCGTGTTTGTGGCCGCGGATTTGGCAGCTCTAAATTTGGCGAATCGTGCCCCGGCCTGACAGTGATCAATGCACGTATGTAAAATATTCGCGGCATATAATTGACCCGTACAAAGCCTCACAATCGCCACCTTATTAGCATTATGCAAATCCCCCGCCCCGCTAACTTTACCCGTCCGCCAAAAGGAAGACTGGTTGCAATATAAGAATTTAACATTGAATCGTTCATTTGAATGGGCATTACCATGAGAAAAGACTCCGAGAGGATCCGGCAACAAAAATCGACCAGATTAAATTACAGGGGAGGGCAGGGAAGGAGGGGAAGAGGAGGGGAGAGGTGGGGGGTAGGTCGGAAGGGGTATTCGGAGGGGCGGAGAGAAAGAGGGGAGAGAGGGAGAGACAGAGGCATATAGGGAGAGGTTGTATGTTTGGGAAGAGAGAGGGAAGGGAAGAAAGGGTGAGAGACGCCTTGTAGTGGAGGAGGAAGAAGAAGAGGAGGAAGGAGAAAGAAGACACAAAACAACAAAAGGAGGAAAGAAAATACTGAACAAAAACGGAACAAGAAAAAAGAAAAAGAAATAAAGGAGAGGAATAGAGAAGAAAAAAGGGAAGGAAAACAAATGAAAAATATCTCAAGAATAAGTTTGGGAAATGATAAAAAGCAACCAAAACCACAACCACCATCCAGACCACCACCACCAACACCACAATCATCATCACCACCAACAGCACAGCAAGAACAACCAACCACCACTCCCCCTTAAAGAACAAAACCCACCCTCACAACCACCACCAACACCACCACCATCACCACAACCACCACCACCACCAACACCACAACCACCACCACCACCAACAGCACAGGAAGAACAACCAACCACCACTCCCCCCTGAAGAACATAACCCACCCTCACCACCACCACCCTCACCCTCACCACCACCACCATCAAAGATAGTTCCACATTCATTAACAAACACTCGTGATCAGGAAAGTCTTTTGTCTTCGTAAATTAGTTTCTTTGTGGCCAAACTCGGAGCAACTGAGATAAACACAACAGGAATAAGTAACTCACAATTAATTAAACACACACACACACACACACACACACGGACAAACACAAACATTACCAACTTCTCACACACCACGCAACTCTTGTTTCCCCCCCCCCCCCCAAGCCCATTACCGCTCCTCCTCCTCCTCCTCCGTCTCCTCTCATGAAGTCTCCTCCTCCTCCTCTCTGTTCCTCTCCTCTCATTTTTTCTTTGTTTTCCGCCACCTTTAAATTATTCCCTCTTTTTCTTCTTAACGACCGACCCACCCACCTAAACACACACA